>NC_044985.1:54124465-54492510 GCF_008728515.1 Papio anubis
TCAAGGCAGCCTGGGCAACATAGTGAGACTGTCTCTACAAACACAAAAACATTAGCGGAGGATGGTGGTGTGTGCCTATAGTCATGGCTGCTTGGGAGGCGGAGGTGCAAGAATTGCTTGAGCTCAGAAATTTGAGGCTGTAGTGAGCTATGATCACACCACTGCACTCCAGCCTGGACAACAGAGTGAGACCCTGTCTCTTAACTGAATTTATTAGTTAAGAAGTCACAGAAGAGCTTTGACAGGATAAACAATCAAAGGAAGATGAGGATACCCAGGAGAGGCTGAACAGAATGGAGGCCATGCCACAAAGGGGGATAAGGGGAGAAGAAAGACAAGATTTCTTTCCATGGAGCTAGGTTGACCAAAGAAAAGATTTGCCAAAATCCAAGGGTATCTGCAGAAGAGACTGTTCTCCAGAGGAAAGAAGGGGATGTGGAGCAGTGCTTTTCAAACTCTCTGTGCTAAAGGATCAGTTTTATTTGTTTGTTTGTTTGTTTTAAATATCCCACCCATTTTGAACTAATACCTTTGTAAAATGCAGTGAAAATTAATTATCAGAAAAATTATCATGCTCTTGGATGTCATGACAATGTCACTTGCTATAAAATGTCTAGGCATGTACTTTCCAGTTCCTTCTCTTGTTATAAACTGACAGCTGTCCACAGACTATGCTCAGAGCTGACAGCAGTCCACAGACTATGCTCAGAGTAGCACCTATCTGAAAGGACCCTGGCCAGGGTAGCCTAAAAGAGGTGGATGGCAGGAGACCAGACTAATGAATGACATTTTGAGTAGTATTTTTAAGAATACCAGCTTGGGAGAGTGAAGACTTCAGTTCTGGACCAATCCTGCTCCCTAAACTGCTGTGAGACTTGCAGGCCACTTTCTGTCTAGGGCTCCAGTAAAGTAGAGGATTTGGCTGATGTCTCTAAGCTGGACCTCACTGTCTCTGAAGCAACATGTGGTACAAACAGAAGGCAGTAGGCATTTGGGCTGCAATAGAAAGATTTCAACATACGCAACCTGAGCTGTTTCCTGTAAATGTCCCATTCTTTGAAACCTTTTGCTTGTAGTAAAGTGTGTTTAATAATGCAACATTATGACAGTTACTATACTAATCCTATCACTGTTCTGTAAGTGGGATTTATAATATTTAATTGCCTGAAAATACAAATTTGCCGTGGGATAATTTTTTGCACAGAAAGAAGATGGTGTAAAATAATTGGGATGGGGAAGCCAGAATACATTATTACTAAAGTCTCTTTTTTTTTTTTCAGGGGAGAGAAAAATTTTCACATATTTTACTATATTTATGCCGGTCTTCATCACCAAAAGAAGCTTTCTGACTTCAGACTTCCTGAGGAAAAACCTCCTAGGTAAGTGTCAGGGGGGTTGGTTGTTAATTTTTGATGAATGTCCAATTAGCAGTTGACAAACTTGGAAGTAAATGGAGCTGTTTTCCTAACTGGAAACTCACAGTGTATTTAACTAAAGTGCCCAGGATGAGGTGGCAGGAACTATCTCACCATTTTCATTGTCTAGAAAGTTCAAAAACTCAACTGCACATGGTTTATTTTTTCTCAGCCATTTGCATCATTTGGCAAGCTGAAGTGGGAGGATCACTTGAAGCCCGGAGTTTGAGACCAGCCAGGGCAACATAGCGAGACCCTGTCTCACTATGTTTTTTTTTTTTTTAAGTAGCTACTCAGGAGGCTGAGGTGTGAGGACTGCTTGAGCCTGGGAGGTCGAGGCTGCAGTGAGCCAAGTTTGTGCCACTGCACTCCAGCCTGGGTGACAGAGCAAGACCCTGTCTAAAACAAATAAATAAAATAAAATAAAATTAGCTGGGTGTGGTGGCATACACCTGTAGTCGAAGCTACTCAGGAGGCTGAGGCAGGAGGATCACTAGAGCCCAGGAGTTCGAGGCTGCAGTGAGCTATGATCATACCAGTATACTTCAGGCTGGGCAACAGAGTGAGATCCCATCTTTAAACAAACAACAGACAAAAAATGGAAATGCCTGCACCACTTTCCAAGTCAATGCTCATTCTGTTTGGTCATGCTCCCCTTCATTTAGGTACATAGCTGATGAAACTGGAAGGGTGATGCACGACATAACTTCCAAGGAGTCTTACAGAAGACAATTCGAAGCAATTCAGCATTGCTTCAGGATTATAGGGTTCACGGACAAAGTAAGTGATCAAGAGAGAAACTCAAGTGGCAATATTCTTATATGAATGTGAGTAAAGATGTGGATGTTTCTCATTTGGGACAGGATACTTGCTTTCAAATGCCATGTTGGTCATGTTATAAGGTCTTGCTACTCAAAGTGCGGTCCCAGGACCAGAAACATTGTTATCACCTGAGAGCTTCTTAGAAATGCAGACCCTGAGGTCTATCCAGGGATGACTGAATCAGAATAACCATTTTAACAGGAAGCCCAGAGGAACATCAAACTAGGAGAGCACTGTTGTGAGGACCATGTGTTGATAAATTGTTATCATTGTCATCAATTCATTACACATGTAATAACAAACACCAAAACAATACTGTGGTTTGTTTTTGTTTTTATTTTCTGATTTAGGGTTGTTCCAACCATTAAAGTGAATGGGGGGTAGGAGTACAGGAACATGTAGATTACGTCCAAGTCACAGAAATATATTTATGCAAGCAGCTCCTTAGGTAACAAGACAAATTAATTAAAATCCTTTCAACTTTCTTGCAGTTACTTCCTTCTCCATGGTACACAGTTGCACATTATTAACTATAGCTCTAAGTACTGTACTACCTTTTTTTTTTTTTCTTTTGAGACAATGTTGCTCTGTCGCCCAGGCTGGAGTACAGTGGCGGGATCTCAGCTCACTGCAACCTCTGCCTCCTGGGTTCAAGTGATTCTCCTGCTTCAGCCTCCTGAGTAGCTGGGATTACAGGTGTGTGCCACCACACCCGGCTAATTTTTGTATTTTTAGTAGAGACAGGGTTTCACCATGTTGGCCAAGCTGGTCTTGAACTCATGACCTCAAGTGATTCTCCCGCCTCGGCCTCCCAAAGTGCTGGGATTACAGGCATAAGCCACCATGCCCGGCCAATACTGTACTACTCTTATCATCCTTGATACATCCTAGATACAGGCTGTTTGTATTAAATATATGCTAGGGGTGACAGACAATATTTATAACCCTGGGCTCAAATATTATTCTGTGATACATTATGTCATAGTTTCTGGGCTTCATGCCATCAATTTTGTAAAATATATAGATTCTTTTGCTTTTCCAACAAAGGGGGTGAATGATTAGGAGGTAGGTGAGAGTGTTAAATCTTAAGGGATTAGATTAAAAGACACTCCAGTTACCCTGGGATGGCCACTCCAGATAAAGGATTACTTCTGTGTAATGCAGTGTGATGGCTAGCCCTTCCCTCCCCTGCATGGTTGATTTTAGTCATAATAGCACCTTTTTTTTTTCTGTCTAGCCAGCTGTTAATTTTCTCTGTCAGCCTCCCACAGACCTTAAACTGACAGACAGTGGAAAATCCCAAAGGTCAGATAAAAATATAAATATATCTTCCTTGGCTCCTTAGAGGGGAGCAATTAAACAGGTACCAGCATTGTTAAAGGACCTTTGTGGTTATTAACTTATAGAACAGGCTTTTTAAAAATCAAAGATGCATCCCCAGAAGAGTTAAAGCATGGTAGGAATGGCAGTGGAGCAATTTAAAGTCACCTGTGTCATGCCAAAGTATGCAGGGTCACATGTCCTTAAAAGGGTACAGGAACCATAGAGAAGTCAAGGTTAATAATCATTAATAGAGTTAATGTTTTGTTTTGAGTACAAATATAGTTATAGAATACCGTGAAGAGATTGATCCTAGCTGAACCCATTTATGCCTAGTGTTCCATTATTGGAACGCTAACCATGTGGTAGTTATTTATACCCTACTGTTCAAGGTCATCACCAAGGTCTGATTGCAAAAATTCAAAAAATTGCAACCTCAGGCTTAGGTGGGTTAAAAGAAAGTATATAATGGTGCTGTTCTAATAACAGCAATGTACTGATAATAATAATAAAACAGATGCTATCTGTTTCAGGATAAACAACATTGAAAACTGTTAAAATCTGTTTTAGTACAACAACACTAAAGCATTAAAAACAGAAGAAATTTAGTATGTTAAGTATATGTCCTTGAAGTAAGCCATCCCTAGCCTCTCTGGGAAAAAAGGTGCAATAGAAATAAGTGAATGACTGTATGAATAAACATGAAAAGAAAAACATGTAAAAGATGGTGAACATTTTTAATTTGTGCCTGGTCTGTACTGTTAAATGAATAACCAGGATGTAACGGTGTCATGTGTGTATATTTTCACCATGTCCCACATTAATTCATACAGGAAATAAACCAATTTATATCAGCTGCAACCTTAGAAATGAAAGGAAGAAGCTGGATCTTATCTCTCTGACTCTGAATTCTGTAGTTCTATCTCTGCAGACAACCTGTTTTGCTGAGTTAACTCAGTTCACTTTATGTTTATAAATTCAAAGTAGTGTGACTAAATTCAGAAAGATCCAGTTGAATGTAGTCAGGAAACAGATGCCAAATGCTGATGTAACAGAACTTTCTTTTAGGTTTTTCTGGCAGACATTTCTAGATAAAGCTTAAATGAACTGGTCAATTCAATCAAAATTATGGTTCTTCTCCTTTCTTATAATGTCACTAGTTCCCTGCAGGAATCTCTTAATTTTTTCTCAAACCCTTAAAGCAAAATTATGAGTAGCAAACCTTCGTGTGGAGTCAGGAGCATGAATTTTAAATCTGGGACACCAGCCAAAGTATCTGAAAGAACACTTGACCCTGAGTTTATTGTAAAGAAATTGCCCTGGTGGAGGAGTCTTCCACTAATGATGATGACTTCTTGTGGAGGGTTGGGGGATTATCCCTAAGACCTTATTGTGAAGATTGTGCTTTTCAACTCTTATTTCTGGAGCCAAACCATACAATTATATGCTTGTCTTGCTGGTAGTAATTACAATATTCAATCAATAGGGTTTTAGAGATGTTTCTATTTAATGCTACATGAAAACTTTTTGGGCAGATGATCTATGTGATGGTCAAAACTGGACGTACACTATAGATCCCCGTTGGAGAGGTTAGGGAGAAGCCTTTGAGATCGGCACAAAATTTCTTCCCTTTCTTCAAAATAGATTATGAATTGAGAGAGTACTGCTCTGAAGGATTACATGTGAAAATATGACTTGGGAGTCTGGGGATTTCTAATGTCTTGATGACAGACAATAGGATACCATTGGCTTTTAAGATGCCAGATGTTGTAGAGCCTCTGCAAAGGAGACCGAGAAGTGTTGGAACAGAGCCTGTAGCGAGGCCTTTCAGCTGGTCCTGATGCAGTGCTTAGGGAAGAACTGATGAAAAACTGAAGAAACTTACAAAAAAGAAAGAAAGGAAAGAGAGACTGGGAAGGGAAGTAAATTCCTAGGGATATACCAGAGAAACAACTACCGGAGATGCTTATGAGCCAGGCCAAGGGGGATTTCCTTAGAGTAGCACCAGGCTAACAGAGAAAACTAAGTTTCCTCTCAACTTTTCAATTAGCCTCAACTCTGTCAAGAGAATATCTACATCAGTAAAAGAAGTGTCTTACGAGAAAAGATAAGAAAATATCAGATATCCTGCAGTGGGGCTTTGATGGAGAAACGCTCTCTCTTCCCCACTTTTGCTGATTGGTAGTGAAATAGTTTATACTCATCAACAATAAATTGAGAAACCCAGTTGGAGGACTTGGTCTTCTTGAGTGAAGCTATTCCACTTTATAATATAGAAAGTTGGAAAGTGGTAGAAATAAAAAGAGATAGCAGCATAGCAAGAGTCTGCAGAAAAGGCAGAGATGCCAGGAAAAGCTCTGTAGCTGGAGATGAAGCAAGAGAAAATGGACAAGGTAAAGAAGGTGAAAAAACCTTCCCTGGCTCTCTGTGGGGAGACAATAAGAAAAATTTGATCGAAAAGGTTTAGGACAGGAAGAGTAATCCCACAGGTGGACATACAACTGATTGAATTTTGCCATGAGTGTACATGATGTTTTGACCTGAACGCAGAGGCTCCTAGATCAGAAAGGGAGAACTAATTAACCCAAGGTTATAGGACTGATGGAGTCAAGTGGGTGGAATAGCCCAGAAATATAAACTCCTTGATAAGGTGAGCATTGGTTACCCCTCTGTAGTTCTCACTAAATCAAGGAAGGAGACCCAATCGATCATTAATTTCAGTGATTCACACAGTGTTTGAACCTAAATGTTTTTGCTCAGGGTCATAGATAGTTTTTCACTTTAAATGGTTGTCTAGGCACTATGCTGAAGAGGATATTGCCAGAGAAGCAACAGGGCAAGATGCTGGTTTCAAGGGTATAGCCTTTGACAGTCATTTTCTATGGTGATTATCCCAGTGGTGAAATGCCTGGAAGTCTTATTTTGGGAGGTTTCAGAGCTTGTACTGTAATACATGAAGAAAGAGAGAGAGAGAGAGTCTTTGTGTGATGCGTGTTTTAATTACAGGAAATACATTTATTTTTTCTAAGAGTACTGAGAGTTTCAGATAACCTCTTGAGATAACTGGGTATAGAAACAGCTGATGTAGAACTCACTGCAAGAGTCTCTGTTTTACCCCCGGGATCTGCCTCTGTGGGAAGTTGCTCAGTGTAGTGAGCAAGCCTCACACTGTATTGATCTAAGTAATGAGGTGCTGTCATGTTAAATCCAAGCAAGTCCCAGAAAACCTATTTAGTAGGTGTTCTCCTTAGCCACTCTTAAGTTGGGTGATTAAACAATGATTCTTAAAGTAAAAAACATGACATATTGCCTTTGATTTAGAAGTTGGAAGAATAACATTTATCCATTGTAGAAGCCTAGTTTAAAATCTTCATTTGTCTTTGTAGCATTATCAGGTATCCAGCAGATGTCACTATTATAGTCTGTGTTCCTCTTTTTGGCTTTACTGAGTAATGTTTACAGGAAGTTGTAATCTGTGAGGCAATGCTTTATCAGTGGTCTAGTGACCGTTTCTATTCCTTTGCTGCTATGTAGAGTACTAAATCAAGTTACCTGCCTGAATATTTTTGTGAAAGTACTTTTCTCTAAGCATAAAATGCAAAATTTTCCTATTTCATTGTTTCACATATAGAAAATGTAAGTTTTTAAATAAGTAAATATACCCTTTAATTTTTTTTGACTATTAATGATACATATGTATTCAACTTTCAATATAAAAATAGAGCTTAGATAATCAGAACTGTTTTTACTCACATTTCTGACACCAAATATGTGGGGTTTTCTCCCCCATACCAACAAATTCTCTGGCACCAGCTGAGTGTCCTACAATCCACTCAATTCTGACACTATCTACCTGGAGTTAGCATCAGATCCCACAAGCTAAGGGCTCAGTCCCACAAGACTACCCTGACTCCAAATACCTATGCTACTGTCTTCTATACTTCTGACTGACTGACTATAAATTGAGAGTCCCCACAACTCCCTCCTCAGGTTTGATAATTTGCTAGAACAGTTTATAGAACTCAGGAAAACACTTTACTTACCATTACTGTTTTATTATAAAGGATACAACTCTGCTGGGCACGGTGGCTTATGGCTGTAATCCCAGCACTTTGGGAGGCCGAGGTGGGCAGATCACCTGAGGTCAGGAGTTCAAGACCAGCCTGACCAACATGGTGAAATGCCATCTCTACTAAAAATACAAAAATTTATCCAGGCATGGTGGCAGGTGCCTGTAATCCTAGCTACTCGGGAGGCTAAGGCAGGAGAATCGCTTGAACTCAGGAGGTAGAAGTTGTAGGAGGTTCCATTACATTCACATGATTGGTTAATCATTGGCCATTGGGAATTAACTCGATGTCTAATCCCTCTGTGCTCCCAGAGACTGGGCTGAGGAGGACCCAAAAGTTCGAACTCTCTAATCACATGATTGGTTCCTCTGGCAACCAGCTCTCCATCCTAAAGTTAACTAGAGGTCCACCAAGAGTCACCTGCTTGGCTGGGCGCGGTGGCTCAAGCCTGTAATCCCAGCACTTTGGGAGGCCGAGACAGGCGGATCACGAGGTCAGGAGATCGAGACCATCCTGGCTAACACGGTGAAACCCCGTCTCTACTAAAAAATACAAAAAAACTAGCCAGGCGAGGTGGAGGGCGCCTGTAGTCCCAGCTACTCGGGAGGCTGAGGCAGGAGAATGGCGTAAACCTGGGAGGCGGAGTTTGCAGTGAGCTGAGATCTGGCCACTGCACTCCAGCCTGGGCGACAGAGCGAGACTCTGTCTCAAAAAAAAAAAAGTCACCTGCTTAGTATAACCTCAGGTATGGATGAGAGGGGCTTGTTGTAAATAACAAAAAGACTCCTAACATTCCTATCACTCACTTTCAAGGGTTTTAGATGCTTTTGTGTCAGCAACTGGGGGCAAAGAACAAATACAATTGTCCCTCGGTATATGTGATGGATTAGTTCCAGGAGCCTCCAATTCATATACCAAAATCCAAGCATACTCGAGTCCTGCAGTCAGCCCTGCAGAACCCACATGTATGAAAAGTCAGCCCTCTGTATATGTGGGTTTCACATCTTGTGAATACTGTATTTTTGATCCATGTTTGGTTGAAAAATATCTATGTATAGGAGGACCTGTGCAGTTCCAACCTGTATTGTTCAAAAGTCAATTGTTGGCCGGGCGCAGTGGCTCATGCCTGTAATCCCAGTACGTTGGGAGGCCAAGGCAGGTGGATCACCTGAAGTCAGGAGTTCGAGACCAGCCTGACCAACATGGAGAAACCCCGTCTCTACTAAAACTAAAAAATTAATTGGGCATCGTGGCACATCTACTCAGCTACTTAGGAGGCTGAGGCAGGAGAATCACTTGAACCTGGGAGGCAGAGGTTGCGGTGAGCCGAGGTAGCACCATTGCACTCCAGTCTGGGCAACAAGAGCGAAACTCCATCTCAAAAAAACCAAAAACCAAAAACCAAAACAAAACAAAAAAAACAAAAGTCAATTGTTGGCCAGGCACGGTGGCTCACGCCTGTAATCCCAGCACTTTGGGAGGCTGAGGAGGGTGGATCACCTGAGGTCAGGAGTTCAAGACCAGCCTGGCCAACATGTCGAAACTCCATCTCTACTAAAAAATACTAAAAAGAGCTGGGTGTGGTGGTGTGTGTCTATAATCCCAGCTACCCGGGAGGCTGAGGCAGGAGAGTCGCTTGAACCTAGGAGGCAGGAGTTGCAGTGAGCCGAGATTGTGCCACTGCACTCCAGCCTGGGTGACAGAGCAAGACTCTATCTCAAAAAAAGGTTAATTATATATATTTCTTGTTATATAAAAATATAATTTCATATACAATTATCACAGATAATTTCTAGTGACTCTCAAAATATTTCCTGACTTCATAACTATATAGTCCATCATTTAACTTTAAAATATTCTAGGAGCCATGAATGAATGTCTTCCCAACTGCTTCATAAAAGCGATATTCCAAAGAGGTTAAGGAAACAGCTCCGCTCTTGCTTTGAACAAAAGATCATACCTGAATTTGGGAGCTGGTATTAGTTAGGGTAAAAGGCTAAAAGTGGCTTAAAGAACAAAGAAGATTAGTTATCTCTTATAACTGTTTCCAGATAAGAGGGTCAGGTTGCAGAACAACTCCCTTTATGCAATTATTGGTCTAAGGCATCCTCATCAGTGGCATGGTTAAGGCTGGGTTGCTGGGAGTTTCAGCCAGCAATAACGAGAAGGAAAGTATAGAGGAGGTATGCTCATGCCCATAAGGCCTGGGCCCAGAAGTGACCCACATCATTCTGCTTGCTTCATTGTTAAAATGTGGTTATATGATGACCTCTAACTGCAAAGGAGTTTGGGAAATTTGGCTGTGTGTCTAAAAAAAGAGGGAGAATGGACTTTGGTAAACAACTGGTAGTTTCCACTACAGGTCTAGTGGTTCATTAGTTTGATTGGCAATGACCTTCATATATGGTTCTTGATGTCCTTTTCAGGAGGTGCACTCAGTGTACAGAATTTTGGCCGGGATTTTGAATATTGGGAACATTGAGTTTGCAGCTATTTCCTCTCAACATCAGACTGATAAAAGTGAGGTGCCCGATGCTGAAGCTTTGCAAAATGGTAATTATTTGATATTTGTGGGCTGTGTTGTTGCCAAAGCACATGCTTCTTTAGGCTCTGTAAAATATAATGCAGCATTTGCTAGTCTTTTTTTTTTTTTTTTTGAGACAGAGTCTTGCTCTGTCACCCAGGCTAGAGTGCAGTGGCACGATCTCCGCTCACTGCAACCTCTGCCTCCTGGGTTCAAGCATTTCTTTGCCTCAGCCTCCAGAGCAGCTGGGATTACAGGCACCTGCCACCACGCCTGGCTAATTTTTGTATTTTTAGTAGAGACGGGGTTTCACCATGTTGACCAGGCTGCTCTTGAACTCCTGACCTCATGATCCACCTCCCCCCCCACCATCGACCTCCCAAAGTGTTGGGATTCGCCCAGCCTGCTGGTCCTTCTAACAGCTCTGGATGTTTTCATGAACTAGTATTTCCCCAAGGATGTCCTGTGGAACACCAGTGTTCCTTCCATAAGCTGCAAGAGTTCTATAGAAAATAATTTTATGGCAGGTAATTTTGGGTATTGGGTTTTAACCTTTGTTGTGTTTGAAAAAATCATCTACAAACTGAAAAAAATACAGGAGGTTGGGCCCATTCTGAATCCACTATATCAGCATATACAGGAGAAGAAAGCAGGCACCTGTTTATTTTTAAAGTTCCACAGGTAATTATGGTGGCACAAAGAGTGAGAATCCTCAATTATGAAAAACAAACAAACTGATTTAAATAAAGTAAAAACCTTTTTTGTGTTAAACTGTAGGACATTTTAGGGCCTTTACTATAAGAGTATATTTTGTGACTAAGGGTAAAATACAGTCTGCAGCTATTTCCCCAATTTATTTGGCAAAAGACCACCTCCTCTTCCTTTTTTTTTCGTCAAGCATCTATGAAGTAAGAGTTTTCAGAACAGTTTGGGAGATACTGTGTCAGTCTGGAAGCTTCTTGGGGTTAGGGACCTAGCCTGTTTATCTTTGAGTGAAAAGTACCAAAATGGAGTCTGGCACATAGTGGATGTTAATAAATGCTGACAGACTGAATGAACGAAGGTCTGGCTACATTCTGTGTTATCCTTATTCTTTGTTTCAGCTGCCTCTGTTCTGTGCATCAGTCCCGAAGAGCTCCAGGAGGCCCTCACCTCCCACTGTGTGGTCACCCGGGGCGAGACCATCATCCGTGCCAATACCGTAGACAGGGCTGCGGACGTTCGAGACGCCATGTCCAAAGCCCTGTATGGGAGGCTCTTCAGCTGGATTGTGAATCGCATTAATACACTCCTGCAGCCAGACAAAAACATATGGCAAGTTCCTCGGAGAGCAGAGGGCTCAGGAGAGCTGCCATTGACCCCGCCGTCCCTTAGCGTTTGCAAAAGGAAGCATTTGGTCCTCTCTGGGATTTTCTTTCTTTTTTTTTGTGGAGTCAGAGTATCACTCTGTCGCCCAGGCCGGAGTGCGGTGGCAAGATCTCCGCTCGCTGCAACCTCCACCTCCGGGGTTCAAACAATTCAACTGCCTCCGCCTCTTGGGTAGCTGGGATTACAGGCGCGTGCCACCACGCCCAGCTAATTTAGGCCTTCTCTTTTAGAAGACACAATGAGATCCAGGAGAGTTGAAGCGTTTGTACCCGAGAGGCAAATGACTGAAGGAGCCACTATAGTGTAGTATTTGAGAGAACAGTCTTGGCTGGGAGCTGGACAAACTGGGTTCGCACCCAAACTCTACAACTTAACCCATTTATGCCTGAGGTGGCAATTTTTTGAATTTTTTCAATCAGACCTTGGCGATGACCTTGAGCAGTAAGGTGTGAATAACTCCCATATGCTTGGCGTTCCAATAATGGTTTTAATCAGCTTCATGTTCTAAGTCAGTTTTCTCACCTGTAAAATGAGGAATATAATATCCTCTTCATAGTGTTGTTTTTAGAATCAGAGAGACATTTTATGAAAAATTTTAAAGCACACTATCTTACATTATTATTCCTACTTCTTCGACTACTTTTCCTTGCTCTTTCCTTAAACATAGTGGTTTCCCATATTGTGGAGGAGTTCACCACATCCAATTCTGAAGAGTACTCTTCCAGTTACCTTTGTGGGTAGATAGGTGGGAGAATAAATAAGCAACAGCTTCAACCCCTTCAAACAAAAGGACTTTTAAACATCTATTTTATATATGGAGTTCCTGAGTAAGATTCTAAAGGATTCTACTGCTTAAAAAAAAGAAGTTGGAAATGCTGTTGAAAGTCCGAAAGAACAAATAGTTTAAGACACAAACTGCTTCTTTTCTTAGGGGTGGCAGGATGCTGCTTTCCATGAGTGGCTGAATTGGGTACTTGAGTTGATAAACACTTGGGCACATATATTCTCATCATCTTGAGGTGGGTGTTTCCTCCTCTAAATAGTTTTGTTCTTCTCTCTCACGCAGTAGTGCAGAAGATGGGATGAATGTGGGGATCTTGGATATCTTTGGATTCGAGAATTTTCAGAGAAATTCATTTGAGCAGCTCTGCATAAACATCGCCAATGAGCAAATCCAGTATTATTTCAATCAGCACGTTTTTGCTCTTGAGCAGGTAATAGTGAACTCTGAGGTAACTAAACTTGATGGGGAAAAGGTGTCTCCAAGCTGCCCACAATTTGTAGCAGAAACCCTGTAGACTAACAGGCAAAAGACCCTAGAGAGAAAACAGGGTAAGGCAGTCCTGGCTAAATAGTCTAAATTTATCTGAAAAAGGTCTTGATTTCTGTGGAAAGGTGCATTTCCTCACTTGAGTGGAGCTGGTGACAAGTCACTCATTTAAATCTTGAGTCAAAACTCTTTTGTGCATATTGCTCAAAATGCTGTATCTCTTCTACTTTATTTAACTAAAAATATTTATGATTGTGTTCAAAATGACACAGGTGACCTTGAATTCGGGACATAGGTTCTTAACTGCTACACTAGCCCTCCCTATCCCCTATCTGCTATGTACCAGATCCCTCAGTAACTGGAGAGGTATCTCCAGAGAGGAGTAAGATGTGTTCTTGGTTTTCTAGACATGGAAATTGTCCCTCTGTGAGTTTAATAATAAATTGTGAAGACAGAGTGAGAAACTAGTGGACCCAAGGGATGGGGCTCTTTTCCTGGGGCAGCAGCCTACATAGCAGTCTGCTCAGCCCCAACCTTTACTTAAACCCTAAGACTCTCTTCTGTGTGAAGTAGTTGCAATAATGAAACATTCTGGCTAAGCCTCTTGGATGCAGGGATAATTGTTTTAATGCAGGCATGAGGACACACAAACTAAACTGTGATTAGATACACACAAAGACATTTCGTGAAAATACCAGCATTGCTTTTATCTCTGAAGCTGGATAAATCTGTATAGCACTCCTCTCCCATCCACTCTTGTTTTGGTCCAGGTTCCTTCCACTTATTTCCCTGGCAATCTGGAGTTTTTCTAGTTTTCCAACCCTAGATGATTCCTTTATAGAATTCCTTGCAGAAGAGAATTCTGTTTTCTTGGTTTAAACCACATTTCTCACTAAAAAAATTTTTTTTTCAGCTTTACTTCCTTGTACATTAGTTTCTAAGTGATAAGTTACCAAGTCCACGTTTGACAGAGAGATTTTACTGGGTTTAGCTGCCTGCCAGAGGCCACTTGTAAGTCAGATTTAAATGCACAGCTTTAATGGTGTTATATGCAGAAGATTCCTTTACTATACATGGAAAACATATCCTGCTTTCCACATGCATTCAGTGTTGCTAGACCCAGAAAGTCCACGTCCAAGTATCCTGGTGGTACCAAGGCTGGTTTTGGGCTGGAGAGAATCACAATCCATTTCCCTCCAGATGGAATATCAGAATGAAGGCATTGATGCTATACCTGTGGAATATGAGGACAACCGCCCGCTCTTGGACATGTTCCTCCAGAAACCCCTGGGACTACTTGCACTTTTGGATGAGGAAAGTCGGTTTCCCCAAGCAACTGACCAGACCCTGGTTGGTAGGTACCTTCTGAGAAAAAGGCATATACATTTAGAACAAAACTTGGTTTGTGTCATCAATTGAGTGTACTTTAATGAATTTACCTTACATATTTTGTCTATGTGGTGGGTTGTAAGAATATAGGCCTTCTTTTTAATTGAATTGAAATGTAGTCGTAGAATTTGAATCTTAAAGCAAACCCATCATTATTCCTAACCCTTCCCACTTTCCTATTCCTGCCAACATGATTAGCATTACCCCATGGTTGATTTCATTTTTACGCCTTCCTCTCTCTTCTTTCCTATAGCCAATGTTTGCTTCCCATCCTTTGTGTGCCCCCCTCTCATGTCTTCCCCTGGACTCCCATCCACGTCTAATTTGATTTCGTGTAGAAGCTCTTTCCAGTCTCCTTGGCTTCCAGGCTCCTACCTTCCCCATCTACCCTGGATATCGCAGCTAGTTTAGTCTTTCTAAAGCCACCTTCTCATTAGGTTGCTGTTATCTTCGGGATGAATACAGGGCATCTCCTTCTGACGTCAAAGGCCCTCTATTCTGCACCCTATTCCTCTTGAATCTTCAGTGTTTCTCACAACCTTTGTTCCTCACTTAGATTGTGAGGTGCTTGGGGCAATGAAGCCTCAGTCTTTACGTGCTTTTAGCGCTTAACAGTTTCTCACACCTAGTAGGCTTTCAACCACAATAGCAAAGATTGTGTGTTAAAGGAGGAATAAAAAGTTTCAAGCCTTTTCCCCAGAGGGAAAATTGATTCATGGCAGAGATTCACTTTTATGAGTTGAAATTGTAACCCTCAGTGGCTTTCTTTTATATATAACATTGTCACAAGTTGCCCAGATGAGTTTAAACCAGGGTCTTCTGCCTTCCATGGGATACCTTTATGGTTCTAAAACTAACTGGCAGGGCCTCTGGTGTCATCAATGTCCATGCTAGGAGTTCTTAGAAACAGCAGAAGAACATACGACCTTAGAGCACAGGTTGACACTAAAGACAACGCTACACAGCTAAGCAAGGATGTGACAAATGCCCATTGTATCGGTGATCTTTCTCCACCCTTGTTAATATCAAGGCCTTATTCTGAAAGCCCTTATTCTGAGTCACTCATGGCTCAAGGAACAAGTTTTTGTTTGAAAGAGGGAATAATTCACATTGTAACTCTCCAACATAAAAATCCACACAGATAAATTTGAAGATAATCTACGGTGCAAATACTTCTGGAGGCCCAAAGGAGTGGAGCTGTGCTTTGGCATTCAGCATTATGCTGGAAAGGTGAGAGCAGTGTGACAGTTATTAGACCTGAATTTGACAAAGGGTAAGTGTCTGTATTACCCTGTCTGTGCTGCTCATGAAATTGCTTACAGATTTCTTTCCCCTTTTAATTCTTCCTGAATACCTAATCATAATTCTTAAAGTTTCTCAGTGGTGCCACTCACAGAAAGTTGCCCCTGGGCATAGAAGCAATTTCTTACTGGGGTGGCCCACAGAGTTGCCATCTGCTTCTCACCTGAGGTTTGGCCTAGAACTGACAGCTCTCCAGAGAGAAAACATATTACAGCTTTTTGCGGTGTTTAGTGGTAAATGTTCACATTCTAAAGTCATTTGGAGACATGTAGGTAATGGAGGAAGGTTAATATCACAGTGGGACTCAATTTTTAGTACTTTAATCATATGTCTAAGGGCCCCAAAATGTCCAGATGAAAAGAAAAAAATCCACGTTATTATCCAGATGTTAAGCTTTTACAACTTAACTGAAATTTCCACTTTTCATACATTATGCCTCAGTCTGAATTTCAAGTTCCTGAAGCAGATTAGTGACTGATTCAGGAAATGCCCTATCTTATAACCACAAGCTCCTTGCTTATGTTACTCCCAAAGGAGCCATTTGAATTATGGCTGATTCGTTCCTCTGGGGTCTGATGAGCTGTAGGTCCAGAAAATTGGTAGGAGTTCAATAAAAGGCATTTTTGATTATTTTATTGATTTAAGATGTATTGAAATTGTCTTTCATATTCATATCATGCCGTTGTAACTGATTTTCCTGACTGGATGGTGGGAAATTCTAGTACAAGGGAAGGGGATTGTTTTTCTCTCCAAATAGTACTTTATGGTGTCTATTTTGGATCTTTGTTAGAAATTGCAATTCCGTTTTTGACCTACCTCAGCATATTAATGTCCTCCTCAGAGTCTGAAATACTGGCATCTACCCTGATTCCCCTCCTCATTCCTCTTTTTTGCCTCCCATTCCTGTCCTTCTCTTCTCACCTCTCTCTGTCCTTTTATACCTATGTCCTACCCACCCCTCTTCTTGACTCATTCTTTTCCTTTCCTGATTTTAGGGGAAAAACTTTTTTTTTCCCCCTGGTCTCTGTGTCCTTTGCTGCATCCATTTGCCATTCAAAGCTTATTTGTAAAGAAGGAATTCTCTGAGGGTGGTCCTTACAATTTATATGAACTGGATCCCCTCTGTTCTGAAAACCAAGAACTACTCAGCATCCTTGAGTGATCACTCAGATCGCATGAGGACCTACGGAGGCAGTGAGAGTGCTTAAAGTAGTTGTGAGCATAGAGGCAAACTGCCTGAGTTTTGATACCTACCTACCACCTGTGAAATGTGTGACCAGGAGCACATTCCTCAACCTCTTCCTAAGTCTCTGCCTGTCTACCAGTAAAATGGAGATAATAACAGTGTTTAGCTCATAAGATGGATGTTTTGCACATGGCATCTAATATATTTTAATAATTATTCTGATGTGATTTATCTTCAAAAAGCAACTAGACAGGCCAGTGCGGTGGCTCACGCCTGTAATCCCAGCACTTTAGGAGGCCGAGGCAGGCGGATCATGAGGTCAGGAGGTCAAGACCATCCTGGCTAACACAGTGAAACCCCATCTCTGCTAAAAATACAAAAAATTAGCTGGGCGTGGTGGCACATACCTGTGGTCCCAGTACTCAGGAGGCTGAGGCAGGAGAATCGCTTGAACCCGGGAGGCAGAGGTTGGAAATGGCCGAGATCATGCCACTGCACTCCAACCTGGGTGACAGAGCAAGACTCCATCTCAAAAAAAAACAAAACAAAACTAGACAATAGTTAGATAAACTGAAGATCACCTTGTCCAAAAATCCTAATTTTTCCCTTTATCTGGTGCTGTGCATATAAAAGTGTGGCTATGTCAAGATTAGTTCTATATAAAGGTCAATTAATGACTGGCTAAACAATTTGCCAGAGTCACCAATGATGGACAGCTGACTTGGCTAATTTGCCGTTTGCTATTCATGTTACAGGTATTATATGATGCTTCTGGGGTTCTTGAGAAGAATAGAGACACTCTCCCTGCTGATGTGGTTGTGGTCCTGAGGACGTCAGAAAACAAGCTTCTTCAGCAGCTCTTCTCAATCCCTCTGACCAAAACAGGTACCTGAGAACCCTCTGATAGCCCTTCTCCCGAAGCTTTTGCAAGACCAGGTGGAATTTTTCAGTTAGTGTCTGAATACTGCTAGGGCTGCACCACTAACGTTGAATTTCTTTAAGCAGAAGTAAGGGTCTAAATTCAAGAAAAGGAAAGTGATTGTTTCTTTTGTAATTTAATTATGCAGCATCAGTGTGTACACAGACATGTGTGTACGCACACATAAACATACATACACTATCCATAACATGAACTCTTAGACTTTCTCGTCCTTCTTTTCATTCTTCCCTTTATAAAGCCATATGATATCATTAATTCATGCTAGGATAGTCTCAGTTTACCAAGACTTATCAGGAAGATTATTTCTATTTGTGTGTGATTCCAAGTGAAAGGAGTATGCTGAATCAGAGGTCAGGGGATCCTCAAAGACTGGTCCAATTTCTACCTAGTTATGACCCCACCCCACCTCTCTCCTAATGAACTTGGAACAGGTCCATCACTGGCCTATGTATGTGGCCTTCGCCTACTTACAGTTACCTTCTCTAGTTGCTGTAGTCCTCATGCCAAAAAAGCAGGAAACTAGGGCCAAAGAACAGAACTTCCAGGTCTTAACTGTTTTTCCAAATGGATTCTAATTGAGTCAACCTTTTAGAATGTACCTGGGATTCTGCTGCTTTTAGCTGGGTGGCCAACTCAGCCTTCTCACAGCTCTACTCTCAAAGGCTTTGTGTTTTTAGGCTAGGTCTGGAAATAGCAGTGGGCATGCTTTTAAGAAAAAAAAGGAAGAGAAACCTCTTTATCACTGTTCATTGTTCACTATTTCCTCTTCTTTTCTTCCCACATCCCTCTTAACTGGTTGCCAGATCTGATTTTTAGCAACTTGCAGAGGAATGAAAAGCCTGGCTAAGGAAAAAAAAAAAAAAAAAAAAAAAAAAGCCACACTCTACAGCCTTTGCTTCATCTTAACTTGGAAGGAAAGTTGAAATCCGGCTGTTTCTTCAGACATGCTCCTGTAAACAGAACTAGTAGCAGTGCCCATCGGAAGCCTGCCCTACAGCTTCCATTCCATGCCTTCCTTGGGGCAGCCAGGATTTAATTCAGTATGGACTCCCGGGAGCTCGGGGCAGGTGTGGAAAGGGCTGGCTGGTGTTTCCTTACCAGAGACCCAGGGATGTAGATTCCTCATCAGGCGACTTCAGCACAGAGGTGAAGAGACAACCGTTATTGATAGGGGACATGCTCTCTGGGAGAAAAATCTATCCAAATAACTCTTCAGCTGGCATTTACATCCTCCCACAAATATTAATAACGGCTTGTCAAATCTGTTCACAACTTTGGAATTTCCGATTTTTCAACCTTTGGCAAAATAAAAACCATTTAACAGCCTGGACCACTAGGTGGCGCTATGCAGAAAGTAAGGCCCTGCAGCCAGTCTCTTCTCCCTTGATTCACCCAATTGTGGGAGGAACAGGAACAAAGAGATAACCTCCGCTCCTGCTGCTTTTTCACTCCCTCCGGAAGAGCTTTCCTCTTGTCTTGTAACTGTTAATGGATCTTGTTTTGAAACTACACTCCACACCACTTGATAGAAACAGAAGTGAAGAATAAGACTAGAAACAAACGTGATGCCCCAATAGGCTTCCCAGTATTCCTGAGGTATATATATGCGTAGTAATTTCCTTTGAGATCCTAAGCTTGAGTATAGCTTAGGATTCTCCACATTTTGAGTATAACTAAGAAGCCACAAACATCAACACTTATAAGCATGATTCTGTTGTCTTTTCCCGGAATTATTTATGTAGGAATGAATTCAATCAACAAACATTTATAGAACAGCTTCTAGTAATAAGGTCCTTTTTAGGCGGTGAGGGAAATACAGCGGTAAAGGTAATATGGCTTTGCCATACACCAACTAGAATTTTGTTTTACCTTCATTTTCTATATAGAATTTTCTGTACAGAATTGGGCGCTAATGTATCTCTTTATGACAATAGTTGCCCTCAAACCTCAATTCTAACATGATTGTGCATCCTGTGTTGAATGTCAGAATATTACTTTTCTAATTTTTAAAACACTCATAATCTATATTTTTGGGGGCTATTATGTTACAGCCTTTGAAGATGGGAAACCTCACAGGACAGAAATAAGTTATGCTGTTCGTTGCCAATGCTTGTTTCAGGCATGTCCCTCTCATGAAGGGGAAGGTGCCTACATATCTTGACATTCCCACTAAAAGCAAGATCCCACACCATCCTGGTACTTTGGAAGAGAATATACTAATATTTTCAATGCATAAGAAACCATTTTCTTGTCATTTTTATTTTTCCTTGCTTTAATTGTTTTATTGAAATTAAATGCAGCACTAGTTCAGTAAGCATAGATATTATGGGCAATTACTTCACAAACTCCTTTTGAGGAATGAACTACAGGGAGGAAGGAAAAAGATCAAAGTTGAGGCCAGACACGGTGGCTCACGCCTGTAATCCCAGCACTTTGGGAGGCTGAGGCAGGTGGATCACAAGATCAGGAGTTCGAGACCATCCTGGCCAACATAGTGAAACCCCATCTCTACTAAAAATACAAAAAATTAGCTGGGTGTGGTGGCGGGCACCTGTAATCCCAGCTACTAGGGAGGCTGAGGCAGGAGAATCGCTTGAACCTGGGAGGCAGAGGTTGTGGTGAGCTGAGATCATGCCATTGCACTCCAGCCTGAGCAATGGTACAAGACTCCCTCTCAAAAAAAAAAAAAAAAAAGATCAAAGTTGGGAAGCCTTGGAGGCAATTAGCCCAAAATGTAAAAGGAGGTCCAGTGCTGGACTCCTCAATTTTGAAAGAGGAAAGTACGTTTGTTGGGAAGACTCCTAAGAGATGTTGGCAGTGGTCTGGCTCCTGATCTTAGTGGTGGTTACGTTGTATTTATTGTGTGGATGCTTGCATTATATTTATTATGCTGTACATTTATGTTTTTCATACTTTGTGTGCATTCTGTGTCACAGTAATGTTGGTTTTTTTTCCTCCAAAAGATAGAGAAGACCCCTTAAAATGCAAAGAAAAAAAAAAGCTTGACGTAGTAGCACATGGCTAGAGTCCCAGCTACTCAGGAGGCTGAGGCAGGAGAATCACTTGAGCCCAGGAGTGCAAGGCCAGTCTGGGCAACACAGCGACACCCCATCTCTGAAAAAAAAAATTAAAATTAAACTTGTTTAAATGCAAAGAAAAACTTTAATTTCTTTATCAAAGGATTCCTGACAGTTAAGTTGAGGTTTTCTGGTAGCTAGATTGCCACTGTCCTTTGCTTTCAACAGAGCCCCAGGATCACTTTCCTATTCCTTCAAGTTGCCTCCTCTCTGGGCTGCTGGGCAGGTAACAGTCCTTCATTAGTATATATCAAAAACAGTGTAGTCACGCATAGCTTAATGATGGGGATGCATTCTGAGAAATGCATTGTTAGTTGATTTCATCGTTGTACAATCATAGAGTTCTTACACAAACCTAAATGATATAGCCTATGATACACCTAGGCTATATGTTGTAGTCTACTGTTTTGGGGCTGTAAACCTGTACAGTATGTTACTGTACTGAATGTTGTAGTTAATTGGAAGACAATGCCAAGTATTTGTGTATCTAAACCTATCTAAATATAGAAAAAGTAGAGTACAACTATGGTATAATAATGTTATGGGACCACCAGTTTGTATGCAGTCCATTGTTGACCAAAATGTCCATGGCACATGACACTACTGGGGCTTGATTTAATTTCTTGTCAAGGTTGAGAGGATCAACCTATGTGTTTATATGTGCAATCGTAATATAAAATCATAGATAGTAATCCAGTTGGCATTTTCTTGTTTCCAGCTCCCATTTTCCAGAGTGCTGAAGAGATTAAAAACCATGAGGAGTAGAATAATGAGGCCCAAGGTCACCAGGAGACAGGGCTTCTCCCAGGTTTCTGCAGCCCCCTTCTGCTGACACCCGGTTGCATCTGGTTGTGGAGGTGCCTGTGCCTGAGAGGCACATTCTCACTGCAAGGTTCTCAGTGACTTTCTGGCAAAGGGAGGCAGCCACAGTCAATATGAATTCTCTCTGTTCTCTTCTCATGCTTCTGCAACCAGCCTTCTGCCTGCAGATGGGCCACTTCAGACATGATGACATGTTCTTTGTAATACTTCCTATTGATAGGAAATCCTCTGAAGATTTTAGGTGTGAAAATTTGAAGTAGCAGCAACACTGCTTTCTAATCCTTCAGCTGGAACTTTTCACACTGAATAATCTAAATAGAAAAACATTAAAAGGAAGGATGTTATAACAGGGTTTCAAGGCATATTTTCCTGTTTGGGGAATGTTCCACTTGCTACTAGTAAACTGAGAGAAAAGCTTAAAAGGCTCAGGGGAAGAAAGAAAGAGGATTTCAAAAAGAACTTGAAAATTCGTTTTTGTCTTTGAATCATGAATTCTGACTTCCAAATAGTAGTTTGGGGTGTTAAAGAAGATGTGAACTTGGGAGAAACTAGGAAAAATAAGAATAGCACCAGAGGGAACATTCTCTGAACCTCAAAGTTTGATTTTTGCTTCAGAACTAGAACGAGTTTTATGCTCATTGCCTTCTTCTGTCTGAAAACTCAGGTCTCTTCCGTGGAATTTGATTTGCAGTGAAAATCAACAATAAAGTATCTCTTTCTTGACTTCTATTTGCTCCTCTTTTTCTGGATGGGGGGGACAAGATGAGCCCCCCCATTGTCATATCTATAAAGCACTATAGCACCTTCACTGCTGAAATCCTTGCTGTCAATTTTCTGAGTCCTGATTCTGTAATGCCCAAAATGAATTAAGCTCTTAAGAGAGCACCTTTTGGTATCCATCTCTCAGTTTCCATTTTCCACTTATGGCTGTTGCTCTATCCTGACAGTTTAGCAAAAGGGTCTGGCAGATGAGCTGAATCTAAGTGATGAAATTTCAAGGCCACAGACATGGATAGTGCTGGCTTTTCCTGAAATGGAGGCTCTGATGAGCCAGTTCCATCAGGGAGCCCTGGGGAGTGATTCCTCCTTACAAAGAGACCCACTTCTTTCTATTTAATTTGGGAGTGTATCTCAGTCAATCGATAATTATGTATTTGGAATCTATCTAGATATGGTGCTGTGCATAGATTATTTCTAGAAGTAACACAACAAAGTCCCAGCTAGAATGGCCAGAGATCAATAGTGCCAAATCCCAAAATGTATAAAAGATGAACAAAAAATCTAAATTCTGAACAGGCATGTAAATCCATAAGTGAAGCAATATAACAACTATATCCATACAAATAAAAATAGAAGGGAAAAGTCAGGGAAATGTCATGGGTCAACATGAAGAAAGACTTCTTTTAACTAAGAAAGGCTTATTGGACTGGTGTTTGTTGTTTGTTTGTTTGTTTGTTTTTAATAGGAGACTAGAGAAAATTGGACAGTCTGGGAGTAATGAGGCATTCTAAGCCAGGGCCTACAGCCCTGGAAAGCAGAGGGAGGTGGAAGTTAGATGATTAAATGAATAGGACAAGGAGGAAAGAACTCTTTGGGCAGAGGGAGGTTGTGTGGAGGAAGAAATGATGGCAGGCTGCTGAGCAGAGGATGGCTCATGATGCTGATCTGAACTGCTGTGAGTGGATGGGCTGGGCTCTTGAAGAGAGTTTTAGGGCAAGAAAGGAAAACTTGAACAAGGATGTTAAAGACTGACCAGTGAAAGCCAGGGTGCACCAAGGTATTGTGTGTATAGCTGTGTATGAATAGATGCTCAATTAATACTTTTACATTCTAGATTTAGATTTAGGGTCCAGTTTGAGTAAATTTTTGTATAAAATGTAAAGTTAAGGTGTTTTGGTTTTTTTCTTCATAACTATGTCTAGTTGTTCCAAAACCATTTGTTGAAATAACTATCCTTTCTCCATTGAATTGCTTTTGCACTGTTGTCAAAAAGCAATTGGTTATTATTTATGTCGGTCTGTTTCATTGATCAAACTATCTGCCTCTTCACCAATACCACACTATTGCAGATTTATAGTAAGTCTTTTTTTTTTTTCTTTTTTTTTTTTTTTGAGATGGATTTTCACTCTTGTCTCCCAGGCCGGAGTGCAATGGTGTGATCTCAGCTCACTGAAATGTCCATCTCCCAGGTTCAAGCGATTCTCCTGCCTCAGCCTCTTGAGTAGCTGAAATTACAGGCCCCCGCCACCATGCCTGACTAATTTTTTGTATTTTTAGTAAAGATGGGATTTCACTGTGTTGGCCAGGCTGGTCTCAAACTCCTGACCTCGTGATCCACCCGCCTCGGCCTCCCAGAGTGTAGGGATTACAGGCATGAGCCACCACACCCAACTATAGTAAGTCTTTTTTTTGAGATGGAGTTTCACTCTTGTTGCCCAGGCTGGAGTGCGGTGGCACAATCTCGGCTTACCGCAACCTCCGCCTCCCAGGTTCAAGCAATTCTCCTGCCTCAGCCTCCCAAGTAGCTGGTATTACAGCCATGCGCCACCACACCTGGCTTTTTTGTATTTTTAGTAGAGACAGGATTTCTCCATGTTGGTCAGGCTGGTCTTGAACTCCCGACCTCAGGTGATCTGCCCGCCTCAGCCTCCCAAAGTGCTAGGATTACAGGCTTGAGCCACCACACCTGGCCCAACTATAGTAAGTCTTAAAATCAGGTAGTATGATTCCTTCAACTTTATTCTTTTTTTTTTTTTTTTTTTTTGAGACGGAGTCTCGCGCTGTGTCACCCAGGCTGGAGTGCAGTGGCGCGATCTCGGCTCACTGCAAGCTCCGCCTCCCAGGTTCACGCCATTCTCCTGCCTCAGCCTCCGAGTAGCTGGGACTACAGGCGCCCGCCACCACGCCCGGCTAGTTTTTTGTATTTTTAGTAGAGACGGGGTTTCACCATGTTAGCCAGGATGGTCTCGATCTCCTGACCTCGTGATCCACCCGCCTCGGCCTCCCAAAGTGCTGGGATTACAGGCTTGAGCCACCGCGCCCGGCCAACTTTATTCTTTTTCAAAATGGTTTTGGCTATTCTAGCTCTTTTGTCTTTCCATATAAATTTTGAATGCAGCTTGTCTGTATCTATAAAAAGTCCTGCTGGGATTTTGCATTGAATTGCACTGAATCTACAGACAAATTTAGGAAGAATTGACAACCTTGCTGTGTTGAATATTCCATTCCATGAACATGGTATATCTATTTGGATCTTCTTTGATTTATTTAATCAATATTTTGCTGTTTTCAGCATACAGATCCTGTACATGTTTTGTTAGATGCAAAACAAAGTATTTCAGTTTATAGAACTAGTATAAATTGTTTTTTTATTTTGATTTTAGTTATTCATTGCTAATATGTAGAAATACAGATGATTTTTGTGTACTGACTTTGTCACTCACAACCTTGCTAAACTCATTAGTCCTAGAAGTCTTTTTGTTTTTGTTTTTGTAGATTCCTTGGGATTTTCTGTATAGACAATCATGTTGTCTGTGAATGAGAACTCTTTTGTTTCTTCCTTTCCAATCTTAATGCTTTTTATTTCTTTTTCTTGCCTTATTATACTGGTGACTTCCAGTATGATATTGGATAAAAGTGTTGAGAGGAGACATATTGCTTTGTTCCTGATCCTGAGGAGAAAACCTTCTGTCTTTAACCATTAAGTATGATGTTAGCTGTGGGTTTTATGTAGGTGCCTTTGCACTTACTGTTCCCTATATCTGGAACATTTTTTTTTTTTCCTAAGACATACCCGTGGCTAACTTCTCTTTATTCAGATCTTTTTTCTAAACCTACCTTTTCTGGCTATCCTATCTAAAATTTCAACCTATTCAACATTTTATATCTGCATTCCTGTTTTATTTTTCTTCTTAGCATTTGTTATTACCTTACATATTATATACATTTTACTTACGTATCGTGTTTATTGTCTGTCTTCCTTCACTATAATGTAAGCCCCAAGAGGGTAGGGAATTTTTATCTCAGTTGTCCATTACTGTGTCCTCAAAGCCTTAAAATACATCTGGCATATAGTAGGCATTCAATATATTTTTGCTCAATAAGTGAATAGATAGATGAGCCAAATCTACACATCCACTTGCATTGTTCCTGTTTGCTCTATCTTCCCTGTATGTATTTTTTTTCACAAAGATACCACATGATCAATGTATCTATCTTCCTTCTGGTCTAAGGGCTTCTGAATCATCCCTGCTCTTCTTACAGATAAGATGCTCCCTACTTGTACGCAGCATCCCTGCCTCTCTTACCTCCACAAAGATTTTGATCCTGTAGGTATTTCTCATTTCTTCTGCATATCTGTTTATTCCTCTTAATGTGATTGTTCTTATCAACATAGTCTCTTTCATCTTTTCAGTCATTTCTTATGGGTTAAATTGTGTTCCCTCCAAAAAAAGATACATTGGCCAGGTGTGGTGACTCACGCCTGTAATCCCAGCACTTTGGGAGGCCGAGGCGGGTGGCTTACAAGGTCAGGAGATTGAGACCGTCCTGGCTAACACAGTGAAACCCCCTCTCTACTAAAAATACAAAAAAATTAGCCGGGAGTGGTTGCAGGTGCCTGTAGTCCCAGCTACTTGGGAGGCTGAGGCAGGAGAATGGCCGGAACCCGGGAGGCGGAGCTTGCAGTGAGCCAAGATTGCACCACTGCACTCCAGCCTGTGTGATAGAGTGAGACTCCATCTAAAAAAAAAAAAAAAAAAAAAAGATGCATTGAAATTCTAAGCCCTAGTACCTCAGAATGTGACCTTATTCGGAATTAGGGTATTTACAGAGATAGTCAACTTAAAATGATGTCCTTAGGGCTCACCCTAATCCAAGATGAATGATGTTCTTATAAAAAGGGGAAATCTGAACACAGAGACACACACAAGGAGAACACCCTGTGAAGTTGAAAGCAGAGTTCATGGTGACGCAGCTACAGCATCACTCACCTGAACCTGCTAACTGAACTCCGCTTCTCCACTTGCCTCATTTGGCCCAATAGCCATCTTAAAAGATACAAACAAGCCAGATGTAGTGGCTCACACCTTTAATCCCAGCACTTTGGGAGGCCGAGGCAGCTGGATCACTTGAGGTCAGGAGTTCGAGACCAGCCTGGCCAACATGGTGAAACCCTGTCTCTACTAAAAATACAAAAAACTTAGCCAGGCATGGTGGTGCATGCCTGCAATCCCAGCTACTTGGGAGGCTGAGGTAGGAGAATCACTTGAACCCAGGAGGCGGAAGTTGCAGCTAGATCATATTATTCCTCTGTTTAAAGTTTCCACTGGATCCTCATTACACCTAGAATAAAATCCAAACTCCTTTTTTTTTTTTTTTACCTACAAACTTCTATGAGATCTGACCCTGCCTGTATCTCTGTCCTCACTTCTTTGAAGTCTTTCATTTACTCTGTTTTCATTTTGTTCCTTAAGTATTCCAAGCCTTTTCCTGACTCTGCTCCAGCTGCTCACTCTGCCTGGAACAATCTTTCCCCAGATCTTTTTTTTTTTTTTTTTTTTTTTTTTGAGACAGAGTCTCACTCTGTTGCCCAGGCTGGAGAGTGCGGTGGCATGATCTCGGCTCACTGTAACCTCCGCCTTCCGGGTTCATACCATTCTCCTGCCTCAGCCTCCCGAGTAGCTGGGTTTACAGATGCGTGCCACCACACCTAGCTAATTTTTTTTTTTTGTATTTTTAGTAGAGACGGGGTTTCACGGCGTTAGCCAGGATGGTCTTGATCTCCTGACCTCGTGATCTGCCTGCCTTGGCCTCCCAAACTGCTGGGATTACAAGCTTTCCCCAGATGTTTATGGGTCCATCTCTTTCTTGTGGGCCAGAATTTAAGCTCAGATGTCACCTCCAAAGACAGGTCTTCTCTGTCTACCCAATGGAAAGTAGCCCCTCTCTTCCCCACTCATTCTATCACATCATCTGTTTAACTGTCTCCTTCAAGAGCCAACATACGTCTATCTCTATTCCTGCCTCTACTCCATGCCAGCTGGTAAACAGCTTGAAGATAGAGCCCTTATTGGTCCTGTTTACTACTGTATGTCTGTGACCCAGAGCAGCGCCCAGTGCATAGAAAGTTTCAATAAATATTTGTTAAATAACTCAGTTAACTACTGCAAGATAGAAACTAAAGTTGAAGTCCAAGTCTGGACTGCCAATCTAAGGCTCTGTATTAGTATACTAGGGCTACCACCTCAAAGCACCACAAACAACAGAAATGTATTGTCCTCATTCTGGAGGCTACAAGTTCCAGATTCAGGTGAAGGCAGGGTTGGTTCTTTCTGAAGGCTCTGAGGGAGCGTTTGTTCCAGGTCTCTCTCCCAGCTTCCAGTGGTTTTCTGGCAATCTTTGGTGTTCCTTGTTTCTGCACCAACCCTCTGTCTGCCTTCACCTTCACAAGACGTTCTCCCTCCACATCTGTGTTTAAGTTTCCCCGTTTTATAAGGACATCAGTCATAATGGATTAGGGATCCACCCTACTCCAGTATGACCTCATCTAAACTTATTAAATCTGCAAAGGCCCTATATCCAAATAAGGTCACATTCTGAGGTACTTGAGGATTAGGACCCCAACATATGAATTTTTTAGGAACACAATTCAATGTATAACAGGCTCTTTCTGAGTGGGAGGGAATGGGGGACTGGGAGAGCTTAAGGTACTGAGGCATCACCAAGGAGGAGGGAGTGGGGCTGCCAAGCCCTAGGCCTGGGTGAGATTGGGACCAGATTCCTGAGTTTAAATCGCCCAGTCCTGTGGGTGTGCAGGAGGCTTCAGTGAGGTCAGGTCCTAGTTTGACCTTCATGTCATTGCCAGCATATTGTCCCTAGTGAGTTGAGATTGCTCTCATTTGGGCTGAAAGAGCTAGGGAGCTCTGGTTTCTATGGCTGAGGGGGCCTGTGTGTCTGGCTTGCAGGGCAGAGGAGGGCCCATACACCCCATACTTCCCTTGCCCTCCTGTGTTATTTCTGACAATAAAGCATCATTGGTTTGTCTTTTAAAATAACTAAGCATGCCATTAAAATGCATCTTTTTATTAGTAGAGGCATTATTGTATTAATATCATCACTACTAAATTTTCTCTTTGCAAAACTGGAATTTTAAGCTGGAATCTGGAGAGGTGTGATTTCCCTGGAAAAGAGTTTCTAGACCTCTTTATTTGGGAAAAGTGCATCCCTAGATCTTCATAAAAACTCTAGCACCTAACTGAAAAATACAGGAGCCCTTAACAACAGCCAGTGTTTACAACAGGGTGGAGTGTGGTGCTCGGTCCAGACCTGTTTTCCTGGAAATAAGGCCCATGATGAGAAGAGAAGTCCCTGCACCTCATATTCTAAGTTCAGGAAAGGTCTAAGAGTTGTTATCTCCATCCCCTGGCCCTGGGCCCCTGGGGGCAAAGGGAGAGTATGCTTTTCCTCCCCCAAACTGGGGGAAGGAGGCAGTTCTCAAAAGAATCACTAGTGAAATTTGGAGGCAATTACTTTAAAAAAAAAAAAAAAAAAAAAAGATGCTTACAATTTCATCCCCTAACTGGATGCTTGCTTAGCTAGCAAAATACATCACCTTTCTCTTTGTAGGGGAAAAGGTAACTAGAGAGCAAGAGATGTCATGATGGGGAACTGTCTCAGTGCTTCAGAAAAATGGAGGGATCCTTTGTGAGCCCACAGCCCCACCATTGTCTGAGGACATAGAAGAAATCAAGGGCTTCTGTCTCATTGGGAACCAGATAGCGCAAGGCAAAAAGATGCACACATCAGATAAATGTACTGTGAGTGTTGAGCTCAGGGTCAGTTAAAAGACGTAGCCAGTCTGGCAAGGGATCAATATTAGTTTGACATGGTGCTGGAGGAAATCCCCAGCTAGTGCTAGAACCTGCCAGCCTCCGAGGATCAGGATGCACTTTTCACAAATCAAGAGGTCTAGGAAACTATTTTATCTAGGGCTGCCAGAACAAATTAACACAGATTGAGTGGTTTAAACAATAGGCATTTACTTCTCACAGTTCTGGAGGATAGAAGTTGGAGATCAAGGCGTCAGCAGGTTTGGTTCCTTCTGAGGTCTCTCTCCGTGGCTTGCTAGTAAGGGCACCAGTCATAATGGATTAGGAGCCACTCTTACAGCTGCATTTTAATTTACTGTCACCTCTTTAAAGACTGTATCTCCAAATACAGTCACATTCTGAAATACTGGGGGTTATTAGGGTTCCAACATGGGAATTTTGGAGAAGAAACAACTCAGTTGATAACAGATCATTAAGAGCTTGGGCAGCTGTTGAGTGTGAGCTCCTTAATTGTGGGGCATGTAGGGACTACCACCTTTCCTTATAAAGCCCAAGGACCATTGTGGCCATCCGGAGCGGAGTGGGTCTGCAGCATCCCCAGTCAGAGAAGGAGAGCTCTGCTCCTCTCATCCCCACTCCCTCCGCCACACCCGGGGAGCCAGCCTAGAGATGAGGGGAGAGAAGAACCCTCCAAGCCATGAAAGCCATACATCCAGCCTGGGGGCAGAGGGAGAGTGGGGGAAAAGCAGTGAATTGATGTAATATTAAAGGTTAAAAACAAACAAGAATGAGGCCTGGTGGGGTGGCTCACGCCTGTAATCCCAGCACTTTGGGAGGCCCAGGCAGGTGGATCACAAGGTCAGGAGTTCAAGACCACCCTGGCCAACATGGTGAAACCCTGTCTCTACTAAAAATACAAAAATTAGCTGGGCGTGGTGGTGCATGCCTGTAGTCCCAGCTACTCGGGAGGCTGGGGCAGGAGAATTGTTTGAACCGGGACCCGGGAGGTGGAGGTGGCAGTGAGCCAAGATCGCACCACTACATTCCAGCCTGGGCTACAAGAGGGAGACTCCATCTTAAACGAACAAACAAACAAACAAACAATGAATTGTCAAAACCATACTATTTAATAGCTGAAAAATCTGTGAAATGGGACTATGATGCAGTTAAGGAGCTGCCATCTTCACAGAGAGCTGAGTCCACATGGGTGAGGGAAGTTAGAGGGAAAAGTGAAAATGTTTCTGGATTACCCCCAGAGAACTGACATGTCTCAGTGTGCTGATTTCATGCCTGAGGCACAAGCAGAGAACCACAGAGTTTTGCAGACCTGATCCTGGGAGGCTGGCAGGTTCTGTCACTAGGTGGGGATTTCTTCCAGCACCAACCTGGAGTGGGTGACAGATTCTTATCTCAGGGAAAGGGCAATGACACAGAGAGTCCCTTGTGAATAATGGAACTAGCAAATGTTAATTACATGGGCTCCTCATCTCCATCAGTTTGCAGATGGAGCTGTGCAATTCAGCGCATTGGTCTAGCCAGCTGCACAGTCCTGTCTCATGTGACCATCTTGTCTGACTGACAAGAACGTAAGTGCCATGAGAACAGAAACTTGGTCCCCTGTTTCATTTATATACCAAACATGTAGTCAGTACTGGTCACATTACTTCACAGCTCCTTGCTAATTCTGCTTTTTATAATTACTTCTGCTCCCCACCCCGACCCCTCCCTCATCACCACAGCTTCCAACCTTGCCCTTCCTCTGCCTCCCCAACCTGTTTGTGTTCAAAACTCAGTCCTAGCATCACCTCTTCCACGGAGTTTCTAGCCTGGGTTGGGTAAAATTCCTGGTACCACTAGAATGTAAGTTCCATTGGGACAGGGATTTTTGTCCATTTGGTTGGCATCTCTTTCCTTTGTCTAGAAAGGAGTGTGACAGGGGGTGCTCAGGGAGTCTTTCTGTCCAGATAGAGAGTGCGATTTGTGGACAGTTTCCTGGCAGTGCTGGGAACGCTTTGAAAGCACATCACAAATGTGGGTCATCCTGTGATTTATGGTGCTGGCTGGAAGCCCACCAGAATCAGATCTATTTTAACAAGTTGTGCAATTCAGAAGGAGCTCCATTCAGAACTTCATATTCTGAATGGAGAGAGATGAGTATGAAGCCCTTATTAGGACTCATGCACCAGAGGAGTGCAGATGTAATTGCCATTACTTCTGGCATCTGAAACCAATTCCTGGCCCCCTTCCTGGACTGGGCGGGGTGGGGGCTTTCCCAGAAGCAAACAGTACACTTGTGGCTAAAGTACAGATCTTGAAGCATGAGAACCACGTACTCCCCTCGCATCACTTCCCTCTGAAATGTGGCTGTCTGGGGGTTCCACCCAGCCCTCTCCAGCGCCCTGACTCTGGGTGGATGTGTGAGGGTGAGTCCCACCTTACTGCCACAGCGTGCCGGGAGGACCAGAAGCTGCGTCTGTGAGATGTTGTGAGGGCTGTGCCCTCTTCTGCTCTTGTCCTGGCCTCATCTGGACAGCCCCAAGAGGAACTTCACACCTTCCTGGCTCTTCCCCGTTAATAGTTTTCATCCCTTGTTTAGAAGCATCTGATTTTCTTTGTAAAGTTTATTGAAGGTAAAACGTGTGTGATGTGGCTGTGGAGTGAAAAGAGCATCCCTTGAAATTATTGTTGCCTTTTTCCCCCATCCCTGAATGCTTTTAGGTTTTAATTTGTACTCTGCAAGTGCTGTTTTGTTTTTTGTTTAAGTGTACGTGGCTTAAGTGTTTCTTTCGTTTTTAAAATTCTCCATGCAGTTTCTCCTACCCTATCAGCTATGGTAGAATGAAGAACTCTGGACTGTAAGTCAGGGGACAAGCTAAGAGCTACCTGAACTGGTACTTTGCATCTGGAAGATTTGATTTAAAGTTCTGAGCAGCTTCCACATCTGCAAAGTGAGGGATGTGCATTAAGAAGAGCCTCCAAGGCTGGGCGTGGTGGCTCATGCCTGTAATCCCAGCATTTTGGGAGGCTTAGGCAGGTAGATCACGAGGTCAGGAGATCAAGACCATCCTGGCTAGCAAATTGAAACCTGTCTCTACTGAAATACAAAAGAGCCGGAGGCTTGGTGAGCCTGCAGTCCCAGCTACTGGGAGGCTGAGGCAGGAGAATGGCATGAACCTGGGAGGCGGAGCTTTGCAGTGTGGGAGATAGCCCCTGCACTCCAGCCTGGGTGACAGAGTGAGACTCTGTCTCAAAAGCCTCTGGATTAGATGGAACCTTAGAATTGAACAGACCAACCCCTAATATCTCTAGATCAGATATTCAGTCTTGAGTTACTTTGTTGTTGTTGTTGTTATTTAAGGAGATGGGGTCTCACTCTGTTGCCAAGGCTGGGGTACAGTGGTATGATCATAGCTCACTGTACCCTGGAACTCCTGGGCTCAAGCCCCCCAAGGAGCTGAGATCACAGGTGTGAGCCACTGCACCTGCCTGACTTACTCCGGTTTGGAAGTTTTTACTTGGCTCTCTTTAGAATACCTTATGGGACAATGCTGTATAATGAAATGTAAAATGTTCTATTAGCCACTTTTTTTTTTTTTTTTTGAGATGGAGTCTCTGTCTGTTGCCCAGGCTGGAGTACAGTGGCTCAATCTTGGCTCACTGCAGCCAAGGTTCTGCTTCCCAGGTTCAAGCAATTCTCCTGCCTCAGCCTCCCAAGTAGCCAGGATTACAGCCATGGGCCACCATGCCCAGCTAATTTTTGTATTATTGGTAGAGGCGGGGTTTCACCGTGTTGGCCAGGCTGGTCTCGAACTGACCTCAGGTGATCCACCTACCTCGGCCTCCCAAAGTGCTGGGATTACAGGTGTGAGCCACCATGCCCAGCAGCCACATTGTTTTAATTAGCCACATTTTAAAAGTAATAAATAACAAGTCATTGAAATTAATTTCAATAATAGATCTTCAACTCACATATCAAAAGTATTATTCAACATGTAACCAATATAAAAGTTATGGAAATAGTTTACATTTTTTTGTACTAAGTCTTCAAAATCTGATGTGTATTTTATATCTATGGCACATTTCAGTTTAGACCAGCCATATTTCTTTATTTTTTTCTTTTTCCTTTTTTTTTTTTTTTTTTTTGAGACAGGGTTTCACTCTTGTTGCCTAGGCTGGAGTGCAATGGCATGATCTTGGCTCACTGCAACGTCTGCTCCCTGGGTTCTAGTGATTCTTCTGCCTCAGCCTCCCAAGTAGCTGAGATTACAGGTGCCCGCCACCACGCCCGGCTAATTTTTTGTATTTTTAGTAGAGATGGGGTTTCACCATGTGGGCCAGTCTGGTCTTGAACTCCAGACCTCAGGTGATCCACCTGCCTCGGCCTCCCACAGTGCTGGGATTACAGGCATGAGCCACCACGCCCGGCCTAGTCCAGCCACACTTCATATGCGCAGTAGCCACCATATTGAGCAGCATGACTGCAGAGAACCACTGTATCGGCCACAGAATTGCCTCATTCCTGCTCTCGAAGAGAAATGCAGAAATGCCAAGGAGCACTTCTTGTTGATCCTCCCAAAGAAAATAAAGTGAGGTGGGAAAGGACAAAATAATTCTGCAGATTGGCTTCTTCATAAAATATTTGTTTTCTTGTGTGCAGACTTGACTTCAGATTATCTCCCAGTGTGTAAGAGACATTATTGTTCCCAGATTTTCAGAGTTTCAGCAAAAGCTTTTGTTGTTGTTGTTGAGACAGAATCTTGCTCTGTCTCCAGGCCAGAGTGCAGTGGTGTGCTCTCAGCTCACTGCAGCCCCTGCCTCCCGGGTTCAAGCGGTTCTCCTGCCTCAGCCTCCTGGGTAGCTGGGACTACAGGCGTGCGCCACCACACTCAGCTAATTTTTGTATTTTTAGTAGAGACAGGGTTTCACCATGTTGGCCAGGATGGTCTTGGTCTCTTGACCTCGTGATCTGCCTGCCTTGGCCTCCCAAAGTGCTGGGATCATAGGCGTGAGCCACCACACCAGGCCCATAGCAAAAGCTTTTTAGCAGTTTCCTTGGGTTTTTTTTGGAGAGAGAGAGGTGTTCCATATTATCAGTACTGAGCAATGTTTTCCGGAGTGTTTTTCTTGAAACACCAGATTTGTGTGGTGTGAAGAGGTGTGAGCTGAGTAAGATTTCCATGACCAAAAAGTGTGGGAAATATTGATTACGAATATCCAATAGGTATCTTTATTGTGGAAATACCAAGAGATGGCTCCCGTGTACCAGACATCCAAAATCAGTGAGATCCTTTTTGTGAGAAGCACCTTGAGGGTCAAGAATCATGTGGGACCTGCTAAGGCAATGTTGATCAGATGATCTCCCTAAGTCTTCTTTTTCCAGGACATCCTGCCAGTGTGGACCTTAAATCCATTTCCAAAAGTTCCTCTTGCCTTCCTGGCTCTAAGGCCCTGTTGCTACTGTGTCTTTGAAAAAGAAAAACTAGGCCAGGCACGGTGGCTCACGCCTATTAATCCCAGCACTTTGGGAGGCCGAAGTGGGTGAATCACAAGGTCAAGAGTTCGAGACCAGCCTGGCCAACATGGTGAAACCCTGTTTCTACCAAGAATACAGAAATTAGCTGGGCACGTTGGTGCGCGCCTGTGGTCCCAGCTACTCAGGAGGCTGAGGCAGGAGAATTGCTTGAACCCGGGAGGCAGAGGTTGCAGTGAGCCGAGATTACACTCCAGCCTGGGCAAAAGAGCAAGACTCCGTCTCAAAAAAAGAGAAAAACTAAAATAAACTTTAAATAATGAGTTATGATAATGACTCTAATCTTGGGAAAATTAGTGTCTGTTGTGAATCAGATTCACCATCTTCCCCCAACACATTTTAATAGTTCTTTCATAGGTCCTGAATAGGACAGTGAATGTATATTTAAGTGGAAGTTCAATTTAGAGCCATTTTGTTTTATTTCTTTAATTATCCTGCTAAGTATAGCAAACATAGCAGCTTTGATTTTTCAAATGGTCAGAATACAAGAAAAAGGAATTCTGCTTCTCTCTGCCAGCATCCTTCTCATTCAGAGAATAGAAAAATGTTCCCATTTGAGATGAAAGATTCTTTACTTTTTCCATATTTATTTCATATTTCAATAGCTCATATTGGAGAAAAGGTGTCAAAGCCATTTATAGTTTATTAAGTCATCCCACTCTAAAATCTTTTTATAACGGGGCTTTCAGGTCATTTCCCTCCCTTAGTAACAGATACCTCCTGGCACTTTAAATCAAATAAATTAGAAACAAAACCATTATAATTATCTCTCTACTTCAAGATGGATTAAAACTTCACATTTTTCCCCAGGAATTTAGGTCATGTTAATAGAAACTGTATTTTTCTTTTTAGAACACAAGACCGCCTTCTAACAGTCTGGTCCATATGTTAGAAGCATATAAAGTTAATCATTTTGCTTTGGTGCCAATGTGTTGTGTGCAGAGAGACGCTGTAAACCACAGCTGTGTGGAGTAACAATTGTGAACTTTACTGGCTTGCACATGTGAGTCATCAGTAAACTAAATTAAATGTTGCTTAACTGAACTTGAGAGCTGGAGGTTGCAAGGGAAGACTGCTAAGATTTTATTAAGTTTTGAATTTAGTAGAGTGGTTCCATTCTTTGCATTTCGCAAGGGACTTCAAGTTATACAAAAATCAAATCAACTGTTTTCCAGATGATTAGGTTTGGCTTCTCCATAACAATAGTGATTGCCTGGTAATCAATGGGAATCACTGTTCAGTTGACCTAGTTTGGTGTGTGAATAGCCAAAAATCCAGACATCCTCTAAAATCAGTTGGGCCCAATCAGTTTGGCCAGGCAGCAATCCTGTCAGCTACTCAGTGGTCTTCCTTGAATAAGATCAAAATCCCTGAAATGACTACGTTGTGTAATGGGAGCATTTTGATAGGTTCTCTGAGGGTTATTACTTAGTGCTATGACCTTGGGCAAGAGGCTTGAACACTCGGCCTCAGTTTTCTTTCTTTGTGAACTGGAGACATGGCTCACAGGGTTGTTGTATTAAGTAATTCATTTAAAAACACTTAGCACAGTATCTACCACATTGTACACCCTCAAAAAAGTTAGTGTTTAAGTATTATTAAATATTTTTTGATCTGGAGCAGAGTGATAAATATGAGACAAAAGTAAGTAGATTTCCCCATTTATTTTCTTAATCTCTGATGAGACGGAGTCTCGCTCTGTCACCCAGGCTGGAGTGCAGTGGCCGGATCTCAGCTCACTGCAAGCTCTGCCTCCCGGGTTTACGCCATTCTCCTGCCTCAGCCTCCCGAGTAGCTGGGACTACAGGCACCGGCCACCTCACCCAGCTAGTTTTTTTGTACTTTTTAGTAGAGACGGGGTTTCACCGTGTTCGCCAGGGTGGTCTCGATCTCCTGACCTTGTGATCCGCCCGTCTTGGCCTCCCAAAGTGCTGGGATTACAGGCTGAGCCACCGCGCCCGGCCTTTTTTTTTTTTTTTACAATAAAGCAGTAGATAACATTTGTTTATCCTCTTTTTTTCTTCCTCTGTCTTTTGTTAAGAGTTTGAGATTTCTGTGTTTACCTTAAGATAAACAGGGGATGCTGGGGCTCATGCCTGTAATCACAGCTACTCAGGAGGCTGAGGTGGGAGGATTGCTTGAGCCTAGGAGTTTGAGATGGCAGTGAGCCATGATTGTGCCACTGCACTCTAGCCTGGGTGACAGAGTAAGACCTCATCTCTTAAAAAGAAGATATAAAAGAAAGAATAAAATAAACCTCCAAACCTTATATTATTCAATTTATTTACTTTTTTCCTAGTCATCCAATTCAACATTTAAGGAGGCTTTAGGCAGTAGAAAATTGGATGGTCTGTAAAACTCTGATTAACCAAAACTCCTAATTAATAGCAGTTTTATAAATTTCAAAATATATGCTGAATTCCATAAATTTGTATAATTATTGTGTCAATTATTAATAAAAATAAAATACATATGTACATATGCTGAAGAGATCATTACTTAGCTGAGCCAACTGATTTAGCTGGAACTAAAATTCCTTGGCTAACTAGCACCTTTAAAGGTTCCATGTGGCTCCAATCAAATTCTCTGCACCATCAACATCTGCATCTCCACTCACCATTGAAAACTCTGTTAACTATAAATTTTTAAATTTTTTTTGAGATGGAGTCTCACTCTTGTTGCCCAAGCTGGAGTGCAGTGGCTCAATCTCGGCTAACCACAGCCTCTGCCTCCCGGGTTCAAGCGATTCTCCTGCCTCAGCCTCCTGAGTAGCTGGGACTACAGACACGCGCCTCCACACCCGGCTAATTTTTGTGCTTTTAGTAGAGACGGGGTTTCACTATGTTGGCAAGGCTGGTCTCGAACTCCTGACCTCGTGATCTGCCCGCCTTGGCCTCCCAAAGTGCTGGGATTACATGCGTGAGCCACCACACCCGGCCTAAACTCTGTTAACTATAAATTTAACAGGAACACTTTATTCCTCACGCTCAGTAAACAATCATCCAGCCCTCTGTGGTGGATGAAACCCAGGTACTAAGAAGGCAAGTAAAGTCACCCAAGCTGTCCTAACAAGTATGTGACACAGCTGAGACAAATCCCCGGTGGCTTGACCCCAGAACATACATCCTTTTTTCTTTTAATTGTTTTTAATTCTTATGTTTAAGTTTTGTAGGTACTTAGTGGGTATATATATTTATAGTGTACATAAGATATTTTGATACAGGCATTCTCTTTTGGAGTTGGAGTCTCACTCTTGTTGCCCAGGCTGGAGTGCAATGGCATGATCTCAGCTCACTGCAACCTCTGCCTCCTGGGGTCAAGTGATTCTCCTGCCTCAGCCTCCTGAGTAGCTGGGATTACAGGTAAGCACCACCACACCCGGCTAATTTTTGTATTTTTAGTAGAGACAGGGTTTCACCATGTTGGCCAGGCTGGTCTCGAACTCCTAACCTTGTGATCCACCCACCTCAGCCTCCCAAAGTTTTGGCATTACAGGCGTGAGCCACTGCGCCCAGCCGATACAGGCATTCTTTTTTTTTTTTTTTTTTTTTTTTTTTTGAGATGGAGTCTCGCCCTGTCACCCAGGCTGGAGTACAGTGGCGCAATCTCAGCTCACTGCAACCTCCGCCTCCTGGGTTCAAGCAACTTTCCTGCCTCAGCCTCCCGAGTATCTGGGATTGCAGGCACGCACCTCCACGCCCAGCTAGTTTTTGTATTTTTAGTAGAGACAGAGTTTCACCATGTTGGTCAGGCTGGTCTCGAATTCCTGACCTCGTGATCCACCCACCTTGGCCTCCCAAAGTGCTGGGATTACAGGCTTGAGCCATCGTGCCTGGCCCCAGTACGGACATTCTTAACCACTGACTGCACCTCTGCAATCCAGGCATCAAATAGCTTGAGCAAAGAGTCTGAAATATGAAAGGATCTGGCCAGAGACCAGTAAAGAGTTCATGGTATGTGGAGGGAAGTGGGGTAAGCTAGTGTCTCCTTTTAGAGGGCTTTGGATGTCATGTTAAATTTAAAAATTTTTAAAAATATTCAGTGCCACACCATTCATTCACTCATTCACTCACAAATAATTATTGAATGCTTACTGTATGCTAGGTATATTGTACGAAGCACTAAGTATGAGGTGGTAAGTACAATAGACTTAGTATTTGCCCTCATGCAGCTTAGAATGGGGAGTCATAGACAGTGTTAGATTCATGGATAGCTTTCAGCATTGCATCATTAATTAACATCTTTGCCTTTGATGAGACTTTCTCTAGAAATATTTAAACCATAAATCTATTTCATTCAGGTTTGTTTTTGTTTGTTTGTTTTGTTTTGTTGAGATGGAGTTTTGCTCTTGTTGCCCAGGCCGGAGTGCAATGGTGTGATCTTGGCTTATTGCAACCTCCGCTTCCCAGGTTCAAGTGATTCTCCTGCCTTAGCCTCCTGAGTAGCTGGGATTACAGGCATGCACCAGCACACCCTCCTAATTTTTTTATATTTTTAGTAGAGACAGGGTTTCTCCGCGTTGGTCAGGCTGGCCTCAAACTCCCGACCTCAGGTGATCAACCTGCCTTGGCTTCCCAAAGTGCTGGGATTAGAGGCATGAGCCATTGCGCCTGGCCTTCATTCAGTTTTATCATTTATCCATGGTGCTACACTAGCCCTGCAAAATGGTTCACAGTCAATTGCTCACCTCCTCAGGATAATGAGCCGTAAGTGTTCTTGGGTGATTGAAAGAAGAACCTGTGATACTGATGTTTGCCAAGAGATAGTAGATATAATCTGTCTCTAGGCAGCAAGGATAGAAACACTCTAAAATGTTCTTCTAGTTCATTGTAACTTTTTCTTTTCTTTATTGTCTATGTGAAGGCTTAGGAAAAGGGCACTTTGCAAGTCTTATAGCAGTTGTTGAAGAAATATTCTTTGAATTAATGAATGGGAGTAGAAATAGATACTTAGTACCTGGCTTCAAAGAGGTTGTAACCTTTATAAGAAGCCAAATCATTTCTAAAGATTAATACTAATATAAGATAGCATGTTTGCATCGATTTTAAAGGACTCAGACACAATTGTACTGACTAGCTACAACCTCTAGAATTAGTGTAGAGTTGTGATGCTTGTAGATTTCCTTCATCAGATAAATAATCTTTGTTGGCCTTTATTCTCATTAGGTTTTTGTCTTTCAAAAAAAAAAAAAATCAGTAATTGCATCACAAGTCTGTCAGATAATACTTTAATTTAGAAAGTTTTTTTTGAAATCAGTTGTTTTGGATAATACACTATTACAGTTCTATAAAGCCAAGGTCTCCAAAAAACAATGCCTGTGCTTAAGAATATAAGTTATATTAACTTCATTCTTCAACACCATGAAACATATAAGGTTCAATGGAAGAAGTGTTTCTGGGTACTGGCATTTTATGAATGGGTTATACATATATCTATGAGAAATGTGTGTGCATGGGTGTTCAGAAACATTATGACAATGTAGCTTAGATATGAGTGATGCTGGCCAATTGGGCACATTGCAAGTTTGGTTTCCTGTAGAATACAACCTGTTTCGGTATGCCTCTCCTTATTTTCTGGATTCTCGAGTTGCTACAGTTTTTCCCAAGGATATACACATACACATGGATGTTTATACTAGGTCCTTTTATAAAAGAGCTAGTGACATGGAATAGTCATTCTTTAAAATATAGCAAAAATAACTGGTAAATGTGAAAATTAGACTTGGATACCTATATATCAAAAGCTAACCTTGAGTACTTTCAGAGACCCAATAGAAAAACAAAGCTCATTTCAGTGATTATTGCCTTCACATCAGCACCCAGTTTTTCAAAATGGCTGGTATTTGCCAGTATGCAAACAGAAGCATCATCTTTTACTAGAAGAATAGATGCTATAAAGATGTTGAAAAATGAACACCTCAAATTCATTAATCTCAAAAACATTGCAGAAAGGGAGCAAAAAACCGTACCTCTGTCTCCTCTCTCATGGGCTAAGAAACAAGAATGATACTAAAACATCAGAGAACTGAATAAGCTCACTTGAGCCACAATAGCAAAGTAAAGAAGGAGGAATAACTGAAGAGATCATAGCAACAGAGCCGTTGCTGGTTGCCTGTGTTAGCTGTGAAGAGAACACTGGCAAATTAAACATCCAGACCTCTGTAAAACCACTATCTAAGCTTCCTCCATTTATCTAAGCCAGGCTATCATCAACACCCACTTCTTCTGTTGCCTACTGAACTGCTAAGAAATAATACATTTTGCAGATTTTAGTTTTATCATCTTTATTTTGTTCTTTCTTATTTCCCCCACTTCAGGGGTCTTTTAGGATATATTTCACACCTATAGATAAAATTTCAGAGCTGGATCGAAGCCAAACACTGCTTAATTTTTTTTTACTCCAACTTGCATCTAGTTATTGCACTTACTTGTTTGCTTGTTGTTCAGCATGTTGTTGATTTTTGAACAATACTGTTTACTTCCTTGATTAGCTCTCTGATTTATAACTTAGGTAAAGCTCACATATGTCCTGGCCACAGATGTCACACAATCTTTTATTTTGGCGCCAGGTTGATATGACACACTGTTTGTTGTAGTTCCCTTTCAAAGAACAGTCCACCCCTGTCTACATCACATGCCTGGCACTGATCTAGGTGGAGCTACGTAGCCACAAAGTGTGTCCATTATGGGCACCATGACGGAATGCCATGACACACACGTGCAGAACCACTGATCTTCTCAACCTCCTCATTTGACAGATAATGCAAGTGGGTCATAAAGAGTAGACATGATCTCCTTAAGTCAGTGGCAGGTTTGGGATAGGAATCCTCGTTTCTCACTTTCCAGTGTCCTGTTCATTGCTTCCATGCTAAAGACGGAAACTCAAAAAAAGCAGTTATAGTTCCAAGCACTGAATCATACTCCTGCACAATGGGAAGTTAACAGTGTCTTGTTTGCTGAAGCCCTGTGTAACTTTCTCAGGCTTAAAAACACAAGGAAGCATAGGTGTTGTGGGAAATTATATGACTGACCTGCCATCAATCGGTAAGGTATATTGTGTAAATCTTCTAGGGAGGGATTTTTTAATTTGAAGTAATTAGTTTATTCACTCCTGCCTGAGCATTTTATTTGGGATTCTAAGACTGTGGAATGTAACTTCTCTATAAGAAACTGCCTGACCCATATGAGATTTTACTTAAGACTTTGGCCATATCAGTACTATACTAACTGGAATGAGTCTCCTAGTAGCTCGTATCCAAACCATCCACCTTTGGCCACACAGATGAATGGGCATTCTACCTGAAGGCCACCTGAAGAGCAGAACAGACTTCTGTTCACAGTCCCACCAGGGACTTATGATACCTTAGCAAAGCCTTCTTACCCATATTTTCTTCCCCCAAAACTGTCCCCATAGGTAGTATTTTTACTGGAAGGGAGTGACTTGTTTTTACGTTTGCAAGGGTAAAATAATAAATGTTTTAATGCTATTATTAAATGTGTAATTTTAAAATAAGCCTCCTGGAAATTTGCCTTTTGAGCTCTCTGGAACTCTCTGGAACCCTCAGGTTTACATTCTGTATCTGTCTTGCATGTGTCTTCCAGATACAATACCCTCCATTTCCTGTCAAACTCATGTTAAGCTTTCAAAATCTAGTTCATTCATTGCGTACTCTGCAGTGTTTGTTTTCCTTATTCTCTCATGAAAACTTAGTATTCTGTCCCCTCGTGTCACTTTATTCAGAGAGTTATTCTAACACTCACCAGTTTAAATTGCAATGAATTGTTTATATGTCAGCCTTTCCCCTTCCCCCCAATAGCTTTTCTGGGCTGTCTTCTCCTTAAAGAACTGCATAGTTGGCTCTTGAACAATGTTGATTTGAACTGTGCAGGTCTACTTATACACAGGGTTTTTTTTTTTTTCAACCAAATGCAGATAAAAAATAACAGTATTGGTTGGATGCAAAACCGCATAAATGGAGGGCCAACTTTTCATATATGTGGGTTCTTCAGGGCTGACTGTGTACATTTTGGTATACTCAGGGGTACTAGAAAGAATCCCTCATATATACTAACTGCATTCTGTTCATCTTTATAAGACCCATAGAAGGGCTTTACTGTATTATTTCAAAGTGTGAATAACTTGAGCATCGTTAAACGAAAGGCCCCCTATATCAAAACTGTCCCCCTTACCTGGACACTAGATCATCTACAGGTTTTCAACATTCCCATCAATAGATTCATTCCATAAAAATTTTTCTTTCTAGATAGCTTTTTTTTTTTTTGAGACGAAGTCTAGCTCTGTCACCCAGGCTGGAGTGCAATGGCACGATCTCGGCTTACTGCAATCTCCGCCTCCTGGGTTCAAGCGATTTCAGCCTCCTGAGTAACTGGTATTACAGGCGCGCTTGTAATACCTGCCCAGGTTATTTTTTTATTTTTAGTAGAGATGGGATTTCACTGTGTTGGCCAGGCTGGTCTTGAACTCCTGACCTCATGATCCGCCCGCTTCAGCCTCCCAAAGTGCTGGGATTACAAAGGTGAGCCACTGCGCCTGGCCTAGATAGCTTTTTATACCGTATAAACATCTCACCTGAGTGAATTAATGCATTCATTTGTCCATTAACAAATTACACCTGGATTAAGTGTCAGACGAATAGTAACCTGAAGATTTGGAACAAAGACAAAAGGAGATTTGATGGGAATATGGAGGAGGTGTGTGCTGCATTGAAAAGTTCAAGGGTGGGACAATGAAGTAGGGGGAATTGGATATTGGGATAGGGAGGAGACAGCATTAAAGCCATGTTGCACCTTCAGAAGTGGAAATAGAGAGGTGAAAAGGAATGTGGGGAATTTGAATACGTCCTTTGCCTAAATTGTGATTTTGCCCACGACTATCCCTGATTGTTCTGAGACTGGAATAAGCCGTTCTCACACTTCACGTCATGGGTGCTGACAGACATGTGTATGTGGCTTTTATTTTATTTTATCTTTAAATGGGTCAAGTCGTCTTGGGTAGATATTGGGTAGATGTCAGCAGTACAGGCTCTTGTACTTTTTTGAACACACATCAGGCCATGTGGCAGCCATGTTATTTTCAAGCGAACTCCACCAAGAAAATATGGGAAGAGCTTTCTTTATCTGGCTCTAAGAGGAAATTCCTGTCGTTAAAAGGGACCTTCTGCTAATGTGGCAGTAAAGTGCAGAAACAGAGTAACTCCACTATTGACTGTGTTAGGAAAGAGAAGCCTTGTTAGCTCCTTGAAACAGTCTGGGATTCAGTATAGGTGTTTGCTGGACTGACATCCTGTTTATGAGTTTTAAAGCTTAAGGAGAGAGGAAGGAGTTACTATTTTTTCCCTAGCTCTACAATGTGAGATCTCTGGGTCACAAATCTTTAAAGCTGTAGTTTACATTCTAAAAAAAAAAGTCAGTGAAAACATTGGTTTGGCTTTCTTCAAGCAAATAGTGTAAAGGTGTTAATTATGCAGAAATTCCTTAAAATGTCAGACAATTGCCAATTAAAAGTCAATACAGGAATAGGGAAGGGGTTTCTTTGGGGCTTTGAATTTCCCACATGCACGATAAAATTGTATATTCAGAAAAGAGTGAATTTGTTATCTGTGCATACCTTTCTTCAATAAAACAGATGGGAGGACGGTCTCGTCTCTTATTTACTCTTGATTCCTTCCCTCCACAAAACTACAATCCCTTCTATATACAGTCATGCATCACATAATGGCATTTCAGTCAATGACAGACTACATATACAACTGTGGTCCCATAAGATTACAATGGAGCTGAAAAATTCCTATCGCCTCGTGATGTCCTAGCCTTCCCAATGCATTACTCAGGTGTTTGTGGTGATGCTGATACAACCAGCCTACCGCTTTGCCAGTTGTATAAAATATAGCAGATACAGTTATGTGCGGTACATAGCACTGAATAATGATAATAAACAACTATGTTACTGGTTTATGTATATGCTATAGTAGGCTTTTAAGTTATTACTTTAGCATGTACTCCTACTTATTTTTTTTTTTTAGTTAACTGTAAAACTGCCTCAGGCAGGTTCTTTAGGAGGTATTCTAGAAGAAACCATTGTGATTCTAGGAGATGGCAACTCCCTGTGTGTTATTGCCCCATAGACCTTACAGTGGGATAAGATGTGTGGAGGTAGAAGACAGTAATATTAATGATCCTGACCCTGTGTAGGCCTCGGCTAGTATGTGTGTTAGTGTCTTTGTTTTTAATTAAAAAATAAAAAAATAAAAAATAAAACATCTTAAAAATTTAAAAAGGTTTATAGAATTAAGATATAAAGAAAATATTTTTGTACATCTTACAGTGTGTTTGTGATTTAAGCTAAGTGTTATTTCAAAAGAGTCAAAAAGTTTTTTTAAATTTTAAAGCTTGTGAAGTAAAAAAGTTATGGTAAGTGGTTAATTTATTATTGAAGAAAGAGAAATATTTTGTATAAATTTGGTGTAGCCTAAGTGTGCAGTATTTATAAAGTCTACATTAGTGTACAGTAATGTCCTAGGCCTTCACATTCACACATCATTCACTCACTGACTCACCCAGAGCAACTTCCAGTCCTGCAAGTCTCGTTCATGTTATGTGCCCTATATAGGTGTACTGTTTTTTTACATTTTATACCATATTTTTACTGTACCTTTTCTACGTTTAGATATACAGATACTTTCCATTGTGTTATAACTGCCTATAATATATGCTAAATGCTATATAGTATAATATATAATACTGCCTATAATATAATACTAAATGCTATAGCATTCCATATAGCAACATGCTATATGGGTTTTTAGCCTAGGAGAAATAGGCTATACCATATAGCCCAGGTATGTCAACCAAAACAAAAAACAAAAACACAGAGAAAATTATCTATAAATATGCTGGGTTTACTTAGGAATAAAAATAAGGGTTATAATCTGGAATAGTATAAAATGGCAAGGCACCAGTGCATTCAGTGAGGGAAGGGTAAGGGGAGCTTTTATTAGCAAAAAGAGATTTACATAAGCTGCTTAGAAATAGAGTTCATTGGTTCCAGAGGTTCAAAGCCAGAGTTGTCAGTTCATTGGTGGAGATACTGTTACTGGGCAAGTGTTTTTCTGAGAACATCTTCACTGAATTACTTCAGTCCTATAGAATGCCTAGTGATAAACCTTATCAAAGCAGGAGATGCATGAAGGATGCAAAAGGGTTTTTTGTGGGGTTTTTAGATAGTCCTTGGAAACAGTTCTTATCTCAGACATGTAAGCATGAGTGTCCTCTTTTTCAGGCCTTCCCAGCCCTATCTTGTCTGAGTCTGACAAAAGTGATTTCATCCTGTGTCTGTAACTTTCACAGTGTGCAGAGGCTATAGTAAGTGCACTCTATGCTGTTCACATAATGACAAAATTCTCTGTGACTTTTTTCTTAGAATATATCCCTGTCATTAAGCAGCACAGCACGTGACTGTATATAAATTATCCATGTTCTTTTCATAAGACATTAGCTCATGTCCAAGTGGGCTGGGAACTCTCCCATCCTGCTCTGCCCATTTATTGATATTAACCTGAAAGCTGTAGATAAATGCTAAGGGAGAGAGTAAAAACTGCAGAACGAAATTTAACATCACACATGATCTCCTTTTCTTGGCTTCTTACAGCTGTGTCATATTTTGTGGCTATCTTAAGTTACTTCAATTTATCACATCCAGAATAAATCCTTGTTATAAATTTAGGAGAGATGGTTATGTAAAGATGAACCAAGTTTTTGTATCATACAAAATACTATAGGTTTGTGTTTTTTTGAGATGGGGTCTTGCTCTGTTGCCCAGGCTAGAGTACAGTGGTGTGTGATCGTGGCTTACTGCAGCCTCAACCTCTCGGGCTCAACTTGTTATATATAAGGTTTTGGTGCCGCAAAAGGAACAGCACTCGAATATAAAATTTTCTTTTTAATTCTCAGCAAGTCAAGGTCCTTCGTATAGAAGGGTGCGCCCTTACAGATGGAACAATGGTGAGCACATACTCGGACAAGGGAGGGGAAGGGGTTCTTATCCCTGAGGCACGTGGCCCCTGTGGCTGTGTCCTTCCCCTATTGGCTAGGGTTAGACCACCCAGGCTAAGCTAATTCCGATTGGCTGATTTAAAGAGAATGATGGGGTGAATGCTTTGGCGGGAGTCAGGGCAGAGCAGGTAGCAGGTAATTGGAATGAGTTAGGGTGGAGCAGGTGATCACAATGAATCAGGATGGAGGAGGTAATCAACAAAGGTTGCTTTACAAGGACGTTTAGAAGGCAAAGAACTGAACATCCTGACATATTAATTCTTTGAAAAGAAATTTAGAACTCATATCTAACAAACTGATCCTACCACTTCAGCTTCCTGAATAGCTGGGACCACAGGTGTGTCACCACGCCCAGCTAATTTTTAAAACTTTTTGTAGAGATGGGGTCTCACTATGTTGGCCAGGCTGGTCTCAAACTCCTGGGCTTAGGCAATCCTTCCACTTGGCCTCCCCAGATGCTGTGATTACAGGTGAAAGTCACTTTTATAGTATGTTTGTATACAACTATGTACTGAATTTAACTCCTTGCATGTTGTTAGCTACAGTGTTATGAACTGAAACTGGAACATGTTAATTACTGCAAGTATTGCACTAGCGTAGGTCTGTCTCAAGCTTGCTCCCAAACATTACTAGCACAACTCACTGACAGGACAAAGTGGAGTTTATTGTTTCCCACCACGTCTCAAAGTTTTGGCAATGTCTTGGAGAAGGGAAGTCAAGGCCAGAGTTTGTTGAGAAATCGTTTATTTTTAGGAGGGTCTTTCAAAGTGAGGGCCTTTGATTAGGATTGGGTAAGGATCACAGTGCAGCAGCCCAGTGCTGGTGGAAACAGCAAGGGGAGGACTTTGAAAGGCGAGATTATAGGAATCATAGGGAATGAACTGTCAGGTTGGTCCTTTCCATGGAAGAGCTGATGAGTCTTTCAGGAAGTTTCTGTAATGAGCAATCTAACCGTTTGCCTGGGCTTGGAGACTCCTGAAAAAAGAAAGTCATGCTAATGGAGACAGGAATTACACAAAGTCATTGTATTGTAGACAGTAAGATGTGGTTTCGGTTCTCAGTATCTAAGCTGAATGTGGGGTACATGGTTTCAGTTCTCAGGTCTGCTGAGATAAAACTTAATCTTGAAACAGATGAATTGAAGCATCTGATTTTTTATTTACAGCTCCTTATATTTGTAACTATTTGACACAAACAGCTTTTTACATTTCAGCATTGCTTTGCAATCATTTCTTAGTTTATTAGCCTATTTCTTGTGTTTGGAGAGAAAATTAAAATCGGAAAATTTCTCAAACAAATGCCCACCAACAAGAACCAATGAAATCCTGCAACAAGTCCTATAAACCCAGAGGGTGCAGCAGAGGGAGACTGAATTCTATGTTTGATTATTTAAAACAACAACCTGTCCTTTGGGGCAGTTAGTAAAAGGTGACTACAGATGAAACCCTGGGTTCTGGGTACTTTCCAAGCAAGGAAAATCCTCTGAAGCAGGTGGAAAATTGCCATCTTTTAAAAGTTCCAGCTCTGTCTTCAGACCACTTGTGTCTTTTCGTTTAAGTTGGAAGCAGGGAAATTGTGTGAGATCTTTGTAATCTCCAATTCAGATTCTCTCTTAACACAGTTCCCGCATAGGATATAAATTCCATTAGATGCCTCTGACTTCCATTTTCTCCTTCCAACACAGGACACATGTTGGTAGTTGCAGTTTTGAGAAGCACAGGAGGGTGTTCTGGGGCAATGAGCGATGCTTAGCTGGGAAGAGGCTGTCTAGGGGGTGAAGCGCTGAGGATGCTTAACATTTGAAAGAAGTGTGAACACTGTATTTACATTTAAATTAAAATGGAAACTTTGTATAGGTTATGTTTCTGAAAGGTGTGTGTGGTGCATCTGCTGAGGTCTATTGTTTATTCATGCTGTAAATCCTTTGAAATGTGTTAAAATGCTTCCCACTCATTATAAAGCTCCTGCCACCCCTGGATTACGACTTTGATGTCACCAATCCTGCTTCAAAGGGTTCTTTCTGGGCTATTAATCACAGTTTAGCCTCTGAAGATATCGCCAGAGAAAACATTTGGACATCTCTGTGCTAGACTTGCAGAAACTTTGAAATCTTGAGCATCTTGCATATGCACAAATTGCAGCACTTCCTTTCATTAACAACTTTTTATTTTGCTACAGAATCAAATGACACTGTAGGTAAAAATGCAAACAAATCTCTTCACACACTTGGTTTGGGGGAAGAGGAATTAGAGAAGTGGTGAAGGGTAGATCTTCAAAGGTAAAAAGTGGGAGGAATCTGACTAGCCAGTGATCACACAGAGATTTGGTGAGATTTCCTGGTCTTTTATTTTCTTCGAGACAGAGTTTCGCTCTTATTGCCCAGGCTGGAATGCAATGGGGCGATCTCGGTTCACTGCAACCTCCGCCCCCTGAGTTCAAGGGATTCTCCTGCCTCAGCCTCCCAAGTAGCCGGGATTACAGACATATGCCATCACACCCTGCTAATTTTGTATATATAGTAGGGACGGGTTTCTCCATGTTGGCCAGGCTAGTCTTGAACTCCCGACCTCAGGTGATTTGCCAGACTCGGCCTCCCAAAGTGCTGGGATTACTGGCATGAGCCACCACTCCCAGCCATTTTTCCTGGTCTTTTCTTGCTCTCTCCTTTGATACCTTTGTGAACAGTTCACAGCAAATAATAATAAAGTACTACCTAATGGGAAATGAATAGTTGCCTTGCTCTAGTCCTGTGTTGACAGTGTTTTTGTGAGTTGTCTTGCTGAGTCCCCATAATAATTCTTATGTGAGGAAAACAGGTGGTGCTGTTTTCTTGTTATGGACTAGGAAACTGAGGCTTTGAGAAGTCAACTTGTCCAAGGTCACGCTCCTGACAAATGCAAAGCCCTGCAAAACTTCACTGGCCCCCAGGACTCAGAGGCTGCTGTCTCCCACTCCCTACCCCACTGACTCACTCGGGGTGGCCAGGTTTCTCCTTATATGCGGAGGGATTGATGGGGTTCAGGGCTCACTATCCCAAAATATGGCCCCTTGACCTCCTGAATAATTTAAGCTAAAGGAATGTGAGAAAATGGCAGGCGCAGGAATGTCACTCTTAACCCCCACCCACTTGTCCCTTGAAGCAGGTCATAAAATCTAGGAGGGATTTTTCTGACCTTCCCCTAAAGCAGGCTGTGAGACTCTCGTGTAGGAGCTGCTCTTCCTATACCCACAGAAAAGAAGGATCCTTATCTCTGCAGACACAAGGACACAGAGAATAATCTGAATGAATAGGCCTTACTAAGTTTCATCAGTTTCTTATCCTTAGATGATACTTTTTCCTGTCATATTTCTTTACTACTCTCCTTTTATTTCCTTATAAAGGCTCCAGTGTCACCGAAAACTTACATTAAGTAAATTTTTATCCTTTTCACTTAGTAATCTGTCCTTTGTTAAAAGGACCTCAACCATGAACCTAGAATGAGTAGAGAAAAAGATATTTTTCCTCCTGTGAAGGATCCTTACTGCCCGGTCTACTAATCAGTGTCTGTGTCCTCAATCTTCACAATGGTGTGCTCTATTGTCTAACTTCCTTCTCGGGTAAACTTCCTTTGGCACCTTTTTTCTTCCATATTCATCTCTTCCGGTGATTAGCAGTGTCCCGGTTGGAGACTTTTTCTTGTAGTAAAAAATATATGTATAGCATGAAATCTCTCTTTTTAAGTTACTATATAGTATCAAATATGTGTGCATTTTTGTATAGCAGATCTCTAGAATTTTTTCATATTATGCGACTAAAACTCAATACCCGTTGAATAGCAGCTCCCACTTCCTCATGCCGCAGCCACTGACAACCACCATTCTACTCTCTACTTTTGTGAGTTTCACTACTTTAGATACCTCATGTAAGTGAAATTGTGCAGTACTGTGTTCCTGTGACTGGCTTATTTCACTTAGCCTAATGTCCTCCAGGTTCATCCATGTGGTAGTGTATGGCAGGATTTCCTTTTTTTTTTTTAAGGCTGGGTATTCAATTGCATGTATATACCAAATGCTCTTTGTCCGTTTACCTGTCGATAAGCATTTAGTTTGTTTATACTTCTTGGCCCTTGTAAATAATGGTGCAATGAACAAAGGAGTGCAAATATCTCTTGAAGATCTTGTTTTCAATTCTTTTAGGTAAATACTCAGAAGAGGGATTGCTGTATCATATGGTAGATCTATTTTTAATTTTTTGAGGGACCTTTATGCTACATTTTCCATAGCAGCTGCACCATTTTATATTCCTGCCAACAGTGCAGAGTGTTCGAATTTCTCTGTATCCTCTTCAGCACTTGTTTCTGTTTCTTTGATGATGACCATCTTAATTGGAATGAGGTAATATTTCATCTCATTATAGTGTTGATTTTCATTTCCCTAATGTTTAGTGATACTGAGTATCTCTTCATATACCTGTTAGCCATTTGTATGCCTTCTTTGGAGATATGTGTAATCAAGTCCGTATTTATTTATTTATTTATTTATTTATGTTATTTGGCTTTTTTACTATTGAGTTGTAGGAGTTCCTTATATATTTTGCATGTTAATCCTTTATTAGCTATATGGTTTGAAAATAATTTCTCCTATTCCATAGGTTATCCCTACAATCCATTGATTGTTTCCTTGGTTGAGTAGAAGTTTTAGTTTTGTGTAGTCTCATTGTCTATATTTGCTTTTATAGTCTATGTTTTGGTTTCATATCCAAAAAAACTTGTTGCCAAGACTAATGTTGTGAAGTTTTTCTCCTACGTTTTCTTCTAGGAGTTTTATAGTTTCAGTTTGTTTGTTTATTTATTTTCTTATTTTTTGAGACAGTCTCGCTCTGTCGCCCAGGCTGGAATGCAGTGGTGCGATCTCGGCTCACTGCAAGCTCCCCCTCCCGGGTTCACGCCATTCTCCTGCCTCAGCCTCCTGAGTAGCTGGGACCACAGGTGCCCGCTACCACGCCCAACTAATTTTTTGTATTTTTAGCAGAGACGGGGGTTCACCGTGTTAACCATGATAGTCTTGATCTCCTGACCTTGTGATCCACCCACCTCAGCCTCCCAAAGTGCTGGGATTACAGGCGTGAGCCACTGCACCCGGCTATAGATTCAATTCTTACATTTTAATCTTCAATCCATTTTGATTTGATTTTTGTGTATGGTGTAAGGTAACAGTTAAATTTTATTCTTTTGCATGTGGATATTCACTTTCCCTAACACCGTTTGTTGAAGAGATTATTTTACCCCATTGTATAGTCTTGGTGATTTTATCAAAGATCATTTGATCACGCATCTCTGTGTGTTTATTTCTGGGCACTCTATTTTGTTTAATTGGTTTGTCTTTATTTCAGTACCATATGTTTTTATTACTGTCGCTTGGTAATATGTTTTGAATTCAGGAAATGTGAATTCTCCAGCTTTATTCTTTTTCTCAGTGTTGTTTTGGCTATTCTGGGTCTTTTGTGGTTCTATATGGATTTTAGGATATTTTTGCTATCTGCAACAGATACCATTGGGACTTAATAAGCATTACACTGAATCTGTAGAATGCTTGGGGTAGTATGAACATTTTAACAATATTAAGTCTTCCAACCCATGAACAGTGATGTGTGTCAGTTTATCTGTGCCTTCTTTAATTTCTTCCAGCAATGTTTTGTAGTTTTTGGTGTAAAAGTCTTTTGCCTCCTTGATTAAATTTATTCCTATTGTGTTTTGATGCTATTTTAAATGGAATTATTTCCTTAATTTCTTTTTTGAATAGTTCATTTTTAGTGTATAAAAATGCAACTGAATTAGCCAGGCTTGGTGGTGGGTGCCTGTAATCCCAGCTACTCGGGAGGCTGAGGCGTGAGAATCACTTGAACCTGGAAGGTGAAGGTTGCAGTGAGCTGAGATCACGCCACTGCACTTCAGCCAGGGCGATAGAGTGAGACTTTGTCTGAAAACAAAAACAAAAACGAGGCCGGGCGCGGTGGCTCACGCCTGTAATCCCAGCACTTTGGGAGGCCGAGGCGGGCGGATCACAAGGTCAGGAGATCGAGACCATGGTGAAACCCCGTCTCTACTAAAAATAGAAAAAATTAGCCGGGCACAGTGGCGGGCGCCTGTAGTCCCAGCTACTCGGGAGGCTGAGGCAGGAGAATGGCGTGAACCCGGGAGGCGGAGCTTGCAGTGAGCCGAGATTGCGCCACTGCACTCCAGCCTGGGCGACAGAGCAAGACTCCGTCTCAAAAAAAGCAAACAAACAAACAGAAAACAAAAACTGATTTTTGGGTGTTCTTTTTTGTTTTGTTTTGCTTTGGTTTGGTTTTTTTTGTTGTTGTTTTTTGAGACGGAATCTCGCTCTGTCCCAGGCTGGAGTGCAGTGGCATGATCTCGGCTCACTGCAATCTCCGCCACCCAGGTTCAAGCGATTCTCCTGCCTCAGGCTCCTGAGTAGCTGGGATTACAGGCGTATACCACCAAGCCTGGCTAATTTTTGTATTTTTAGTAGAGACGAGGTTTCACCATGTTGGCCAGGCTGGTCTTGAACTCCTGACCCAGTGATCCACCTGCCTTGGCCTCCCAAAGTGCTGGAATTACAGGCGTGAGCCACCACGTCCGGCCTGGACGTTGGTTTTGTATAAGTATTATTGCTAAAGTTAGTTCTAACATTTATTACCTCTAACACTTCTTTTAATGTGGAATCTTTAGGGTTTTCTACATGTAAGATCGTGAACAGAGATTAATTTTACTTCTTCCTTTCTGATGTGGATGCCTTTTATTTCTTTTTCTTACCTAATCGCCCCAGCTAAGACTTCTAGTACTATAATATATTGAATAGAAGTGGTGAGTGTGTGAATCCTTGTCTTGTTTTTGGTGGTGTGGAAAAAGCTTTCAATTTTTCACTGTTTGGTATGATGTTAGTGTTACCAGAAAGGGGTCCCAATCCAGATCCCAAGAGAGGGTTCCCGGATCTTGCACCAGAAAGAATTTGGGAAGAGTTCATAGAGTAAAGTGAAAGTAAGTTGATTAGGAAATAAAGGAATAAAATAATGGCTGCTCCATAGGCAGAGCAGCCCCGTGGGCTGCTGGTTGCCCATTTTTATGGTTATTTCTTGATTATATGCTTAATAAGGGGTACATTTGTCATGAGTTTTCTGGGAAAAGGGTGGGTAATTCCTGGAACTGAGGGGTCCTCTCCCTTTTAGACCATGTAGGGTAACTTCCTGATGTTGCCACGCATTTGTTGTCATGGAGATGATACGAGTGTCTTTTAGCATGCTAATACATTATAATTAGCATATAATGAACAACGAGGATGACCAGAGGTCACTTTTATTGCCATCTTGGTTATAGTGAGATTTGGCCAGCTTTTTCTTTTTTTAACTGCAACCTGTTTTATCAGCAAGGTCCTTATGATCTGTATTTTGTGCCAACCTCCTACCTCATCCTGTGACTAAGAATGCCTAACCTCCTGGGAATGCAGCCCAGTAGGTCTCAGCCTTATTTTACCCAGCCCCTATTCAAGATGGAATTGCTCTGGTTCAAATACCTCTGACATTTCGCTGTGGGATTTTCATAAATGGCCATTGTTATGTTGAGGTAATTTCCTTTTATTTCTAATTTGTTCAGTGAATTTAATACTTTTATGTTCTTTCTTTTTGCTTATAAAACTAATATAAATTGAATTTATTTACAAGTTACTTACAATTTTTTTTTTTTTTTGAGATGGAGTCTTGCTCTGTCACCCAGGCTGGAGTGCGGTGGTGCGATCTCCACTCACTGCAAGCTCCGCCTCCCGGGTTCACGCCATTCTCCTAACAGCCTCCCAAGTAGCTGGGACTACAGGCTGCTGCCACCAGGCCCGGCTAATTTTTTTTTGTATTTTCAGTAGAGATGGGGTTTCACTGTGTTAACCAGGATGGTCTCGATCTCCTGACCTCATGATCTGCCCACCTCAGCCTCCCAAAGTGCTGGGATTACAGGCATGCGCCACCATGCCCAGCCACTTACAAATTATTTTAAACTTTTAAATATTATAATTTATAATTAATATCATCAAAGTTTCAAAATTTTCCAAATTTTAAAAATTCAAAGCAGATTATTTTGAAAATTCAGAAAAATCCAAGGACACAAAGGGAAAAATTACTCGTGATCCTATTCCTTAACTTTTCCCTTGTGGTCTCTTTCTTAGGTAATTTGGCCCAGACAAGAGCTAGGATAACAGTGGCCTCAAGATCTTTGCCTCCACATTTCAGTGCTGGGAAAGCCAAGGTGAGTAACAGATTTGCACCAAATAGGGTATGGACTTGCAGGTACTCTTGACCCAGGGGTAATGTTAGAGTAGGCAGCATTAGTTCCCTTCATGCAGCCCTCTGCCTGGGTAGTCTAGTAGAGAGATCAAAGGCATTTAGGAAGTCAGGGGTTAGGAAATTGGAAACTTCATGAAATCCTTACAATCCTGATTATCAGAAAGAGCACGTAAGAACAATGCTACCTGAAAATAAAGTCTGTCTAAGAAAAGATAAAGCATTTCTCTGAAACTACCAGCAAGCTAGTGGACCAAGTGGAATCAGGGAGGAAAGAAACTGCAGTGTTTCCTATTGCTCTGCTTTGCCCTCTGAAAAATGAGTTGTACACTCATCTGTGCAAAGGGGTTATTAGAAGGGTTAAAAAATATCCAGCTGTAAAATATGTCGTTAACTGTTCTATTCTTCCAGCTAAAGTTTAACAAGAGTCTTAAGGACTGCTTGGTTAATAGTCACTGTAAGTGATAACACAGAAACACAATTATCTTGAAGGTGTTGGAGTGAAAGCTGGTCACATTTCTGAATTTTCTTAGCTGTTGGTTTACACTGAAAATTTATTTAATAAAGAACAAACAATTTGGCCACACATTAATACTGTTGAATAGTATTACAAAATTGATACAGATATACATATTTATACTTACTTTGCTTGAGAATAAAAGACTTATTTGCACAGAGTAGGAACTCAAATCATTTTTTGTTAACAATAATTTTTACACCAATATTGCTATTATAATTCATTGTAATACCCTACATTTCAACTTTGCTACTTCATGGCAAGACATTAGAACTATCTGGGCCTCTAGAAGAGATTTACGCATGAATTTCAGTGGTTCTGAGGGCCTCTTAATAGTGCATGTAAAATTCTATCTGTATTTAATACAGTTGGTTCTCATTATTGGTGAAAGTTGTGCTCACTAAAGTTGCTGCAAACTCTGAATCAGCAAATACTGAACCATTGCTTCTAGGAGGAAATACAGGCTCAATACTTAGGCCACAATATTTTTGTGAAGTGATCAATGCATAACCTCATTTTACACATTTCTGTTAAAAGACACCTTGTTTAATATATGTTTCTCTAAATAATTATAGTCAGTATTTTAAAATATAAAACAGTATGTCAATTGCAGCATTTGTGTCATTGAACTCACAATCAACAGCACTGTAACACATGCCTGAACAATAAGTATTTTCTCGGCCGGGCGTGGTGGCTCAAGCCTGTAATCCCAGCACTTTGGGAGGCTGAGACGGGCGGATCACAAGGTCAGGAGATCGAGACCATCCTGGCTAACACGGGGAAACCCCATCTCTACTGAAAAATACAAAAAACTAGCCAGGCGAGGTGGTGAGCGCCTGTAGTCCCAGCTACTTGGGAGGCTGAGGCAGGAGAATGGCGTAAACCCGGGAGGCGGAGCTTGCAGTAAGCTGAGATCCGGCCACTGCACTCCAGCCTGGGCGGCAGAGCAGGACTCCGTCTCAAAAAAAAAAAAAAAAAGGTATTTTTTCCATGAGGCATATCACAACCTTCTTGTGCTTAGAAACACTAGACAGCACCACACTTGTGGGGATACCTTTTTTTTTTTTTTTTTTGAGACAGAGTTTCGCTCTTGTTGCCCAGGCTGGAGTACAGTGGCACGATCTTGACTCATCGCAACCTCTGCCTCCTGTGTTCAAGTGATTCTCCTGCCTCAGCCTCCTGAGTAGCTGGGATTACAGGCATGCACTACCATGCCCAGCTAATTTTGTATTTTTAGTAGAGATGGGGTTTCTCCATGTTGGTCAGGCTGGTCTCGAACTCCCAACCTCAGGTGATCTGCCCATCTGGGCCTCCCCAAGTGCTGGATTACAGGTGCTCGCCACCACACCTGGCCCATTTTTTTTTTTTTAAGACAAGATCTCACTCTGTTGTCCAGGCTGGAGTGTAGTGGCATGATTATAGCTCACTGTAACCTTGAACTTCTGGCTTCGAGGATTCTTCCACCTCAGCCTCCGGAATAGCTGGGACTATAAGTGGGCACCATACCAGGCTAATTAAAAACAATTTTTTTTTTTTTTTGTAGAGATGAGGTTTTGCTCTATTGTTCGTGCTGGTCTTGAACTCCTGGCCTAAAGTGATCCTTCTGCCTTGGCCTCCCAGAGTGCTGGGTTTGCAGGTGTGAGCCACCACACCCACCCTGGGTTGGGGAAGAGGGCGGGCAGCATTTTAAACAGCAAAACTACCATTGGAAAACCACAAAAATGCAAAAAAAAAAAATTTTGGTACTTAAACAGACCTCAAAAAGGACATCTGTTTATAATATGAGAGCTGAAATAAGAAGGCAGAGCATCATCCTCTTTGACCTCAGCTGGAAATGTGTGCATCAGCATTTCTGTGAATGACTATGAAAGCATTGCAGGTATTGACTTTGGGTTACAAATAAATTTTAGCAAGTAGGCAAATCCTCAGATAATGAAGATGGATTGTCTATGTGGTTTTTTTTGGAGTCACTGACTTCTACCAGTTTTAAAAGAGATTATGACACAGAAACATTAAAGAACCCCATGTCATGTTTTCTGTCAACCCACATTCCTCTCCTTTCCTCTGTTTGATTTTTGACTGTTGGACTAAGGCATATCCTCTGCCTTCTATACCCACAGTACCAGTGCGGTGTTGCCTCCTTCCCTGTACTATCTACATGGCTCAGACCCTGCCCACGTGAAAAGTGTGCCTTCTAGTGTGTGGCATATATTTACATCATTAAAATAATAATGTGTATGGGTCTGATGAAAATGACTAAAGATTTGTTTTCACTTAGAAAATGAATTGAAAATTCTAATCATTAAGGCATCAAAAATATGAAGTGCAAGAATAGCAATAAAAAATGAAACAAAACCAACTCCAGTTACTATCTGACTTATCCAAGGTAAAATTACAGAAGTGGCCCTAGATAAAGGTGGGCTGTATAAGTGTGGCGGAAAAGTAATATTGTTTCCTCACCCATCAAAAGGTTTGTGGCTGAGACCTCTTATAACAAAAAACAGATTAATGAGAGAAAAGCATAAATTTTATTTAATATAAGTTTTAGATGACATGAGAGCCATCAGATATGAAGACCCAAAGGAACAGGGAAATCTGTGTATTTTTATGGTCAGTTGTGCAGAGTTATGACTGAAAAACAAAAGGGTGTGATTTAGTGGTAATAAACTGGGGCTTACTTAGCAAGGTCTGTTTGCTCAGATTCTTCTTGGTTCCCTATGTGACATTCCTTACCTCTGGGTATTCCTTACCTCAGGTCAGGACATCTGTCACATGAGGGTCTTCGGGGAGGAGAGAGGGAAAATAGCAGAGAGTGACCTTCCTAGGTATTCTGGCCTGCTTCAGAGAAGAGCTGAGGGAAGCTGAGAGTGGCCTTCCTGCCTCTGCTGTTTAAATGCCAAAGTCCCATATATTTGGGGATAGCATGTCCTTAACTCTGTCAGCTTCAACACACGGAGCGGCACTGCACAGAGCCAGTTTTCAGTGTGTCTTGCTTTCTACTCAGTACTCTAAAGATGTTTGAGATCAGTGGTGCTGTAGGATTTTTTTCTTCTTCTTAAGGGATAGATACATCACTTGATAGCAATAAAAATTCTTCTGAAGAGGCTTTGTCAAGAAGATAATAAATATGAGCACTTCTGAGGCTTCAGGATGCAAATAGTGAGCACTTACTAAGAACAGGAGGAAATTCTTCAGTTTTCATTTATTGCCAAAATCTAGAGGGTTATGGGATTCTTTGGAGTCTGTATCTTTGTCTAAGAGTAGATTTAGTTGACAAATGAGGCAAATCTTTTTACTGATACCATGCTTTCAGACTTTTATTTTGTAAGTTATATCAAACCACATTGGGTGGTATAACCACCCAGTGGGTTCACTTTGCCTATTGCCTAGACAGAACCAGTTGATCAAGATGGGAATTACAATAGAGAAAGAGTAATTCACACAATTCTGGCTGTGAGGAGACCAGGGTTTTATTATTACTCAAATCAGTCTCCTCAAGTATTCAAGGATTGGAGTTTTGAAGGATACTTTGGTAGGTAGGGGGCAAGTGAATCGGGAGTTCTGATTGGTGAGGTCAGAGATGAAATCATAGGGAGTTGAAGCTGTCCTCTGGCACTGAGTCTGTTTCTGGGTTGGAGCTATAAGACCAGATGAGCCAGTTTATGGATCTGGGTGGTGCCAACTGGTCCATCAAGTGTAGGGTCTGTAAATATCTCAAGCACTGATCTTCAGCCTTACAATACTGATGCTGTCCCCAGGAGCAATTTGGGGAGTTTTAGAGTCTTGCAGCCTCCAGCTGCTTGACTCCTGTACCATAATTTCTAATCTTGTGGCTAATTTGTTAGTCCTGCAAAGGCAGTCTAGTCCCCAGGTAGGAAGGGGATTTATTTTGGGAAAGGGCTGTTATTGTCTTTGTTTCAAAGCTAAACTACGAACTAAGTTCCTCCTACACCCAGGAATGAACAAGGACAGCTTGGAGGTTAGAAGCAAGATGGAGTCAGTTACATTAGATCTCTTTCACTGTAATAATTGTCTCAGTTACAATTTTTGCAAAGGTAGTTTCAGTCCCTTCCTTTGGGTTTTGTAACACCTTATTCTATGAAGATGGAAAAAGGATGAAGACCACTCTAACATCTTCCTGCTGAACAGGGGGCATGGTGGGGTTAGGTACTGACCCCAAGGTAAGAGGAGTAGAACTGCTTTGCAGCTGTCTGCATGTACTTATAGGTGCCTGGTTGGGGTTTCAAGGCTTACATGACAAGGGTGTTAGTGTTCTCATCTATAGTTTTAATGCAGCATTTATAGAACAGCATACTATAAGGTAAATAATGTGTTCTGGGATAAGCAGTGCAATTCCAAGTTTTAAAAGTAAAGATTTGAAAGCATTAGTTTGGGGACTTGTAGCCCACAAATAATTTAGGATTTAATCCACATTGCAGAAAGTAATAAAAACTCGAGAACAACTAACAACAAGTGTGCTATAGTTGTGTTTTTTTTTTTGGAAGTATAATTTTTCTCTCACTAGTCCCCAATTTTATTAAAGATAAATCATAGTAGGCCAAATTTACTTGCAAAATAAATTTTAGTCCTATTACGCTTGGCTTGATTATTTGCATAAAGTCCAGTAGGAATAATTATTTGCCATATAGGCTCTTTTAAAATTGGCTTTGCTGAAACTTTGTTCTATAGAGAATCTCAGGTTGTACTTTTAAAGCCTTGAAGCCCAGTCACAGATTTATCTATATCTGCACATACCTGTATGAGTTGAGTGAATTTTCCTCCTCTGAAGGTCCTAAGATAACTTGGTGCTCCTGGGCCTGTCAGAAAGTAACATTCTTTATTTAGTACAGGTCAGGAACCCTGTACAGGGAATGTGTAGACAAGGCATGAGGCCAGCTTTCCCTTTATTGGCTCTATAAGTCAACTTTGATTATTTAAAGAAAGCATGCCATTCCAGTCAAAGCCTTGGTAAAATAACCAGTTTCTCCAATTGTGTCCTGTTACAAAAGAAAAGAGATTCTTATTGCACTTATGCAAAAAACTAGACTGCCATAAATTGAGAATACTCACAAATAGTTTCTAAATTCTGGAGGAATCAGGTGGAGAGAAAGCAATATGCTCCAAATTTCATTCATGAAATTTGAGTATACTTTACTCAATTGCTAAATGTTCTAAATAGCTCAAAAGAAAAAGTTTTCTTGACTCTGAAAAACAAAAGGATTAGCAATGTTTATCACATCAGCTCTCCATGAGTCCTAGAAGTTTGTTTTGTTTCCTCTATTCCAATAACACAATATCTAAAGTTATCAGAGACCTACATTCAAGAGAACCCATCAGAGCCCTATATCTCATTATAAACTGCCTACTGGAAAGGATCAAAACAAGACAGTTTGTCTGTGGATGACAAAAGTCTTAGGCAGCCACTATTAAAGCTACAATTGACTAGGAATTTTGATTACTTCTGTGGCATACAATTTTACATAATAATTAAAGGCTTAATATACATTCAGTTATGTCAGAATTATAGAAGCTTCCTATAATTTTTGAACACATACAAATAACATATTTATAAAAATACAGTCCAAAGAAAGCCAAACATCATTTCATAGTTGACAATGTTTCCTGTGTGATTTTTATGTAAAATAAGGCAAATACATCATTTTTGCACTTTAGGGGACCTAATATCTAAAAGATTAATTAGGTCAGAAAAAGACATACTTTATAATTTGACTTTGGAAAGTTTGTCAAATATCGAAGGTCTACAACACTGGATATCACTAAATAGAATCCCAGGTCACCATAAGTCATTCATATAGCCAAAATGATAACCCAGAAATTTTAAAAAGGAAAAAACCTTTACTCTGGTAGAGAGGAGACTCAGCTTTCTAGACAATAATATCCGATGAAGACAGCATGAGGTCAACCGAATCTGTCTCTTCTCTCTCCCCTCCCTTTTTTTTGTAGTTTATTCAAAAGGCAAACAAGATTTGTTTTAATTGCTCTTAATATTACATAAAAATCTTTTTCAAAAGAGAAAAACAAGTTTCGTGTTTGCTTTAGGGCATCTTTAATGCTAAAGCTAGTTTTTAATACAATTTTATAAATTTATGTAGTTTTAATTAGTTTGACTATAAGGTAAGATTCTCATAAACTTCTTATAACTAACTCTTTACAATTTTCTGTTAAACAGATCAATTTTTTTAAAAAGAAAACCCTGTTACTCAGACACATAGGACCAGATTCTGGCTCCACATCAATGTGCTTTTATTTTACTGTTCGATATACAGAAAATTACAAAACAGTTCCCCTCAACTCTTAGCCAACTTGCTTCTTTTCACAGAACTTCCTTTATAAGATCAACCCTTCATAAACCTTTCCAACTTGCTTAAACTTCAGTTTTGACCCTTTACTCTTTTAGGTTAAGACATTCTTTAAAACCCTCTAAACTAGACAAAATTACGTTCCCTTTAACAAAAACCATATTCCCATGCCTTCTTATAATTTCCCACCAAAACCACATTCTACTTTCCTTCTATACCTTGCAACCTTGCATGTAAAACTCTTTTTCCAGTGGACTCAAGTATGTGTTACACTGTTAACTTTTAGAATCTTTCATTTCTTGTGAAAAGTCTGATAAGTAAATGATTTTAATATATACTGGCTGTGGAGCCTAGGACACCAGACAGCAGTGCAAATAAGGTCTGATTCTTCCTAGTACAGTCAGGGGGTGTGGCTTATGCCACATGTCCCCAGGCCTTATCTAGAACCTAATGGCTCCAAAGTAGGTAAGTCAAACAGTTTTCAAAAGTCAAAGAAGCAGTTTATTACCTTAAAGCATTTAGCAAACCTAATATCTGACCTAATTTAGACCAAATGTCTTGATCAAATGTCTAAATTTTGAAGACATTTTTATTTTACCAATAATCTTTAAAGTTGTCTTTATTTCTGAAAGATTACTAAAGTCACATGAACAAAACGGCATTAAAGTTTCTATTTTTCTGACAAAATATTTTATTTAAGCCCTTATTTTGCCCCCAGTTGTTCAGAGCTCTTTCATATATAAACATCACACAAACAGATATAAATATACAGAGAGAAGAAGATCCAGTAGTTGTCAAGATTTTCGTTTGTCAATAATTGGATTATTGGCTTCAGGGTGGAGCCCTTGGAGGAATAGGGTCAGGAAAGCTTGCTGTTTCCAGGGCCTAATAAGCAGGCACAGCTGGAAGGCAGAAACAGATCACCAACATTAAGGGTCCCTTTTTTTTTTTTTTTTTTTTTTTTTTGAAATGGAGTCTTGCTCTGTCGCCCAGGCTGGAGTGCAGTGGCACAGTCTGGGCTCACTGTAAGCTCCGCCTCCCGGATTCAAGCCATTCTCCTGCCTCAGCCTCCCGAGTAGCTGGGACCACAGGCGCTCACCACCATGCACGGCTGATTTTGTTTTTTGTATTTTTCATGGAGACAGGGTTTCACTGTGTTGGCCAGAATGGTCTCGATATCCTGACCTCATGATCCACCTGCCTCGGCCTCCCAAAGTGCTGGGATTACAGGCGTGAGCCACTGCGCCCGGCCGAGGGGTCCCATTTTTATATCACATCCTGGATCCCCCAAAAGAGGGAAATACTATGGAAGAAGAAAGTGCAATGCTTTTACTGTGCATTTTATTACAAGGCAACCCAAAGCCGATCAGCCCATTTTGTAATCAGCCCATCCCCACGGGAGTCTCATCTCTCAGTGGAAGAGGGGGATGTTTGCATACTTTCCAGGTGACCAAGCATGCTTCTCTAATCCAAGCACGCAAAGAGCCAAGTATTCCTCCATAACAGCCAATATCCCTTAAAGTTGCTATACACCAAGGCTAAAGGCTTTCCCATAATGTAAAGTAATTTCTGATGCCCCCAAAAGTCAAAAAAAGGTCAGGTAACACAATGAAAAACCAAACACAGCCTTAGATTTTGAGAGATATTTATCCACTTTCAATTCCTGGGGTTCCATGAGGAAAATAGGTTTTTTCCAGAATGGGGTCTGTGGTGCCACCTCTGTTTTTTCCCAGGAGTCCAGGCTATTTGAAATTCTTAGATTCTCTCATGTGGGCATCAGGAGCAGGAAGCAGACAAAATGGAGAAAAATAATTCCGTCAACTGAGAGAAAAACCTTTTTCAGAAAAAAGCAATTCAAGAAGAGGAAAAAGATAAAGGCCTTTTAAATATGTATAGCTTGGATATCCATTTTAATTAAGCTGATTTTAACAGTAGAGCTCTTTTGTTTTTTAAAAAACTTTTAAAATCTCATTCCAGACTCCAGTCAGGAAAGCCAATATTTTTGACTTTTGAATTCTACCACAGGTAACCTCCCAGTGAAATTAATAAGTTTTAACTAAGGTTATAACTTGACCATGGATGCATAAGGTGTCTCAAAGAGACAGTAAACAGTTTATTTACAAGATTTAGAATCTACCCAAAGGTAATTCAGAGAAATAAAAAATTAGGAAATCAGAAGCAGTCCCTGGGGGAAAAGAATCAATAAATGGCAAAAAGTTTCACAAATAACAAAGCAGAAAGGACTGATTTCCTAAGCCAAGAATTGAACCTAGGCTGCCATTGTCAAAAAACAAAGCCTTAGCTATGAAGCTACAACATTAAGCAGTTTCTATTGTTCTTCCCAAAAGAGGCCTAGAGTAGCCAATTTTGAGCTTACAAAGGCTTTAAACTGCTTAAGATAATTTTTAGGGCTAACTATGACATGAACCCCAAAATCCTTGTCCTCTGGATGGCAGAGACTAAAGTATCCCCACATGGTCACAAGGTTAAGATTTTAAGGACATAAAACAACATGAGAGAGAAGCTTCATCCAGTATTGGTTTCAGGGGCCTGCAGCAAAGTTTGTAACTGACAAGCCTGCCAGGCTGGCTTGAAAAGTAGGCGTTTAGGGGTTCAAAGCCTGTGTTCTGTCCTGTGACACTGCCTCTCCATTACAGAAAGACAAATTCTTAGCACAAAGTACACCAGATTTGCGGCATCCTAATAAGACTAGTCTCACAAATCCTTTTTTTCTATTAATCAAACCTTTGCAGAAGAGACAGTGATGTTTACCATTCACATACACACACACACACACACACACGAAGGAGAGAGAGACAGACAGACTGACCAACCGACCAACCGACCAGAAACCTGGCTGGTAAGAAATTCTTACCCTTTTTGCCAGCATACCAGGTACCAGGTTTCTGGGTTCCCTTTCTCTGCAACTTTCAGAAGAACAGAGCAGCTTTTGATGACCCTGCTCATGGCACCAAGCTGTGGGGACCCATTACAAAAGAAAATGGTCACTTTCTGTTTTATGGAACCATAGGCAAAAGCTTTCTAGTTTTGTAAGATGCCACCCAATGGGCTGCATGAGGAACCGAATTAACGTTTTCCATCCCAGCCGAAGCAAAATACACGTAACAAAACAGACACTAGTCACCTCATTCCACACCCAAAATTGACCTAACAAGGCTCAAACTTTCTCCCGTTGGTCTCTGTCATCTTTGATCCACTTAAAGTGGGGAGGGATGACCTCCAACTAGGAATTTGATGAGTGGTCTCTTGGCAAGACGAAGAGTGGAGAATCACAGAGTCAGGCCTGTTGAGCTTTCTTCAGGGCTCACCGAATGCGATTACACTTACAGAGGGTTCTTCAAGTTAGGCCTGCTGGACTTCGGTCAGCAGTTTCTTCAGAGATCCCTTCCACACATACAAACACACACAACAAAGACAAGATGGACAGAAGGCCTTTCAAATCAAGATCCCTTGCCAAGAATTCCAAGAGTATTCCTTCCAAACTAACCTCCTATTCCCCATCTGAGAAATCTCCCCCAAATCTTCCTGATTGAGAAGAAATCTCCGGAACCAAGACTCTTCCTACTCATTAGGTAGGGCCAACGGAGACTTTGAAGGAGCCAAAACTATCAGCAGAAGGGAGGAGGTGTTGGCAGCTCCTAGAATACTCACCAAATCAGACACCTCATAATGGGGCTACAGCTACAGACACTCCATGATTTTGCTACAGACAGAGACACACCCTGCAGTACGGCTCCAGTTACAGACACTCTGTGGCGGAGCTACAGACAGACGTCCTACCGTGGGGCTGCAGTTATGAAATGTCTCCCCAGGACTATTTCTCTATTGCAATTAAATTCATGAACATTGGGCTAGCACTGACTTGCCAGTAGAGACAGTGTCAGAGTCATCCTCTAATCCAAGAGAACTAGGTGGCTGCTTGGGCTGGCCTCTGGATCCATCAAAGGAGAGGGGCTACCGAACCATGGGCAGGTAGCTACAAAGGCAATCCCAGACCAGCCTGCAAATTTGTAACCACCCAACGGGCTCACCTTGCCTGCTGCCTAGACAGAGCCGATTGATCAAGACGGGAATTGCAATAGAGAAAGAATAATTCACATAGAGCCAGTTGTGTGGGAGACCAGAGTTTTTTATTACTAAAATGAGAGAATTTGGGGATCTGAATTTTTAAGCATAATTCTGTGGGTAGAGGGGACAGTGCATTAGGAGTTCTGATTGGTCAGGTCAGAGATGAAATCATAGGGAGTCGAAACTGTCCTCTTGCACTGAGTCAATTCCTGGGTTGGGACCACAAGACCAGATGAGCCAGTTTATGGATCTGGATGGTGCCAGCTGGTCCATCAAGTGTAGGGTCTATAAATATCTCGAGCACTGATCTTAGGCCTTACAATACTGATTCTGTCCCCGAGAGCAATTTGGAAAAATGTAGAATCTGGCAGCCTCCAGCTGCATGACTTCTAAACCATGATTTCTAATCTTGTGGCTAATTTGTTAGTCCTGCAAAGGCAGTCTAGTCCCCAGGCAGGAAGGGGATTTGTTTTGGGAAAGGGCTGTTGTTGTCTTTGTTTCAAAGCTAAACTATAAGTTCCTCTTAAAGTTAGTTCAGCCTACACCCAGGAATGAACAAGGACAGCTTGGAGGTTAGAAGCAAGATGGAGTCAGTTATGTCAAGTCTCTTTCATTGTAATAATTGTCTCAGTTATAATTTTTGCAAAGGTGGTTTCAGTGCCAGTACATAATGTTTAAGAAATATGGTTTAGGAATCAAAGTGGGTTCAGACATAGGCATGGCCGTCTACTGGCTGTAGGACTCTGGGAATTTTACCTAAAATATGTTAGTCTTAACTTCCTCATATATAGAATAGGAAGAATAATGTTATTTACTTCATAGGTCATTTTGAGAATTTAGTGACATAACATAGGAAGTGTTTAGTACAGTGATTTCAGATAGGAAACACTCAATATATACTATATTACTCAAGTTTTGATAATCATTTAAAATTCCATGTGTGGAGCCCATATGTATATAGAAGCTTGCTCAACTGCTGTGGCTTGGGGACTGTAACACAATTTGTAAAACTTATTCGTGACCACTCTGAAGGCTAACCATTCACAAGGAACCAAGCAGGATGTTTATCATTGTGGACGGAAAGCACGCTTGCTCAGCTCCAGCTGACTTACATTGTTGCGTAAGTCTGTGTTGTAGGAGGAAAGCATACTGGGTTAGACAGACAATGGTTTTGTCCAGAATATGGCTTCTATTGATCATTTTGATATTGGTCTTATAGGGACCAAGGGAAAACTTCCTCACTCTCTGAAAGTTTGCTGAAAATAAACTGACAAGAGGCAGATTAATAGGAGAAAAAGAATACAGATGTGTTAACGAGAATAGGGGAGAATCACAGAATGATTACCTGTCAGACACATGGTACACAGATGGTTATATACCCTTCTTAAGGGAGAGGGAGATGGAGAAGCGTGGATGATTTTAGGGGTATGGTAAATGATTTTAGGGGAATTTAATGGCCTTGAAAAACATACAATGGCCTGGGACAAAGTCTGTTAGGTCTGCAAAACAAACAATGGTTTGGGACAAGTCTGTTCAGTTGTGTTGACAGACTGCAGCCTTTCTTCCTGTGATATGAGTTTAGTTAATGAAAAACTCAGGGAAGGGATCACAGATAATTGTTTTCTTTGGTGGCTCTAGACTTTAGGCAGATAAAGGAATTTAGAGAACAGCTTCATCCTGGGCTATGGGAGAGACAGAGGATTAAGAGATGGGGGTTGGGGGTATCAGAGAGACCTTGACTCTTCTTTAGTTCAACATGTCGAAGTACCATATTTTGGGGTATATGTTTCTGTACCCCAACAGTTTCACTGGAACTATTTTTCTTACCAATAAATATAAAGATCTCCTTGCTGAGTTGTGTGGTAGCAGAACTCTCCTTCTGCCACTGAACGCACTTTGCATCCTTGATATTTATCACTACACTAAAACTAAATCAATCACAGTAATAATGGAAGGAGAGCTAATGTTATTTGTTATGTGTGTGCAAGGCAGCAATTTTGACTAACCAATTTTATTAATGAGGAAAACAGAGGCTTTTAAAAGTTAAATACAGTCATCAGTCACTTAATAATGGTGATATATTCTGAGGACTACATCATTAGGTGATTTTTGTCGTCGTTCAGTCATAGAGCGTGCTTACACAAACCTAGATGGCATAGCTTACTATGCACCTAGGCTATAAGCTATAGCCTATCGCTCCAAGACTACAAACCTGTGCAGCAGGTTGCTGTACTGAATACTGTAGGCAGTATAACACAGTGGTAAGTATTTTTGTATCTAAACATAGAAAAGGTATAGTAAAAATGTGGTACAAAGGATTAAAAATGGCACACCTGCGTAGTGCACTTACCATGAATGGAGCTTACAGGACTGGAAGTCACTCTGGGTGAGTCAGTGAGTGTGTGGCGAGTGAATATGAAGGCCTGAGACATTAGTGTACACTCCTGAAGACTTCATAAATAACATACACTTAGGTTATACTAAATTTATTTTAAAATGCATTTTCTTCAATAATAAATTAACCTTAGTTTAACTCTTTTATTTTATGAACTTAAAAAGTCTGCAAAACAAAGAATGGTTTGGACAAGTCTGTCTAAAAGACTTTTTCACTCTTTTTTTTGTAATAACACTTAGCTTAAAACACAAACACATTGTTCAAATGTACGAAAATCTTTATGTCTTTATTCTATAAACTTTTTTAAAATTTTTTACTTTTACTTTTAAAACTTTTTTGTGAAAAACAAAGACACAAACACATACATTAGCCTAGGCCTACACACGGTCGGGATCATCAATATCACCTTCTTCTACTAACTCCACACCTTGTCGAACTGGAAGGTCTTTAGGGCAATACAGACATAGTATCATCATCTCCTACGATAGCAATGCCTTCTTCTTGAATACCTCCGAAAGGACCTGCCTGAGGCTGTTCCATGGTTAATGTTTTTTGTTTTGTTTTTAATGTAAGTAGATGGAGTACACCCTAAAATAATGATTTTTTTTTTTTTTTTTGAGATAGAGTCTCGCTCTGTCATCCAGGCTGGAGTGCAGTGGCATGATCGTGGCTCACTACAACCTCCACCTCCTGGGTTCAAGTAGTTATCCTGCCTCAGCCTCCTGAATAGCTAGGACTGCAGGTGCCCACTACCATGCCTGGCTAATTTTTATATTTAAGTGGAGATAGGGTTTCACTTCATTGGTCAGACTGGTCTCGAACTCCTGACCTCAAGTGGTCCACCCACCTCAGCCTCCCAAAGTGCTGGGATTACAGGCATTAACCACCGCACCTGGCTAAAATAATGATTACTAGTATTGTAAATATGTAAACCAGTAACATAGTTGTTTATTATTATCCAGTGTACTGTACATTATTGTACATGCTCTACTTTGATATAATTGGCAGCACAGGTTTGTTTACACCAAATCACCACAAACACATGAGAAATGAAGTACACTATGACATTATGATGTCTACAACATTACTAGGCAATGGGAATTTTTCAGCTGCATTATAATCTATGGTACTACTGTAGCATATACAGTTTACCGTTGACTGAAATGTCCTACTTCTATGGCACATGAGTATGACAGGTGCATGACCACACAGCTAGCAAGAATTTCAACCAGGCATGTCAATAGCAATCACTCAGCCTAGGAAAGCTTTTCCAGTCTCTTTTTTTGTCCTAAGGTAAAAACATATAAATACTTTGGAGAGGATTTTTTCTTTGTTAAATCCCCACTTTGGGGAAGAACTATTTGCTAGATGATGCCCTAATAGAATCCACTTTCCAGATTGTTTCCAAAAGCATTTTTGGTTAAAAAATTAAATGATGCTACTACTATTGTATTAACGAAATTAGCTCAGGAAGAAAATCTCTTAGGCTACACAACAGCCTTCTCAGCCCTTTTGGTTTGGACTTTAGGGGCTGGCTTTGGAGTTTCACGGGAGGCCTGATGCAGAGAGAGGTCTAGTTTAAAGGGTTGAGAGAAGCAACTTCTGGTTTGTTCCTTGTTGGAAATTCTCTCTTTTAGATCCATTCCAAGTTCAGGAGAACCTTATGACTATGCAAATATACAAGAGACCCCCTCGACAACCGAAGACCTTTCTAAATTCTTAACTTAGAAAATACCCCAATAACATATCACGTATTCTGTCAAATACAGTACTAAGTATGTAGGTGGTGAATTACAGATAAGCATTAGCATTTCCAGGTTGTATATATCAAAGAATAGGTTTTTACTTTATTTCCAAACCTCACTCTGTATGTGATTGCAAGGACAGAACTTAAAGTCCTGTTGAAACACAGATGCTGTGCAGTTAGAGGGGGCTGTCACTAGCTGGGAGCTACCTTCTGACCATGTAGCCTTATAACTTTTGGAGTACAAATTGGTGCTTAACTCTGCATTTTTCCAATTTGCTGGAGGGAACCGGTGCTGATCTTGAAAACAATACAGATTATTCCTTTGATTTATTTATATTTTATTTGTGCAGATTATGGGATACATGTGAAATTTTCTTACAAGAATATTCCTTTTAAATTGTGTTTCAACTGAATTAATACACATCAAGGATTTTTTGGTCACTAAGCTGTTAAATTCTCAAATGCCAAGGGTCTGTTATAAGTTCTGAGGGAGGGTAATAAGTCAATCCATAAACATCTACCAGTAGAAAAATATAAATGAGCTTTTCAGCTGCCTAGGGGGCCTGGTGCTCACTAGTTAATTTGAATAAAAAGAGAGGGAAATGAAGGAGGAAAAGCAGGTTCAAAGCTAGAGGTGCTTCTTCAGGGAGGATCTCTTAATAAAAAGAAGTGCTGAGGCCGGGCGAGGTGGCTCACTCCTGCAATCCCAGCACTTTGGGAGGCCAAGGCGGTGGATCACCTGAGATCGGGAGTTTGAGACCAAGGCGGGTGGATCACAAGGTCAGGAGATCAAGACCATCCTGGCTAACACGGTGAAACCCCGTCTATACTAAAAATACAAAAAATTAACTGGGTATGGTGGCGGGCGCCTGTAGTCCCAAGCTACTCAGGAGGCTGAGGCAGGAGAATGGCGTGAACCCAGGAGGCGAGGCTTGCAGTGAGCAGAGATCCCACCACTGCACTCCAGCCTGGGCAACAGAGCAAGACTCCGTCTCACAAAAAAAAAAAAAAAAAAAAAAAAGAAAAAGACAAAATTAAAATGTCAAACCTATAGGCAGTTGTATCATTGTTTCAGCTGCATGTGAATGGACTGATGGCATCTGCTGTGCAGCCCATTAAAATAAAGCTGCACTGTCTCTGATGTCTTCACTCAGGTCATAGACCTGCTCACGGTTAAGTTGCTTTTCTAGGTTTGGAAAACTTAGCACCATGTTTTCTCCCCTTCTTAAATAAACCTATTTTCTTGACCCATCCCAATTGAAGCATTTCCTTCCATTTTACACACAGTCTCCCACATACTCCTTTAGGTGACCCTCTGTATTCACCCCTCCTAACTCCCACCCCTTTTAGCACCAGTTTTTCACTTTCATTGAACAAGCCTGCAGACATCCTCATCCCATGGGAAGGTGGCTGCCTGGATGGCAGTCCACCCCGCCTAACCCACATGCTGACAGCAGTGTCTTCCATTTCAAATATTTCTGCTTTATACCCTTGCCACCTGTTCAGAGCAGATGGGAAGCTGCCACGGCAAGGCCAGTGCTAAATGCCACTCACGCACTCTGCAAACGAAAGCAGAGTTTTTGTTGTTGCATTATAATAATGGAACGCAGGCTGCTTGCAGTCGGTCCCTACAATTGTTTTCATCAATAAATTCCTTCCAGTCAGCCCAGGTAGTTGGGATAGATATTGAGAACAGGTTCATTCCGTTGGGTTTCCGAGTGATTTGGTGCCTGAGCTCCTATCTGCAGTGAGCACATGGGAACTGTGGGAGGTAGGAGGAGTGCTGCAGCATCAGAGTCTGATGACATGGAAGGCAACTGGTGCTGGCCTAATTCCCTGTGGTACAACCTGGCCTTTGGGGCCGTCATGTCTTTATAATCATTTGGCCTCATGGCCCTTTGCCAAGTTTCCTTGTAGGCAGTAGTTTGGTCTCACGTGACCTTACTAGACAATTTAACGGGGGTTCATTAGAAGATGGAGAAGTATCGAAATAACAGAGGTTTACACTGAGACCATATGGTATTTTACAGAGTGAGGTATTGTCAAATGAGTAGAACAATACATATTCTTTGTTTCTATGTTTTGAAAAATTCTCCCCACAGTAGGACACTATTGTGTACTAAATACCATGGCCCCTCAGATATTCGGCCAAACAGGCTTTCAGATTTTGGAAGACATGGAGCATGAGGTAAGTGCCTGGATCCCCAAACCACTTGCCTCCATCTTGCTTCCAGGTGGACACTCTGGAGGTGATACGGCATCCGGAAGAAACCACCAACATGAAGAGGCAAACCGTGGCTTCTTACTTCCGGGTATGGAGTCTTCTTGATCTGTATTCTGCCTACTTCCAAAAAGGACTATCCAAGCCTTCTTATGAGGTGCCCAGATAGAGTCAGTGAAACAAGGGCAAAGCACAGAGTCAAGAAACATCGGGTTGGGGAAGTGGTGGAAGCAGGGCGGGAAGAGAGCACTGGGCACACAATCCTCCTGCCCATTAAATGACTGATTCTGTCAGCATTCAAGCTGCTTCTTGGTCTTAAAGTTACTGGAGGCAGCCACTTTTCTAGCATACTGAATAGTAAAGTAGTTAATAAAGTTCCAGAAGTTGGCTTATGAAGTTCAGATACTAAGAGAATCTGTCTTAGCATTGATTTTATTTTCCTAGATTAAATTGACCCATTGTAAAATATACTTGTCTGAGCCCTATTATTTCCCATTTCTGCCATCCCTATTTCTGATACTTCATCTAGTTAAATGCCTCCTTTGGGTAAAAACACGGTCTCTAGAAGGGCTCTGTTAAATGCACATTATATAGCAAAGACAAGACACATAGAATCTTGCAGCAATTTGCACAGATTTGTTTGTCTTCAAATTATAAAGCATTAGAGTTGGAAGGCCTTTAGAGATCACGTACCACTGGAAGCTGAGATCCAGATAGTTTCACAGTAGAAATGCTGTTAGGCCAAGCACAGTGATTCACACCTGTAATCCCAGCACTTTGGGAAGCTGAGGCAGGCGAATCACCCGAGGTCAAGAGTTTGAGACCAACCTGGCCAACATGGTGAAACTCCATCTCTACTAAAAATGCAAAAATTAGGTGTGGTGGCAGATGCCTGTAATTCCAGCTACTTGGGAGGCTGAGGCAGGAGAATTGCTTGAACCTGGGAGGTAGAGGTTGCAGTGAGCCGAGATTGCACCATTGCACTCCAGTGTGGGTGACAGAGTGAGACTCCATCGCAAAAAGAAAAAAGAAGAAATGCTGTTAGATCAAATTTAGAGCTGATCTCAGGGGCAGCGGAATGAGGTAGTAAGGTGGGGTTGGCAGAGGAAAGGGCTTGGCAGGGATGAGAGGTCAGGTGGGTGGGAAGCTGGAAGAGCCAGGCAGGCTGAAGGGCAGGACTTGGGAGCTGGCACTCTAGATAGAAGGCTCCATGGAAAGCTAGCAGGTGCAAGGATCTAAAGTGCAGAAGTCCAGCCTAGCCAACTGTGCTTCAGAGGCAGGCTAGAATTGGGCTCAGGGTATGAATTGCTGGGGCCCCAGACCTTTGAATCCCATACTCCATCCATGCAGTGAGTCATGCTATAGCATCTGTGGCAGGTGGGCCCCTGCCTCCTCATTCTGATGTTTGGTTATTTCTAATTGCTACTTATTTCTTACATTGAGACATACCTGGTCCTATCCCCTTTAGTGGCTCTATCCTCATCTGTTAGTCCATTTTATGTTGCTATGAAGGAATACCTGACACTGGATGATATATACATATTTTTTGAGACAGAGTCTCACTCTATTGCCCAGGCTGGAGTGCAGTGGCGCAATCTTGGCTTACTGCAACCTCCACCTCCTGGGTTCAAGTGATTCTCCTGCCACAGCCTCCCATATAGCTGGGACTACAGGCACGTACCACCAAGCCTAGCAAAATTTTTTTGTATTTTTATTAGAGACAGGGTTTTGCCACATTGGCCAGGCTGGTCTTGAACTCCTAACCTTAGGTGATCCGCCCACATCAGCCTCCCAAAGTGCTAGGATTACAGGCATGAGCCACCGTGCCCAGCTGAGACTGGATAATTTATAAAGAAAAGAGGTTTATTTGGCTCATGGTTCCTCAGGCTGTACAAGTGTGGCACCAGCATCTGCTTGGCTTCTGGTGAGGTTTTACTCATGGAGCAGGCATGTTACATGGCAAGAGAGAGAGGAATGGAGAGGGACCAAAACAGAGGGGGGATCCCATACTCTTTTAAACAACCAGATTTTGCATGAACTAATAGAGTAAGAACTCACTCATTGCCATGTGGACAGCACCAAGCCATTCATGAAGAATCTGCCCCCATAACCCAAACACCTCCCACTCATGAGGCATCTGCCCGCATGACCCAAACACCTCCCACTGGGCCCATCTCCAACATTGGAGGTCACATTTCAACATGAGATTTGGAGGAAACACACATCCAAACCGTATCATCCTCCTGGTAACCCTTGGTGTCTGTGTGTATTTTCCCACTGGATTTAGTGGCTCTATTTACTCTGTGAAATGATTCTCAAGATCTTAGGGCCCCCCTATCAGCAGAAAAGTCTCTGGCTTATGGTTTTTCAGAAATATACCCATAATAACCAGTTTGGTGTTCTCAAAATACCAGTTCACAAATGCTAACCCTGAAAAACAAGTTACCTTGGTAAGCTAGGTAACACCAATTTTGATCTGTAGGAGCAGTGACTATGAAATAATGGAACTGATTTCCTTTGGCTTATAATAGTCCCTGAAGGTGTGCCCAGAAGAGCTCCAGCAGTGGATGCCCTCAGAAACAACTGAGGCCGCCCCCTTCACAAGCGCCCCTCTGATTTTCCATGTCCTTCCTCCCCTCTTGCTATGAGAGCCCTGTACCAGCTGCTTGGTATATGTTAGTTGATAGTCACCATAATCTTCATTTTGAATACTTCTCTTATTTTCTTTGCCTTGTTTTTGTATTTTTCTTTTCTGTCCCACTACCTTATTACCAATCGTATCAGTAGGATTTGCTTAGACTATCTGGTGGATCTTAGGCTGAAGAAGCAATTTGCCCCTTCCTCAAACGCTGGACATTTTAAATTACAGATACAGATTGTGGAACGTCACCTGGGAATACCAGCGACAAGCATTCTAGTTCTGGCAATGGAATTACAGGATAGCCTAGAGCATGTTCTTAGCTAAGTTTCTGCCATACGGGATATTACTTGGCACTAGGTGATGTTTAAAGAATGTTTTTGAATCTGCAGATGGCTATAAGTAGGACTTATATTATTATCTCCTATTGCTGATTTCATGTTCTGCCTTGCAAAGGTCTGTGAGCCTCAAACTGCTCTAGAGGCTTCTGCAGGCCCGTGTTGTAATTATCCATTGCATTGGTGGTAACCTCGTTCCTTGTGCATTTTTCTCCCTGGTAGTATTCTCTGATGGACCTGCTCTCCAAAATGGTGGTTGGACAGCCCCACTTTGTGCGCTGCATTAAACCCAATGATGACCGAGAGGCCCTGCAGTTCTCTCGAGAGAGGGTGCTGGCCCAGCTCCGCTCCACAGGGATTCTGGAGACAGTCAGCATCCGCCGCCAGGGCTATTCCCACCGCATCCTCTTTGAAGAATTTGTGAAAAGGTCAGACCATCACCTTTGGGAATGCATTCTTGTAAATGTAGCTCTACTCTGGCCATCCCTGTGTCCTAAGATTGTTCCTCCTGCCCACTCTCCTCCAAATATGTAATTGGCTAGTTGCCAGCTACCATTTAGTTCTTTGTTGAATTTTTATTGTGCTTCAACTAAACTGCAGTGATCCAGCAGTCACGTTAAGCTTCCTTCTGATCACATTATTTTAAATGTCCATATACATTTATATGTTATAAATCCTTAGGTCTCAAGTTCTCCAGGTATTTTGTTGTTATGATGAAAGTATCCCTCCATAAGTGGGCCCAGATTCTGGTGGATTGGAATGCACCCAAGCACCAGTTCTTTTTCCAGGTTCTGGCATGATATAATATAATAATTAACACTTATATAGCACCTAAAGTATCCTAAGAGTACAGGACATTTTAGGGCACTATTTAAAATATATTATCTCATTTGATCCATAGAACAACCCTATAAGCTAGACTCTATTATTATCCCCATTTTACAAAATGTAAAGGTGAGAAAACTTGGGTATCAAAAGAAAGTAAGTGATTTTCCCATGGTCTCATGCTGGTCAATGTAGAGCCAGGATTTGAACCCAGGGAGTCTGGTTTCAGTATCCATGCTTTTAATCTCTTCAGTTCAGTGCATTCAATCAATATTTATTGAAATAAATTGCATGGCACTTTCTTAACCCAGAAGTGCCTTTGTCTAAGAATGAAATGCTGCTCTTTTCTGAACAACTGCCATAGACATTATGTATGAATGTGATTACAAGTAGAATTTTCTGTGAAGAAATAAGGAAAACAATAACAAAAAAAAAAAAAAAACACCTCTGAGAAGCACTGCTGTCTGAGGATGCCTGGAGAGGAATATTGAAATCCATTGTATGCCTGACAAAGACAAGGCAATCAAGAAAAAAAAATACATTGTAGAATCTGCCTCACTCCTTAAGCCATCAGTTAGTGTCTTTTTACCTCCACTCTGAAACATGTGCCCAAGGTCATTTTTTCCAACTTTTTCTTAGGAGAGGATGGGTCCTAAATAAGGTAGCTTGCTTTATCAAGTCTCCCAAACTCTGCTAAATTCCATGGAAAAGATAAGGCAAAAAAAAAAAAAGAGAAAGTTCCTTGCAATGAGAGCTTTTAAATTAAAATAAGAACAAAATGGCTGTTTTTTTTTGTTGTTGTTGTTGTTTTTTTACATGTTTTTGAGCTTCATTTTTCCTCTTAAATTTGGAGGTGAAACAAGAAAAAAAAATTTAGCACATGAATTTGACTAGTCAAGTATTTTTTGTAACAATGTTTGAATACATAAAAATATTTAAGAAAACAGGTCAAATGCTGAACAGATTGGCACTTCTTTGTTCATAATCAGAAAGTCATTAGGCAAGTATGAACAGGAGTTTCAAAATGCCAGTAAATCTGAGGATATCAAAGATTTCTGAGCCAGCAAGTTAATTGGTATTTTGATCCTTTTGAACAACTTAACAAAATAGATGAGTTAGCAGTTTTCTCCCTTGATGTTATTCGACAAATAGGTACACTTCTTATCTTCCTGTTCAAGAGTGCTGTTTTGTAAACTCTCAGCAGGAAATATGCAGACAGGACAATCAAAGACAGGAAACAGAGCCATTCAAGGTTTATTAAATGGAGGTAAATAAAAGATAAAAACTCATTTAATGTTACTCTATACTTTTGTATTTTCCGGCATTCAGGACTGAAACCCCGAGTATACACCTGGTGGTGGTCTTGGGATCATGTTGTTGGGTTCCAGAAAGAGGAAAGACTTCCCCAGTCCCCAGATGACCCAAGTCTGCAGGCTTGGCCAAACCTCAGATACTTTCTTGCCCCTATTCTCTTTGAGCTTTCTGGCAAAATGACTTGGAAGTGCCCTTCCTTATCTCCTACTCATATAGCCTTTGAGGAAGAGGGTGTCCCCAACATCCTCTCATCAATAGGACCAGGTGAATTGTAAGTCTTTATGTTCTTGACTAGGCATGAAAGAGGCCACCTGGAAATGCTGGAGCCTTACTGTTGAGGGACATCATAGAAAAGCAATCTAAGCATTTATTGTTTTTATGGTCAGTGGATTCCGATGCAGTCTCTCAGAAGATCTACAGCGGGCAAACACATAACTGCATGTACTGGGATGTGTTCTGACAAATGTCTAAAAAATAGGGCCGAGTCAGGCTGAGCACGGTGGCTCACACCTGTAATCCCAGCACTTTGGGAGGCCAAAGCAGGCAGATCACCTGAGGTTAGGAGTTTGAGACCAGCCTGGCCAACATGGTGAAACCCCATCTCTACTAAAAATACAAAAATTAGCCGGCTGTGTTGCACGCCAGTAATCCCAGCTACTCAGGAGGCTGAGACAGGAGAATCGCTTGAACCCAGGAAGCAGGGTTTGCAGTGAGCCAGGATTGCGCCACTGCACTCCAGCCTGGGCGACAGGGTGAGACTTTGTCTCAAAAAAATAAAGAATAGGGCTAAGTCTAATTGTTTATTTATGAAGGTATTGTAGTAAATAATGCAGTTTAGTAAAGAGACCTGAATTCTAGTCTCCTCTGGTATATAACATCTGGAAAGTAACCCAACATTCTTTAAAAGATGTTTCCTCATCTGCAGGACAAGAAGGCAGGAATATACAAAGCCCACATTCTAAAGATTTTCAAAGATTACTTGCAGATGCCCGGGGCTTACTTAGTTTCTAAGTCTTCTAGGGATTTTTGCCTTCCCAATCGAGCTCACTGGATGAGAGACCTGCATCTACCAGGCTGTGATTCATAACAGTTGTTAACCATTGAACAAAATGAAACTCTTCCCTTTTCTCTTTCATTGGCATCTTCCATTTCTTCTCATGATGGCGTGGAGAACCATGGTGCCTTGGTATCTCTTTCATCTCATTCTCCTTTCTATTCTTCTACTCTCTGTCTTCCAGAAACTAGGAGTCACCTTTGACTTCTCGCTTTCTTTAAATAATCCATCACCAGGTCCTCCAGCTGACCACCTGCTAAAGTTTCTCAAAAACGTCCCCTTGGGAATCTCTCATCCCTTCTTCCATAGCTTTAGTCCAGGCCTTTTGTTATTATTATTAACAGCTCAATTTAGATATAATTCACATATGATAAAAGTCATCTTTTGGAAGTATACAATTCGGCCACGCACAGTGGTTCACACCTGTTATCCCAGCATTTTGGGAGACCGAGGTGGGCGGATCACCTGAGGTTGGGCGTTCGAGACCAGCCTGACCAACATGGAGAAACCCCGTCTCTACTAAAAATACAAAATTAGCTGGGTGTGGTGGTACATGCCTGTACTGTGGTGGTACATCCCAGCTACTCCGGAGGCTGAGGTGGGAGAATCGCTTGAACCCAGGAGGCGAAGGTTGCCGAGAACCGAGATCGTACCATTGCCCTCCAGCCTGAGCAACAAGAGTGAAACTCCCTCTCAAAAAAAAAAAAAAGAAAAAGAAAGTATACGATTCAATGCTTTTTAGTCACAGAGTTGTATAAACATCACCACCATCTTATCATAGAACATTTCATTACCTAAAAAGAAACTCCAAACTCATTAGCCATTCTCCCCTTTCTCCTCAATCCCACCAGACTTAGGCAACCAAGGGGGATAATCTAACTTCCATCTGTATGGATTTGCCTATTATTGACATTTCATGTAAATGGAATCATACAACATGGCCTTTTGTGTCTGGCTTCTTTCACTTAGCATGTTTTCAGTGTTGGATGAAATAAATACTGGTACTATGTACCAGTATTTTATTTTTTTATAGGTGAATAATATCCCATTGTATGAATATATCACATTTTGCTTCCTCATTTATCAGCGGATGAACTTTTGCATTGTTTCCACTTTTTGGCTGTTATGAATAATGCTGCTATGAATATTCATGTATAACTTTTAATGTGGGCATATGTTTTCACTTCTTTTGGGTATATACCTATGAGTAACGTTTCTTGGTCATATGGCAACCCTCTGTTCCAAGTGGCTGCACAATTTAAATTACCATCACCAGTGTTATGAGAGTCCCAATTTTTCCACATCCTCCTCGACATTTATTATTTTGTCTTTTTTATTTTAGTCATTCTAGTTGATGTGAAGTGGCATCTCATTGTAGTTTTGATTTGTGTTTCTCTAATGACTAATGATGTTGAGCAGCTTTTCTGTGTTCCTTGGTTATGTGTGTATCTTCTTTGGAGAAATGTTTATTCAAATCCTTTGCCCACTTTATGTTGTTGATGTTCATGTATTCCAAATATTGGTCCCTTATCATATAATTTGCAAATATTTTCTCTTTCTCTGTTTTTTAAATGAGCTACTGGTCACTTTGATATTTTCTCACTCTATGGGTTGTCTTCTTTTTTTTTTTTTTTTTTGAGATGGAGTCTCACTCTGTCACCCAGGCTCAAGTGCACTGGCATAGTCTTGGTTCACCCAACCTCCGCCTCCCGGGTTCAAGCAGTCTCATGCCTCAGCCTCTGGAGTAGCTGGGATTACAGGCATCTGCCACCATGCCCTGCTAATTTTTGTATTTTTAGTAGAGATGGGGTTTCACCATGTTGGCCAGGCTGGTCTCGAACTCCTGACCACCTGACCTCATGTCATCCACTCACCTCGGCCTCCCAAAGTGCTGGGATTACAGGAGTGACCCACCGCGCCTGGCCTGGGTTGTCTTCTTGATGGTGTCCTTTGGAGCACAAAATTTTTAAATTTTGATGAAGTTCAATTTATGTATGTTTTCTTTTGTTGCTCATACTTTTGGTATTCTATCTAAGAAGCTGTCACCTAATCCAATGTGACAAAAGTTTGCTCCTATTATTATTCTAGGAGTTTTGTAGTTTTAGCTTTTATGTTTTAGATCTATGGTGCATTTGGATTTAATTTTTTGTATGGTGTGAAGTAGAAGTCTAACTTCATTCTTTTGTATGTGGATATCCAGCAGTTTCAACACCATTCTGTCGAAAATACTGTTATTTCCCTCCATTAAATTGTCCTTGGATTCTTGTCGAAAATCACTGGACCGGCCAGGCACTGTGTCTCAAGCCTGTAATTCCAGCACTTTGGGAGGCCGAGACGGGCGGATCACGAGGTCAGGAGATCGAGACTATCCTGGCTAACACGGTGAAACCCCATCTCTACTAAAAAATACAAAAAACTAGCTGGGCGAGGTGGCAGGCGTCTATAGTCCCAGCTACTTGGGAGGCTGAGGCAGGAGAATGGCGTGAACCCGGGAGGCGGAGCTTGCAGTGAGCTGAGATCCGGCCACTGCACTCCAGCCTGGGCGACAGAGTGAGACTCCGACTTAAAAAAAAAAAAAAAAAGAAAGAAAATCACTGGACCATAAATTTAAGGGGTTATTTCTGGACTCTCTATTCTTTTCTCTATATCTTTTCTGGACCTTTTAAAACTTTTTTGCTCACCCTCTTGCCAGTTTTCTAAGTGGACTTCCTGCCTATTTCATTCTCCAAAGAGAGAGCAGAATAGAATTTGTAAAATTCCTATCTGAGCATATTGTTTCCTTATTTAAAATGACCATCCAGGCCCCTATGGGGTGAGCTGCAGTGCTCTGGCCTGGTGTAGGGGAGTCCACCTGATTTGGCCCCTGCTTACTTTCCTAGTCTCTTCTTTCATTTCCCACATCTCAGATCACACTCTAGCCAAAACTGAGTTACTTGGTGTTCCCTAACCACCCCAGTCTGTTCTAGTCTTTTGTGCTTTGCTCAGGCTATGTCGACTAAATCTACCTTCTCTAAGCCCTCAGTCTGTTGTCTTAGCCAAGCTAACTCCTGCTCATTCCTTAGGCCTTTGACCAGGCATGAACTTTTCTGTGATACCCTCCTTGACTTCCCCAGGCTGGGTTAGGATCTCTTTTGATAAGCTTCTTTGGTAGCACTTACTACATTGTAGAGCAATTATCTACCTCTCATCACAACCTTAACCCGCTGGGAGGCAGGCATATTTTTCAGCTCTCTCTCTCTCTCTCTCTCTCTCTCTCTCTCTCTCTATATATATATATATATATATATATATATATATAGACAGAGGGTCTCACTCTGTCACCCAGGCTGGAATGCAGTGGCACAATGTTGGCTCACTGCAAGCTCTACCCCTGGGTTCAAGCAATCCTCCCAGCCTCCCAAGTAGCTGGGCCACAGTGCACCACTACGCCTGGCTTATTTTTTGTATTTTAGTAGCAATGGGGTCTCACCATGTTGCCCAGGCTGGTTTTGAACTCCTGAGCTCAAGCAGTCTACCTGCCTCGGCCTCACAAACTGCTGGGATTGCCGGGCGCGGTGGCTCAAGCCTGTAATCCCAGCACTTTGGGAGGAGGCGAGGCCAGGCCGGATCCAGAAGGTCAGGAGTCGAGACCATCCTGTAGCTAGCACCGGTGAAACCCCGTCTCTACTAAAAATACGAAAAAAAACTAGCGGGTGAGGTGGCAGTGGCCACTGTGATCCCAGCTACTCGGGAGGCTGAGGCAGGGGAGAATGGCGGGAACCCAGGGCGGAGCTTGCAGTGAGCGGATCGGCGCCACTGCACTCCAGGCTGCAAGGCGACAGAGGCCGAGACTCCCGTCTCAAAAAAACAAAAACCAAAAAAAACAAACTGCTGGGATTATAGGCGTGAGCCACCATGCCTGACTATTCCAGCTCACTTTATGTCTGTATTGTCCAGTACAGTGCCTGGCACAAATTCAGTGTTTAAATAAATATTTGTTGAGTTGAATCAAACTCTTACCACTTCTTTTTCATCACTATTTTCTTTTTTTTTTTTTTTTTTTTTCTTTTTTTTTTTCTTTTTTTGAGACTAAGATCTGGCACTCTGTCGCCCAGGCTGGAGATGCAGTGTGGATCTCAGCTCACTGCAACTCGCCTCCCGGGTTTATGCCATTCTCCTGCCTCAGCCTCCCGGAGTAGCTGGGACCACAGGCGCCCGCCACCTCGCCCGGCTAGTTTTTTTTGTATTTTTTGAAGCATAGAGAGCTGGGTTAGCCAGGATGATCTCGATCTCCTGACCTTGTGATCCATGATCTCAGCCTCCCAAAGTGCTGGGATTACAGGCTTGAGCCACCGCGCCCGGCTCACTATTTTCTTTTTTCATCCCTTGACTCACCCTTTGATCCTTGCTCTTTGAAATATATGACAGATATCTAGAACTGGCTTTGCTGAGGTTAAGTTTTACTTGTACTGTAATGTACAACCTAGATTGACAGAATGTAAGATTTTGGGCAAATCATAGTAGCTCTTTATCAATAAAAGGTAAGAAATCTAAAAAAAGTTGATTTATTTATTTTTTTTTTTTATTTTATTTTTTTTTTTTTGAGACGGAGTCTCGCTCTGTTGCCCAGGCTGGAGTGCAGTGGCCGGATCTCAGCTCACTGCAAGCTCCGCCTCCCGGGTTCCCGCCATTCTCCTGCCTCAGCCTCCCGAGTAGCTGGGACTACAGGCGCCCACAACTGCGCCCGGCTAATTTTTTGTATTTTTAGTAGAGACGAGGTTTCACCGTGGTCTCGATCTCCTGACCTTGTGATCCGCCCGCCTCGGCCTCCCAAAGTGCTGGGATTACAGGCGTGAGCCACCGCGCCCGGCCTAAAAAGTTGATTTAAAATAAGGCTCTAACCCAGTTTGATAATGCTATTATTAGAGGTTAATACATTGAAAGGCTAACTTTAAACAAATTTGCCTCCCTTCTCTCTATAACAAAAAATGATTTTTTTCCCGAAATCCAAAAAGATAAGCTTAATAGGACAAGGAAGACTCTTTCCTTTTCCAGCTTCTTCTTTCGCATCTCCCCACCTCTCAGCTCATACTCCAGAACAAAAAGAAACCACTTGGAGCTTCCTAACACAGCATACATGCATTTTATGAAAGCACCGTTCTGTGAAAGCAGGCTGGTTACTTGGTATGTTAGTCAGGAACCTCTCAATAACAAGTAACTGAAACTCAAACTAGTTGAAGCAACAATTAAAAGGGAATGATACATTGGCTTATAAAACTAGGAAGTTCAAAGACATGTCCGGATCCAGGCAATCAAACAGTTTTACCAAGCCAGCGTCTTTTTCCTTGTATCAGTTTTCTTTTTCCCTCTTTTGAGTTTCTGATAAGGAGCCAGGTTAGCTCTCCTTACATGTTGGCAAAAATGGTCCCTGGATGCTCCTATAGAAAGCATTCTGTAGGCTTAGCAACAAGAGAGTTTCTACAAGTTCTTATGCAAGGAACTCTCTGATTGTCTGAGTCTGGATCACATGCCCCCCCCTTGAACCAATTACTGTGCCCAGGGGTATGATTGGCAGGGTCTTGGGTCAACTGCCAGGGATGGGGTCAGTCCCACTTGAACCATGGTCTAAAGGACTCTGTTAAAGGAAGGAGAGAGAGGGATGGGTAGGCTAAAACAATAGGCATCCATTACCCTTAGTTGTAACTATTCTGTGTCCTAGAATAAATGACAACAGTTCAGAAAGGTTCACCTTAGCCCAGGTATCTACCTACCTATAGGAGCCCTTTAATTTAGAATTTTGTAGGAACAAAAATTTTGTTGACAACAACTGAATGTTAACTTTGGAATAAGAACTAAATATGTATAGTTACTATCATTTTCACTTAAGGATGGTTATCTTGTTTGTTTTGTTCAAATATAACTTCACATAGCATACTGCGGGTTATTTAAAAGTTTCCATCTCCACTTCACTAAGGGATCAGAGAAAACCCAGTCTATTCTGGCCCAGTTTGAATTCATCTTCTTGCATTTGACACAGTTCTCTGACTTTCTCACCCATGACGTTCTTGTCCCACCTAGGACCCAGCCTAGAAGTGCTGGATGTCATTATGTCACTTCCCTTTCTCAGGGTCTCTTCTTCTAGCCTCTATTTGTGTGTTTGTTTGTTTGAGATAGGACCTTGCTCCATTGCCTAGGCTGGAGTGCAGTGGCATGATCATGGTTCACTGCAGCTTTGAACTCCAGAGCTCAAGCAATTCTCCTGCCTCAGCCTACAAACAACCCGAGACGACATGTGCAAACCACCATGCCTGGCTAATTTAAAAATTTTTTTGTAGAGACAAGATCTCATTATGTTGCCTAAGCTGGTCTCAAACTCCTGTGCTCAAGCTATCTATCCTACCACCTTGGACTCCCAAAGTGCTAGGATTACAGGTGTGAGCCACCACATCCAGCTTATTCTCTTCTTTTGACTATTTCCTGCCATACTTTCAGAATACTAATCTTAATCTTTCAGCTGAACTTTTGCTTACACTTTGTGCCTTGCTAACTCTAGTCTCTGTTTATCTTACATGATCCTTTATACTGCCACCAGATTTATGTTTATAACAATATCAAGATGATCATGTCACTCTCAGGAATAAACTTCGGTGCCTCTTCTTCGTTGTCTGTAGCATAAAGTCTAAAGCCTTTAGCTAAGCAAAGTGAGGAGGCCAAAGCAATTCCATCTTGGACATTAACCTGCCATGTTGACTTTCGATTAACCCCAGTTCCAGTAATGCCTCTAAGATTTTTATTTCATCTACTGTTTCTTCTGCAAGAGCATCTACTTACCAGAAATCCTGCCCTTAGGTCAGAACAACCTTGACCATAAATCTTGCCCTGAGACAGATTTACACAGCATTCTTGCTTTTCCCTGGGAGGTTGACTTTGATTGTCCTACACATTCCTTTTGAAACAGGAGAGTTCCCTGACCCCCCTCACAGGATATGCAACAAGGGTGTGGCTCATCTGTTCAGTCACCACTGCTCAAATCACCTGCGGGAGGGGGGAGCATGTGGATGGACAAGTGCAGGAACTGGGGCAAGTGCTTTGGGTTCCAGCCCCACTCCCCAAGTAGTGTCTACGGTTGGGGTGTCTGCAACTCCCAAAGCCCCAGTGCACTCTTTCAGCTTTGCTGTCTGCAGATGGCTTAAGGGTTAACCAGCTCAGTGGACCCTCTGCCTTTTCCCAGGGGCAGTAGGCCAGTGTGATAGCTTTCTGTATCCTGAGCTCTTGTCCCACCTCCCAGAAGAATCAGGTCATACATGGACTTGAAGGATGAATGCAGGGGTTTTATTGAGTGGTGGAAGTAGCTCTCAGTGGGATAGATGGGGAGCTGGAAGGGGGATGGAATGGGAAGATGATCTTCCCCTGGAGTTTGGCTGTCCAGTGGCCAGACTCCTCTCCAACTGCCCCTAGCAGAACTCCTCTCGGCCTTCAGATGCTCCTTCTATCTCTCTTTCTCTGCCATGCTGTTCTGCCATGGTCTGCTTGTCTCCTCGTCTGCTCTGGAGCCTGGGGTTCATGGTTTGCATGGGTACAGAATAGGGGATGTAGTGGGCCCAAAGGCAACTTTTTGGGTGCAAAAACAGGAATACCTGTCCTTATTTAGGGCCAGGGGTATCCAGACTTGAGGGTGGGACCTTTGCCAGGGAACCACCCTCTTCTACCTAGTGTTTCCCTGTCTCCTGTTCATATCACTTTCCTATGGTATATAAGCACTGGGTTAGGGGGTTAATGGACCAGGGATCCTCCATTTTGTCCCAGTGCCATCCTAGACACAGACATGGCTTCTGTTCATAAATCTCTATTAAATGTTTCTTTCTTTCTAAGGAACTGGATATGTTAGCCTCTTTCTTTGGCCTCTCAGCTTCCTTGGACCTCTGGGGGTAGGTTTGCCTAGGCCTGCCTACTGCAGAACACAAAGCTTTCCATGACTGGTCTCAACTGACTATTCTCATTTTTCCCCACCAGGCCCTCCAGTCCTATGCATGATGGTCAGCCTTTGTGCCTTCTCTTCACTGATGGAAAGCCTCTTCATCTGGCAGTCTTCTCTTCACCTTTTAATCCCCAGCCCAGGCACCTTCTCTATGAAGCCTGCCTGGACTCTGCCAAACTAGCGGTTGCTCCATCCTCTGTGCTCCCACAACTGGGTGTTGATATCTGTGTATTAGAACATATAGTCTTATTTTTATCTTAACATGTCTGTCTGCTCCACAAGACTGTGAATTTTACAGGGATGGAGTGGATCTTACTCATTTTTGTATCCCTAGCACTTCACATATTATGGTATCTGGTTCATTGTGTGTGTCCAGTGTTTCCTGAATGAAGGACTCTATTAATCAGGAATATTAATCAGCCATTCTTAGTGGCTTAAGCCAGAGTTTCTCAACCTCTACGTTGTTGACATTTTGGACCAGATAATTCTTTGTTGTGAGCTGTCCTGTGCCTTATAAGATGTTTAGTAGCGTCTTTCTAGATTCTGCATACTAGATACCAACACCCGCACCCCCAGCAGTTGTGACAATCAAAGGTATCTCTAGATGTTGTCAAATGTCTCCTGGAGGGGGAGGGGGGATTTACCCAAGTTGAGAACCACTGACAAATAGGTTTGTTTATTTCTTCTCACATAAAAAAGAAGTTGAGAGGTAAGCTGTTTCTAGCATTAGTTCTGCTGTTCAATGATGTCATCAGAGACCTGGACACCTTCTGACCTTCTTTCATCCCTTTTGACCATCTTTAGTGTGTGAGTTGGCTTATAGTGTCATAGTCACAAGATGGCTGCTGCCCCTCCAACTATCATGTCTACATTTAAGGCAGGAAAAAAGGAGCAGGATGAATGGCTAAGGCAGCCACATCTCTACCTTTTTTATCAGGAAAGAAAAAATTTTTTCAGAATCCATTTTACATATACCTCATTGACCTGACCTGGGTCCCATGACCATTCCTAGCTGTGGGGAGAGGCTTAGAAAGTGGAGAACAGGACTGGGGCACATTGTCACCCAGAAAAAAACTGGTGTTCATTTAGCCAGGGAGAAGTGAGTGTGGAAATGGGGGAGGCAGTTAATCATGTTTCTCTCAGAGAATAAATCTAATTAATTTAATTAATTGATTGAAAGAATAGGGGCTGAAAAGGCCAGGCTCGGTGGCTCATGCCTGTAATCCCAGCACTTTGGGAGGCCGAGGCAGGCGGATCACCTGAGATCAGGAGTTGGAGACCAGCCTGACCAACACGGAGAAACCCTGTCTCTACTAAAAATACAAAATTAGCTGGGTGTGGTGGTGCATGCCTGAAATCCCAGCTACTCAGGAGGCTGAGACAGGAGAATTGCTTGACCCCGGGAGGCGGAGGTTGCAGTGAGCTGAGATTGCACCATTGCACTCCAGCCTGGGCAACAAGAGTGAAACTCTACCTCAAAAAGAAAAAAAAAAAAAAAGAAAAAAAAGAAAAAAAAAAAAGAAAGAATAGGGGCTGAATGAATATTAAGTAAATATTTTGAGTTCCTTACTACCTCATTTAAGAGTCAGAAAGTGCAGAAGTGCCTGACTAGAAGCAGGTGAGATCCTGAGAATCTTCTAATTCCATGGCCTTGGAGAAGGTGTGAGGGGTGTTATTATACATTTTATATATATATATATATATATACACACACACACACACACGCACACATACACACAGTTGTTTTTTTTTGGTTTTTCTTTTGAGATGGAGTGTCACTCTGTCGCCTAGGCTGGAATACAGTAGTGTGATCTCAGCTCACTACAACCTCCACCTCCCGGGTTCAAGTGATTGTCCTGCCTCAGCCTCCCTGAGTAACTGGGACTACAGGCGAGCACCACTACACCCAGCTAATTTTTTGTATTTTTGGTAGAGACAGGGTTTCACCATGTTGGCCAGGCTGATCTTGAACTCTTGACCTCAGGTAATCTGCCTGCCTTGGCCTCCCAAAATGTTAAGATTACAAGGGTGAGCCACCATGCCTGGCCCATAGATAGGTATATACATACACACATATGCATGTGTGTATATATATATACACACACACACATTAAACCTATATATATAAAATAGGTGTTATTACATATATGTGTATATATATTTTAAAAACCTATATACAAATATATATTATGGCTGGACATGGTGGCTCATGCCTGTAATCCCAGCACTTTGGGAGGCCGAGGCAGGTGGATCACCCAGGGTCAGGAGTTCAAGACTAGCCTGGCCAACATGGTAAAACCCTGTCTCTACTAATACTATGAAAATTAGCTGGGCGTGGTTGTGCATGCCTGTAATCGCAGCTACTTGGGAGTCTGAGGCAGGAGAATCACTTGAACCCAGGAGGCAGAGGTTGCAGTGAGCCAAGATCATGCCACTGCACTCCAGCCTGGGCAACAGAGTGAGACTCTGTCTCAAAAAAAAAAATAAATAAAACATAATTTAAAAATATATATTAGATATGTGTGTATGTATATAAATATATATAATATATGTGTGTGTATGTATATAAAACCTATATATAAATATGTATCTATTATATAGATAATTATGTATCTATTATATAGATGTGTGTATATATATTTAAAATATATAAATATATAGGCTTGGCTAACATGGTGAAACCCTATCTCTACTAAAAATACGAAAAAAAAAAAAATTAGCCAGGCGTGGTGGCAGGCGCCTATAGTCCCAGCTACTCGGGAAGCTGAGGCAGGAGAATGGCGTGAACCCAGGAGGTGGAGCTTGCAGTGAGCCAAGATCATGCCACTGCACTCCACCCTGGGCAACAGAGCGAGACTCCATCTCAAAAAAAAAAAAAAAAAAAGGCCGGGCACGGTGGCTCACGCCTGTAATCCCAGCACTTTGGGAGGCCGAGGCGGGCGGATCACAAGGTCAGGAGATCGAGACCATCCTGGCTAACACGGTGAAACCCCGTCTCTACTAAAAATACAAAAAATTAGCCGGACGCAGTGGCGGGAGCCTGTAGTCCCAGCTACTCAGGAGGCTGAGGCAAGAGAATGGCGTGAAACTGGGGGGCGGAGGTTGCAGTGAGCCGAGATCGTGCCACTGCACTCCAGCCTGGGCGACAGACCGAGACTCCGTCTCAAAAAAAAAATATATATATATATATATATAAAAAAATATATAGGTTTTATATATATACACATATATTTTAAAAATCTATGTATAGTGTACTTTTTTTATATATACATACATCTATATAATAGAGGTGTATTTTTATATATTTATATATGAATATATAGGTTTTATATATCCACTATATATAAACATATAAGTATTATATATACACATATATAACACCTATTATATATAGGTTTAATATATATACACACATATATAGATTATGTGTATATATTAATATACATATACACATGTGTGTATACATATTAATATACATATACATACATAGGTTTAATATATACACATATATGTATATAATATACATATATGCACGTATATGTATATATGTATATTATATATGTTATATATTATATATGTTATATATGTATATATTATATACATATATACGTATATATATCTAATAACACCACACACATATGTATATTTATTTATAGGCAGAGAGAGAGGTTTTCAGCATGGTTCCTGGCTCGTAACTCCCATAACCCTTATTACAGTCTTTTGTTTACCATGTTGGATGTGTCAGGCCTCAGGAAACAGAATCCTTCTGCCCTCCTTTCACATGCCCCAAGGCAAGACTTTCATCTTCCCCTTTCTGATTGTGGGTCCTAAGACCCTCCCCAGAGAGGGTCCCATCATGTATCGTAGGGGAAAGAATGCTGAAGTCATGAAGCTTCCGTGATAACCCAAGAGGTTTGGATTCTGCATGGTTGAACACATGGAAGTTCCTGGAGGGTGGCATGCCCAAGCGAGGCGTGGAAGCTCTGCGCCCTTTCCCCCGTAACTTGTCCTACTCATCTCTTTATCTGTATCCTTTGCAATATCCCTTATAATAAACTTGTAAATGTGTTTCCCTAAGTTCTAAGAGTTGCTCCAGCAAATTAATTGAACCCAAAGAGGGTGTCATGGGAACCCCAACTTGAAGCTGGTCAGTGAGAAGTTTCGAAGGCCCAGACTTGTGACTGGCATTGGGGGGTGGGGAGTGGTTAGTCTTGGGGACTGAGCCCTCAAACAGTGGGATCTGACACTATCTCCAGGTGGACAATGTCCAAATTGATTTGAAGGATGCCCAGTTGGTATCTGCTGCAGAATTAACTGCTTGCTTGTGGTGGGGAAAAACTCACACACATTTGGTCATGGAAGTCTTAGTGTTGTTCAGTGTTTTTTGGTGTGACAGCAGAGGAAAAACATCATTTGAGAGTTTTTCCCACAACAGTGTGTTTGCAGTTTTAAGCCTACAACACATTCTTTAACTCTCACAAAGTGAACTGAATATCATCAGTTAACGTTGTGAAAAGTTCACCTGTGAGAACATGGTCCACCATATTCCCTTATTAAGCCCTAAGGTTAGTGCCTACTCACAAGATAGTATTTAGAGAAATCAACAGCACAGAAGAACCCAGACATCTCGAGACAGGCTGAATGTCAAACTTCAATTTTCAATGAGTAAAAGCTTCTGCTTTTTTCTCTGGGTAGACAACAGTGAATAAGGAACAAGAAAACAGAAATCCTCCAGGACATCATTTTTTTTTTTTTTTTTTTGAGACGGAGTCTGGCTCTGTCGCCCGGGCTGGAGTGCAGTGGCCGGATCTCAGCTCACTGCAAGCTCCGCCTCCCGGGTTCACGCCATTCTCCTGCCTCAGCCTCCCGAGTAGCTGGGACTACAGGCGCCCGCCGCCTCGCCCGGCTAGTTTTTTGTATTTTTTTAGTAGAGACAGGGTTTCACCGTGTTCGCCAGGATGGTCTCGATCTCCTGACCTCGTGATCCGCCCGTCTCGGCCTCCCAAAGTGCTGGGATTACAGGCTTGAGCCACCGCGCCCGGCCTCCAGGACATCATTAGATTTCTTTTCTTTTCACCTATAACTACATAGATGAGAGTCTGATATAAACAGATATTAATGTGTCATCCAGGTAAGCTAGTACATCCACAGCAAAGTGAACAGCATCCTCAAGACCTGGAAATTGCTAGGTGCAGTGGCTCACGCCTGTAACCCCAGGAGGCCGAGGTGGGTGGATCACTTGAGCCCAGTAGTTTGAGACCTGCCTTGGCTACATGGCAAAACCCTAAAATACAAAAATGAGCAGAGTGTGGTGGCACATGCCTGTGGTCCTAGCTACTTGGCGGCTGAAGTGAGAGGATTGCTTGAGCCTCGGAGGTAAAGGCTGCAGTGAGCTGTGATTGTGCCACTGCACTCCAGCCTGGGTGACAGAGTGAGATTGTTTCAAAAAAATTTTTTTAAATTTTAAAAAGTAAAGACAAATATTCCAGGGAAATTAATTTACGTGGTGTAAGGAACCTGTTAAGACATAGTTAGGGAGGATGACAGCTTCAACATTGTGAGTAAAATATATTTCATGCTTGTGTGAAGTCTCCACATCTACCTTCTAGGGGCAGAAGTGGCATGGTGGCTTCTCTGGGAGGGCCTTTAACATTGCTGTCCTTGCGTACTATCATTTCCATCTGCTTTTCTTTGTTTAGTTGAGAGGGTGAGTTGCTACCTGCTTTCCAACTGTGCGTGTCGGTGCCTTTTAGGTAGTTTATGTATTAGAGTATTAGGGAGGTGAAACCTTGAATGACTTATTTTCTCTTCTTAATCCTTACATTACCAGTGTTATAACCTTGGTGATATGGTTTGGTTGTGTCCCCACCCAGATCTCATCTTGAATTCCCATGTGTTGTGGGAGGAATGCAGTGGGAGGTAATTGAATCATGGGCGCAGATCTTTCCCTTGCTGTTCTCCTGATAGTGAATAACTCTTGGGAGATCTGATGATCTTAAAAAGGGGAGTTTTCCTGCACAAGTTCTTTTTTTTTTTTTTTTTTTTTTTGAGACAGGGTCTCACTCTGTCACCCAGGCTGGAGTGCAGTGGAGTTGCTCACTGCAACCTCTCCCTCCAAATTCAAGTGATTCTCCTGCCTCAGCCTCCTGAGTAGCTGGGATTACAGGCGTGCGCCACCACACCTGACTAATTTTTGTATTTTTAGTAGAGACAGGGTTTCACCGTGTTGGCCAGGCTGATCTTGAACTCCTGACCTCCGGTGATCTGCCTGCCTTGGCCTCCCAAAGTGCTGGGGTTATAGGCATGAGCCACAGTGCCCGGCCCAAGCTCTCTCTTTGCCTGCCGCCATCCACATAAGATGTGACTTGCTCCTCCTTGCCTTCTGCCATGATTGTGAGGCCTCCCCAGCCATGTGGAACTGTAAGTTCAATTAAACCTCTTTCTTTTGTAAATTGCCCAGTCTCAGGTATGTCTTTATCAGCAGTGTGAAAGCAGACTAATACACTTGGTTAGTGCAGTAAACAAAAAATTTTCTTAAAATGTCTTTTACAATATCACCGAAAGACTCTAAGAGATGGCTTGTTCCAACTTTCTCATTTACAGATCTTTATTTTCAGATCAAATTTAAAGAGTCTGAGGCAATAGAGGTGAAATCACTTCCCCAAGGTAGCTCTAGGGATAGGCAATATCAGTCTCTCCAGAATGTTATCGGCTAAAGAGAACTTCTGTGACCACCTCTACTCATTCTTATGGGGCAAGATGGGTTCAAATTGGCATTGTGGGCTGAGGACCCTTTCTTAGTTGCCTCAGGCAATTGGGACAATATCCCAAAAGTAATTCTTTCAAGCCCTGCCTTTTTCATGGAGCCCACGCTGCTGGCAGCGGCTTTTCACATAGTCAATTAGAGAAACCATTTCTGTAGTTGATAGCTCTGCAGATTTAGCCAGGAATTTGTAGTGGTGATTTGGAAAAGTGGATGCAAGAATTAATATTGATCTCACTGTTCTCCAAAATACTGAATGGTGGCAGAATAATAAGTCCAGGCTATCTTTCCTGATTTTCCAAATGTTCTGTGTTATAAGCAACCTCATGAATTAATTCAGTTGTAGGAAAGAAGAAATAATAAAGGAAAACAAGAGGAAAGACATTATGAAGGCATTAAATAATATCTGAACATTTGGATTTGCTTGCCCAGGTTACTCTGGAAATCAATGGCTGAATTAAAACTCCTTGCTTGGAGATTCTTTAAAACAAATATCAGCGGGGCTAACTTATGTTAGATAATAACAATGAAGCAGCAAAAAGAAAAAGGAATGAAGAAAATAACAACATGGAGAAAAGGGGGAAGAGGAGAAAAGGAGGAAGGAGAGTGTGAGGAAACCTCCTGGCATGGGGATGGCAAATACATGGGTATGAGCACAACTTCACTCTTCAGCCCTAGCTGCAGACCCGGCTCTTCAGTCAAGGCATGTTTTCTTCACAGCCTCGATGTGGCCTTGGAATCCCTCCCAACGTGGTGCTCCAGGAGAACACTACCCAGTCCGTCAGCTGAGCAGTTGTCCTCTTAACCATTACTGGTATAGCATGCTCTAGCTGCTTATAGTAAATATCTGCCTACCTCTGAGCACGATGGGATGACTTAGAGAAAAGATTGCTAACTATGTTTCTTCACACGTTTGGGTAGGGGAAGAGAAAAATAGATTTTTCTTAGAAGAAGACAGAGATGGACATTTTTTGAGAACCTACTTGTGGTGGGCTTCATGCTAGGGTTTTACATATATCATCTCACTTAACACTGGTAGTAGTCCCCCAGATAGATGGTATTTATTCTGGTTTTACAAATGAGGAAACTAGCTCAAAGTTACACAGAGAGTATGTGGGTGATGGAGTCAGGGTGTGAAATCCCCACCATCCTCAAAATAAATACATAGAGATGGTTGAACACATCTGAATATTCACTGTGAAATCAATCTGTAGAGTTCAATCAGAAAAAATACATTAATAATTTTTCTAATTGTAAATAATCAGTTTAAACTTAAGCTTTTATTACAAATTAATTTGAGCAAATCCAGCCTCAATTTCCAATTCCCAGTGTCATTGTGATTTTTCCCCTTTAGGGGCCTCTCAAAGTTTATGAGGAGGCAGCAGCAGCAGTATCAGAAACATTTATTAAGCACCTGTTATATGCTAAGTGCTATCTATAGTAATACTGCATTAGAAAGAAGGAATCTACAATTTCAGGACCTTTTCAATCTAATAGCACAGATTAGTGCAATTTCTTAACCCAAGGCCCAAATTTAGGAGTCTAAGGATGTAATGAATATATGGCTTTTTTTAAGGCAGCAGATGGTGGCCAGCTGTTCTCTCTCTTTACTCAAGGCCAAACATGAAGGGAAAAAATTAAAGTAACAGGGATTATGGTAAATATAAGATAGAATTTAAACTAAATCTGAATTTTTATACACACAAAGGGAAATGGGCAATTGGGGGTAATTATCAAATTATCCAATCCAAAATAGTTCTGCTACCTCTATTATCTACATAAGAGAAAATTATTTATATGGATTGAATTGTTCAGATAATTGTCTAGTATTTTGGGTCTCTGAGCAGACAGTCTGGGTGGTCGTTGATATAGATTGAGGGTCCTTCTAGAAATATTTTAAAATGGGAAAAGCGTTTATTTCTTTGCCATATAACTGGGGGCATTTCTACTTAGATGCAAGTAATATTGATCAAATCTGTATATTCACAATTCTTTGACCAGGATTTGGGCCCATTACAATAAAACCATAACAATTTTTACCCAATGTTTGAAGTCACTTTTTAATTATAAAAATAATGTATGAGCACCCTTTCCTCTAAAATTTTTAAGTATTACATATAAAGCTGAAATTTATTTTCCATATCACTAATTCCATTTCCCAGCATCTGCCCAACGATGGCCCCTCTCTAAAGTAACTTTAGTAGTTTTTTGTTTTGTTTTGTTTTTTGTTTTTGAGACGGAGTCTCTCTCTGTCTCCCAGGCTGGAGTGCAGTAGCTGGATCTCAGCTCACTGCAAGTTCCACCTGCCAAGTTTACGCCATTCTCCTGCCTCAGCCTCCCGAGTAGCTGGGACTACAGGCACCTGCCACCTTACCCAGCTAGTTTTTTGTAATTTTTAGTAGAGACGGGGTTTCACTGGGTTACCCAGGATGGTCTCGATCTCCTGACCTTGTGATCGGCCTGTCTCGGCCTCCCAAAGTGCTGGGATTACAGGCTTGAGCCACCGCGCCCGGCCTGCTTTAGTAGTTTTATCCTTTCAGGACACACACACACACACACACACACAAACACACACAAACACACAGAGAGTTAGAGGAAGAGGAATTTGCACTTTTCACTTGTGAACCACACTTTGTATACCATTTGGCAACTTGCTTTTCTACTTAATACGTGTGAGAGATAAAAACCATGTTGTTCCATAGCTCTAACAAATTCCTTTCAACCCCCTCATTGAAATTCATGATATTTATTTAGCTGTTTCTCTACTGGTGGATACCAAAATTGTTTCCAATTGTTTGCTAGCAGTGCTCAATAAACAATCCTAAATATTAAACATGTGTGAGGATTTATTTAGGGTAGATTCTGAGCAGCTGACCTTTTCCAAGAGAAAATTATGTGCTCCAGAGACTCCGTAAGTCATTTAAGCCTAACGAAGAGAAAAGATGATGGAGAGACTTGGAAGCCAGTTTCTTTATATAAATAAACTCTGTCACTGGAGACAAGTCACTTAATTTCCCTGGGATTCTATTTCTCTAAGTCAGTGGTTCTCCAGCCTTCTCACACAGCAGAAACTCCTAGAGGGCAAGCTAAAATGCAGATTGGTAGGTCTCACCCCCAGAGTTTCTGATTCAGTGAGAGAGAGAGAGAGGGAGAGAGAGTGAGAGAAGAGAGAATGCATTTTTAACAAGTTTCCAGGTCATGCTGCAGCTGCTGATGAGAACACTACACTGACAGCCACTGTTCTAGGTGTATGTTGGGGAAACTATCCTGTGAAAGAGATCATAGTTGAGGTTTTAAAGTCCTTAATAGATTATCTAGGGATATTTTAGGAGGCTTCCAACTTATTATCCAAACGTAAGACAATAACTGAAGATTTGTCACAGTGACAGTATTGGATCAATGATAAACATCTATTTTAAAAAATCACAAAATCCATTCTTTTTAACCAAGAGAGAAGTCAACCTAGAATCTTTGTTAGAAGGAATCTTGAAGGGTCGCCCAGTCCAACTACCTGGCTAGGCTTTCGTCAGTAGCATTCTTGACCTCATCAACTAGTGTCCCATTGAACAGATTCAGGGTTTACGAATTCACTCCCTAGTTCCTGAAGTAGCCCATTCCATGTGTCGAGATATCTGATCACCATAATGTCCTTCATAACCCTGACCATAAGAAACCATCCTTCAGAAGCTTCTAAGCATCTACCCCAGTTCTACCCTCTGGACTTTACTGAACAAGTCATCTCCCTTCTCCACTTGATGGCAGTCAATTATCATGTTCCCTTAAGTCAGTGGTTCTCAAACTTTAGTACTCAATATCGCTGTAGGAGTTTATTAAAATATAGACTCCCAAGGCCCAGCCCCAGAGATTCTGATTCTATGTCTGGAGTGTGGCCCAGGAATCCATATTTTTCATTAAATCTCCAGGTGATTCTGATGCAGGTGGTCTGCATATGACTGTTTAAGAGACCCTGCTAAGTCTTTTTGTTTTTAAGCTCCATGTTCCCAGCCTCTTCATCAGTTTCTCATATGACATGGCTTGAGTTTCATCACTATCCTGGTTGCTTAAGGCTGCCTGCCAAAATATACCCCCAAAGAATACTCACCTACCCTCCCACACTGATTTTTTATTCTTATCCTTATCCAAAATGATGTCCTTCATATTTTTGTTTATGTTTGTCTTCCCTACTAGAATATAAAGCTTCATGAGGGCAGGGAAATTGTGTGCATTGCCTACTCATATCATTCAGCACTTCTGCCCATGCCTGATACATCAGTAGATCCTACGTAAAGTTTTATTTAATAAAGAGGAAAAACCAATTTGATTTACAAAATGGTGAATGGTGACAGCATGGTTATACCAAAGCCCTAAAACTATACAGAGGGAATGACTCATTCTAAAAGAAGGACTTCGTTTAAAGTCTTGAGAAATAAAAAAAGTTTCAGTCTGTATAATTAGCCTTGAGATACATTTTCACATTGACTTAGGGTTGTACAAATCTCCAAGCTGGGTGCAGATGTTTCATATGCCTTTGAGTGCAAAACTCAATTGGAGGGATGAATCAAAGCAGAGCTCATTCATTATAGGTTAGGATTTCAAAGCCATCTTTAAAACATACAAATCCTTCCCTAGTGCAAAAATGCAGGATCAGAATGACCAAAATGAGAGGTGCAAATAAAAAATGTAAGCAATCTCCCACACTAATATAATTTTTATCTAAAATGGTGGTTCTTCTTTCTCCTCTCCCTTCCAGAAGTAAGAGTAACCATGAGGAAAAAATAGAGAAATAAAATTCATTGTTCATTGTGAGAGAACATCATTGAAAACAAAAGGAAAAGCCCAGCCTTTTTAATCAAAGAAATACAAATTAAAACCACAATTCAACACCATGTTATACCTATTTTGGCAGTAGCCAATAAGTCTGTTAATTCCAAGATTGTCACAGTTAGAGAGAAATGGGACTCTCATATTCTAGTGGTGAGGATATAAATTGGTGTAATCTCTTTGGGAAATAGTTTGACTTTCTTGGTAAAGTCCAACATGAACATATTCCACGAGTATTTTCCACTTCAAAGATTGTAAGTAGAAAAGTGGCAGTTTTTTGTGTTTTTTTTTTTGTTTGTTTTTTTTTGTTTTTTTTTTTTTGCGCCTACTAGGTATGCCTTTTAGGATTGCTTGGTAGCATTAGGTCTACCCAGGTGTGAAGACTTCCTACCTCAAAACTTGCCCATTTGTGTGTGTACCTTTGTGTCAAACCTGGATCTATAGCCTAGATTTCTGTACTCCTTTCTTTCCCTTATTAAAAAAAAATGTTCAGAAGAAGATAAAATCATGACTGGCATACAGAAATAAAGATGAATGTGTTAAAAAGAATTTATTTTATTCACATGTTATGAGGGAACTAGGCAGATGTTATAATCAGTTCAAAGGAAGAGTCAAAATAGCATAGCTTATATGAAATAAAAGAATGTTGGGATGAATTGCAAATGGAGATAAAACTGGTTTTCTGTAGTGGGGAGGAAGTCAGTTAGAATCATTATCAGGCTGGACAGAATTTACATATCTATTTATTAGTTGGAATTTAGAAAGAGTTGCAAAATGGCTCAAAGGGGATGAACAGGACTCCAATAATCTGATAACCCAGAAAGGCATTTTAAAGACAATGTATATAGCTTTCTACTGAAACAGAAGCACCTTACTGATATACTAATCCAATAGAATATTCTTTGGGCCGGGCGCGGTGGCTCAAGCCTGTAATCCCAGCACTTTGGGAGGCCGAGACGGGCGGATCACGAGGTCAGGATATCGAGACCATCCTGGCTAACCCGGTGAAACCCCATCTCTACTAAAAAAAATACAAAAAACTAGCCGGGCGAGGTGGCGGGCGCCTGTAGTTCCAGCTATTCCGGAGGCTGAGGCAGGAGAATGGTGTAAACCCGGGAGGCGGAGCTTGCAGTGAGCTGAGATCCGGCCACCACACTCCAGCCTGGGCGACAGAGCGAGACTCCGTCTCAAAAAAAAAAAAAAAAAAAAAAATTCTTTGGATCCCTCATATGTATGTTAAGGACAACCAGACAGCTAGTACTCAGATAGAAGAAATCAACACTTTAAGTCAAAAGCCTGATATTAAAGGTGCTGGAGCATCAAAAGTCCCTGCTAGAGAGTCAAAGATACCAGGTGCACACAGGAAGAGCTAGGAAGGTTTGATAAGTGTAGAGAAGCCTGAATTAAAAGACCTGGGTAAGCCTCAGATCTTCCACTTATTAAATTTCTCATCTTGGGCCAATTGCCTTCTCTCTGGCTTTCTCCTCTGTAGAAAGAAAGAGTTTTTATCAATGATTTTAAGTTCCCCCTCAGGATCTAAATGTTTACTAAAGGAGCCAGCCAGTCCCTTGCACAGACAGCCCTGTGGGAATGCCCAGGCATAGAGAGTTTTGACACAGGGCAGGGAAGATCCGTTTGTGAGTGTGAGGAGGAACAACGAGAATTGAGGTGTCCTAGATCCCCAGTGTGCGGTGTAGAAGCCCCCAAATCTGTGGGGAACTTGGGCAGTCAGTGAACAAAGAGAACAGAAATGATAGGGAAGGAAGTCACTAAAAACAACCTTCTACCATTTATGGTTTTGCACAGAACTTACCTCTACCTTTCGCAATATTGTAAGTTTATCACCAAGGTTGGCTCTGTGTCCTCAGTTTACCTACATGAGAGCAATCAGGGTTCTCCAGAGAAACAAAACCAGTAGGGGGTGTGTGTGTGTGTGTGTGTGTGTGTGTTATGTAGACTCAGTAAAGTCTAGAGACAGAATCCATTTCTTCCTCGTCACAGGACTTCAATCTTTTCCCTTAAAGCCTTCAACTAATTTTATGATGGCCACCCACATTATAGAGGGTAATCTGCTTTACTTAAGTAATAACAATATGAATTCTTCTGACCTATAAACATGATATCTCTCTCCATTTATTTAGGTCTTCTTTAGATTTTTTTTGCCAATGTTTTGTAGTTTTCAGTGTACAGGTCTTGCACATTGTCAGATTTATCCCTATTTATTTTACATTAAAATGCTATTACGAATATATTTTTTCATTTTCAGTTTCTTTTCTTTTTTGTTTTTTGTTTTTTTGTTTTTTTTTTTTTGAGATGGAGTCTTGCACTATTGCCCAGGCTGGAGTGCAGTGGCATGATCTCGACTCACTGCAAGCTCCACCTCCTGGGTTCATGCCATTCTCCTGCCTCAGCCTCCCGAGTAGCTGGGACTATAGGCGCCCACCACCACGCCCAGCTAATTTTTTGTACTTTTAGTACAGACGGGGTTTCACCGTGTTAGCCAGGATAGTCTCAATCTCCTGACCTCATGATCCACCCATCTCGGCCTCCCAAAGTGCTGGGATTACAGGCTTGAGCCACCGCGCCTGGCCAATTTTTTTAAATTTTTAATAAGAATTAGATGTTGGATGTTGTCAAATGCTTTTTTTCATTTATTAGGATCATATGCTTTTTCTCTTTAGCTTATGGTATGGCATGAAGTCATTCATAATATTTCCCTGACTATTCTTTTAATATGTGTAGAAACTAGGATATCACCAATCTCATACCTGGTATTGGTAATTTGTTTCTTCTTTTCCTTTCTTTTTTTCTGATCTGTATGGCTAGAGGTTTACCAGTTTTATTAACTTTCTCAGAAAACCAGCTTTTGGTTTCATCAATTGCTTTCCTATTTTCTATTTCATTGACTTCTACTTTGATCTTTATTATTTCCTTTATTCTGCTTACTTTGGGTTTAATTTGCTCTTCTTTTTCTAATTTCTTATGGTGGAGGTGAGGTCATGTATTTGAGACCATTCTTCTTTTCTGGTAAGTTTTTAACACTGCACATTTCTAGATACCTTGACACATTGTATTTTCATTTTTATTTAATTTAAAGTACTTTCCAATTTCCTTTTTGATTTTGTCTCTGGCCTCTGGGTAATTTAGAAGTCCCTTCATAAATATTTGGGAATTTTCCAGATATCTTTCTGTTGTTGATTTCTAATTTAATTCCACTATGGCTAGAGAACATACTTGTGTGACTTGAGTATTTTTTAATTAATTAATTAATTTTTTTGAGATAATACTTGAGCTCTGTTCCAGACCAATTTAAATCTGAATCTCTGTGAATGGGCATAAATAGGTTTTTTTTTTTTCGAGACAGAGTCTCACTCTGGTCGCCCAGGCTGGAGTGCAATGGCAATCTGGGCTCACTGCAATCTCCACCTCCCGGGTTCACTCCATTCTCCTGCCTCAGCCTCCTGAGTAGCTGGGACTACAGGCGCCTGCCACAACACCCGGCTAATTTTTTCTGTATTTTTAGTAGACACAGGGTTTCACTGTGTTAGCCAGGATGGTCTCGATCTCCTGACCTCGTGATCCACCCACCTCGGCCTCCCCAAGTGCTGGAATTACAGGTGCGAGCCACCGTACCCGGCCATGTATTTTTTAATTTATTAAATCATGTTTTATGAACCAGAATATGGCGTATCATGGTAAATGTGTCATGTACACATGTCAGCACTTTGGAAGGCCGGGGTGGCGGATCACTTCAGGTCAGGAGTTCAAGACCAGCCTGGTCAACGTGGCAAAACCCTGTCTCTACTAAAAATACAAAAAGTAGCCAGGTGTGGTGGTGCATGCCTGCAATCCCAGTTACTCAGAAAGCTGAGGCAGGAGAATCGCTTGAACCTGGTAGGCAGAGACTGCAGTGAGCTGGATCTCGCCATTGCACCACTTCAGCCTGGGAGACAGAGATGAGACTCCATCTCCAAAAAAAAAAAAAAAAAAAAAAAAGATTTGTTAGGTAGAACCAGAGCTGTGTTAATGACTTATATTTCCTCACTATGAAGTAAGATCCTTCTGAGTACTCTATTGTCCTATGAATTATGAGGTCAACTGGTCAGGCTGGCATAAGCAGCTGGTATTGCCAGCCCTTTGTAAGCACCAGGCACTGTTCCCTCTAATCTTCTCAGATGGTTCTTTCCAGCCTTGGATCGTTTCCTCGTATGCATGTCCCAGTTAGTACTCTGCTGAATGCTTGAGGATATCCTCCACAGATCTCTTTCTCTTTAGCTCTCTCCTAGTTTTCTGTCCTATAAGTTCTAGCTGCCTAGGTGGTAGCTCTCAACATGTGGTAGTAGAGTCTGAAGTGTGATAAGTTCAGTTCAGTTTTGCCCATGTTGTGTTGAAAGAGGTCAGGTACTAGTTCTTTACCGGAAAGAAAATAACCTGAGAAATAATCCGACAACTGATCAGGAATACACAAAGATTCCAAAATTTCTAAACACTTCTTTTCCTCCATAATTAAGTTGTCTTTCAGTAAATGCAGAGCTCATGTTGAATGGAGTCCAGGGCCACCTTCCCTCTTTACTCCTTCTCCATAGTGCCCTCAGTCTCTCCTACCTGTCTTCTCTTTAAGGTCCTGCTTCCTCTGGCGGAAAGCCTGGAAGTTCTTGGAGACCTGATAGACTTTGTTTCTGGCTCTGTCCTGGAGAAGCAATGTTTGGTCGTTACAATTTCTCAGACTTATGTCCTTCACATTCTTCTGAGTGGAGCCAGAGCAAAGACCACAAACCTTGTTTTTGCTGACATGGACCAGGTCTCATGGGACAACTGTGGTGCATTTAACAAAGTCTCTTTCTCTACTCTGTCTTACCAAAGATTTGTCTTCATTTGCACTAAAGAACATAAGAAAGGAGAATGTGGGGAAATGAAAGCTCCCTTCTACCCTCAAAGGTAATACTCTTCAAGTTAAATCAGTTAAATAGGCCAAGAAATTAACCACCATTGATTTGATGAGGGATGTGTCTACATTCCGAACAATAGCATTTTGTTGGGGCCTCTCTATGAAGAGCATAATAAAGTGTAACATGGAAAACCCATTATATCTAAACAAACAAAAGCTAAAGAGCTAAAAGAGATCAATTCCTCCCAAATCTCCAATTTTTTTCAAGTAGAAAAATTTTATTTTTCTGTAGGCAAATTTATCAGTCTTTTCTTTTCTGGCAAGAAGTAGCATTTAACTTGATTCTTTCTTGTTTTTTTTTTCCCTTGCATCAAAAATTAAACTTCATTAGCTGGAGTCTTATCAGTTGTTTAAAAATATTAATGACCTGGACATCAGTGACCTTGGATAATAATTTTAGCCTCTGTTATTTAATCTGTCATCTTGGATAAGTCATTTTTTTTTTTTTTTTTTTTTTGAGACAGAGTCTCGCTCTGTGGCCCAGGCTGGAGTGCAGTGGCACCATCTCAGCTCACTGCAAGCTCCGCCTCCCGGGTTTACGCCATTCTCCTGCCTCAGCCTCCTGTGTAGCTGGGACTACAGGTGCCCACCACCACGCCCAGCTAATTTTTTGTATTTTTAGTAGAGATGGGGTTTCACCATGTTAGCCAGGATGGTCTCAATCTCCTGACCTTGTGATCCGCCCATCTCGGCCTCCCAAAGTGCTGGGATTACAGGCGTGAGCCACCGTGCCCAGCCCCAAGTCATTTTATATCATTAAGAGTGGTTTTTGTTATCATTACTAGCCAGAAGACTTGATGAGCTTGAGAGATCTTTTGTGGTGGCTTTAAAATATGTCTACAAATTATTTGATATTCCCCCCTTCATTCCTCTCCCATTGAATGTGATCTGGACTTAGTGACTCACTTCTAAGGAATAGAAGAATATAGAAGAAACAAGAGTATGTCACTTCTAAGCCTAGGTCATAAAACACATTGCAAATTCTTTTCTTTCTCTCCCTCTCTGCCCCCGACCCCGACCCTGAGACCCTTTGTTCTGAGGGAAGCCATCTCCTATGTAATGAAGCGACTCAGGCAGTCCCCTGGAGAGGCCCATGTGGCAAGGAGCTGAGGCCTCCTGCCAATAGCCAGTGAGGAACGGAATCTTTCCACCAACAGCCATGTGAGTGAGTCACCTTGGAAATGGATCCTCCAGGCCAGTCAGGCTTTCAGATGACTGCAGCCATGGCTGACATCTTGACTGTAATCTCATGAGAGACCCTGGGCCAGGAATAAGCTGCTCCTGAATTCCTGACCCTCAGAAACTGTGTGATGATAAATATCTGTTTTTAAGGTATTAAATTCTGAAGTAATTTGTTATGCAGCGGTATAAAACAAACATATCCCGGAATGTTCCAGATCCTTCCAGTTTATGATTCCATAATTTATATGCAGGAGAAGGTATCTCTAGTTGCCTGCTACTTTTGCTAATACTCCCCAAACTGCTTTGCCTGTTATATTTAAAAATTCTTCCTTGAACAGCCTGCATTTCATGCAACAAAACATTTTAGACAGAAAATGAAATGATATTTTTTGAATAGAGATATTTTTCAACTGGATATATACTATTTTGATAGCTTGTATGTTTTAATAAAATGAAGCCTTGGGAAATTTATGTCTTCCATAAAATTCTGCAGCAGGAAGTGCTCTTTGGTCCTTGAGGGCTGTCAGAAGTTATGTGGAGCCAGGTGCGGTGGCTCATACCTGTAATCCCAGCACTTGAGGTCAGGAGTTCAAGACCTGCCTGGCCAACATGGCGAAACCCCGTCTCTACTAAAAATACAAAGGTTAGCCAGGTGTGGTGGTACATGCCTGTAATCCCAGCTACTCAGGAGGCTGAGGCACGAGAATTGCTTGAACCTGGGAGGCAGAGGTTGCAGTGAGCCCAGAGCACACCACTGTGCTCCAGCCTGGGCAACAGAGTGAAACTGTGTCTCAAAAAGAAAAAAAAGAAAAAAGAAAGGTAGAAAAAAGAAGAATAAGTTATGTGGATTTCTTGACATTTTATGCAATGTGTTGTGTTAAGAGCATTTTCGAAGATAGAATGTGTATAACTTTTACCAGACTTTCATAGAGCCTTGAGCCCCATGTCCTTCTCCCTACTCAAGATAAGAGTTAAGAACCACTTATCTGGTTCCTATTCCCACCTGTGGAAAGTTAGGTACAGAGAGGTGAGTGACTCACCCACAGTTAGAGACAGAGATCTTCTGACTCTGAACTCAGTGCTCAGACTCCAATATGTAAAATCCATTCTACTTAGAAGAGGCAGCTCAGGGAAGTCTGGTTTTTGCAATACCTTCAAATGTGCAGATTCTCAAGACGTTTACATTGATTATTTTGCTGTTGCATATCTTTTGCTTGATTAACTCATCATGCTGCTTCAGGAAAAGCGTAAAATGAATCTCTCCAGAAAACTCTCCCTTCCTGATGAACCTCTTGGCTTGGTCCCTTTCAGCTTAGCCTTTACATTGAAGTACACAGGAGCTCAGAGTGATTTATCACTGTGGTACCTGGTAGAATCCAAAATTATTCCATGAAGGAAATACATTATGCTTTTCTTACTTGATTACTATAGATATGTCACTTATATGTTTCTTCACTATATTTTGAAAACTACCTCTTTACATACAGTACTGTTACCCATCTCTTTCTGAACTAAGCTAGATATGAATATTATTATCATAATAAATTAAGATGTTTTAGTTGATGGACTGACAACCAAAGTTAAGTTCTAATATTAATGTTCAGGATACATTCTGCCCATTTAGAAACTAACAGTTGCTAAAAAAAAAAAAAAAAAAACCCGCAGATGTCTGAAAAATAAGTATAAATCTTTGGTGAATTGGAACATATCTTGCACTCCTCTTATATCTTTCAAGGTGCTGGTCATTCATTAGATTCTTTAAATACTTAATCACCAGTAACATTGAGCATTCACCATACGCAAGCCTGGGCTACTTAAAGCCAGTGGAGCCCGTGTTGTAAATGGCTGGTCCTAAAAGTATAGGAAATCCTGATTTTACCCCCACTTTTCTCACCACAATAGATTTGCCAGCCATTCCCACCATCCCTGTGTGCTCCACGACACAATCTTTTTGCTGTAGCCAAAGCCAAGTCAGAGAAATCATAACGAAAACTACAGTCCTGGAGAACCTGGGGCTGAAGAATCTGTGCTAATGCCATGAACTGTCCAGAGAAAGGTCTAAGCTTGACTCCTGGCTGTCCCTCCTCCCACTTAGCTCCGGAAGATATCTGCTATGAGCAGGTTCCTGGGTTCTGCCAAATGATCTAGCATCATCTGGTCTTGGCCACTGTTCAGGTTCAGAGAGCACTGCCCCTCCTCCCCAAAGGTGGAAACAGATTTTCATAGCCTTGGAAACAGCCCCAGGGTTTCTGAATGCAAATGTTTCCAGAAAATTCAGCTTTATATCCTAACTTGAAAAATCATCTTGTAGCCGGAAGATAAAGTTGAATGAATCAAGTACTGATTAGGTAGCCGTATTCTTCCGTAAACAGGAAGATATGGATATATTTGGCAGGGGGGAGGGATATGTTTCACATTTTGGTGATTATTTTAAGAAGTAAAAACAGCTCTATATTTAAAAGTAATTTCAAAATAGCAGATTAGTCTCATTTGAGGAATGGCAGGAAAATCCTTTGACAAATAAATTAAATTTATTTCAAAGTTATCAAGGGGTTGAACTTAATTATAGATGGCAGCAAAGAGCAGAGAAAAAACTCCTTGCAAGTTTTCTAAAGAAAAACTAAGGTGAGATTTTCTAAAAGGATAATATATTTTAAAAGTTATATATAATATATATTATATGTATAATATAATATATAATAAATATATATATGTGTGTTTTTAAATTTTGAGACAAGATCTTCTTGTGTCACCCAGGCTAGCGTGCAGTGGTATGATCATGGCTCACGCAGCCCCAAATTCCAGGCTTAAGCCATCCTCCTGCCTCAGCCTCCAAAGTAGGTGGGACTACAGACACATGTCACCATGCCTGGCTAATTTTTTAGATTTTTTGCAGAGATAGGATTTGACCATGTTGCCCAGGCTGGTCTCGAACTCCTGGGCTTAAGTGATCCTCCCACTTTGGCCTCTCAAAGTACTGGGATTACAGGAATGAGCCACTATGCCTGGTGCCTCAACAAGTTATATTTTTAAAAAACAGGGAGAATAAAGGAGAAGAAAGGAAAGGGAAGTTTTACCAAAAGGGAAGCCCTTTTGGTAACGATGGACTTAAGGACACACTACCCCAAAATATGGCACTGTAACATTTGAGAAAATAGCAGAGGCAGTAAGGTCACTCTCACCTTCTCCTGCCCTTCTGCCCCGAAGCAGTTCATAAGACCCACATGTGAAAGCTACTCTTCCTATACCCAAAGAAAAGGAACATTCTTATCTCTGAAGACACAGGTACACAGAGAAGAATCTGAACAAACAGGTCTTGCTAAATTCCGTCAGTTAATTACCATTAGGGTAATAAACTCTTTTTTCAAGTCTGTTTCTCCACAATTATCTACTTCTTCATCAAAGCTGGCATAGAAATACACAAGTCTAATTGTTTCTTCAGGTTTTCATTTCCTCATGAAGGCTCCTGTGTCACTTAAAACTGACATTAAATGAATTTGTATGTATTTCTCTTGTTAATCTGTCTCTTGTTCTAGGGGCCTCAGCTGTGAATTTGGATGGGTGAGGAAAATATATTTTTCCTGGCTGGGCAAGGTGGCTCCCACCTGTAATCCCAGCATTTTGGGAGGCCGAGGCGGGTGGATCACCTGAGGTCAGCAGTTCAAGACAAGCCTGACCAACATGGTGAAACACCATCTCTACTAAAAATATAAAATTAGCTGGATGTGGTGGTGCACGCCTGTAGTCGCAGCTACTCGGGAGGCTGAGGCAGGAGAATCGCTTGAACCCAGGAGGCAGAGGTTGCAGTGAGCCGGGATGGTGATGGTGCCATTGCACTCCAGCCTGGGCAACAAGAGCAAAACTCTGCCTCAAAAAAAAAAAAAAAAAAAAGGATACTTTTCCATGCTTACAATGTTTTTCTTTGAAATTCTTTCATCTGAAGCCAAAGCCCAGTGTGAAACAGTTCACTGAAGAAAACAAACGTGGTTTTCATGATTGTATCAAGAAAACACACCTCCTCTATACGTTGAATAAGATGAATCCCTCCACAGAATCAGTAGTGTTAGGCTGTGATCACTTCTGCTATCTACAAATTGCTTTATTTTTTTTTTTTTTTTTTTTTTTTTTGAGACAGAGTCCCCGCCGTCGCCCCAGGCTGAGGTGCAGTGGCTGACCTCGCTCAATGCAGCCCGCCTCCCTGGTTCACCACCTCCCGCCCCCAGCCTCCCGGGAGGCTGGGACTACAGGCGCCACAACCGCTACCAAGCACTTGTATTTTTAGTAGAGACGGGTTTCACTGCGGAGTCCCGGGATCTTCCTGGACTCCAGGATCCGCCTCGCCAGCCTCCCAAAGTGCCAGATTACAGGCGTGGAGTTTCACCGCCACTGCCAATTGCTTTAGATGGGATTCTGCAAAGCAGACGCCATAAATGGAATTTCGATAGTGATACCAATATATAGGGAGTACTACCACTAGAGAATGCCCGGCGATTTCAGTTTTCTAAAGGATTAGATATTTTTGATTTTGCATTGCATTAGACAATCAAGTATGCACTGAATATGAATTACAAAGCAACATCAAAGTGTTAAACACACAGAACATGAAAGTAGGTAAGAGCCAAGTTAATAAATATAAATTATGTGGGTCTTTTACTACCTACCATGCTATTATTGGTGCCTCGGCCAACATTTACTTATTAAAAAACAAGCAAAATGTACGTACCAAAGCCTGTAATCCCAGCACTTTGGGAGGCCGCAGACGCATGGATCACGAGGTCAGAGATCGACCATCCTGGCTTAACACGGGTGAAACCCCGCCTCTACTAAAAATACAAAAACTAGCCGGGATGCAGGTGGCGGGCCTGTAGCCTCCAGCTACTCCGAGGCTGAGGCAGGAGAATGATGGAACCCGGAGGCATGGAGCTTGCAGTGAGCCGAGAGATCCCGCCACAGCACTCCAGCCTGCGGACAGAGCAAGACCTCGCCTCAAAAAAAAAACAAGGTGTAAGCCAATGGTCCCGAAAATTCTATCACTATGCTGACTCAAATGATGTGGACTGAAAAATGCTTCACTAAACTCTTTTATTTGTACATTACCAAGGTCTTAGAGCACATCAAACACCTCTTGCTGTACAGAGCTGTGTGGCTATCTTGAAAAGTCCAGATTAGATCACTGGGTGCTGGGAAAACAAAGGTAGTTTGTCTCATTGTTCAAATTGTCCTCCGCAGGATTTCTTTGTCTCTTGCCGTTACGTCACTGGCATGAATGGCTCTGTTCTAGCTACAAACAAGACCCCAGCCCAACAATGACCTTTGCTGGTCTTGTGTCAAGAGATTGGGAACCTAGGGAGTAGAGGAGGAGGATTTGCCTCGTTCTGTAATAAGTGTAATTTGAGAGCCATTAGCACTTCTAGAATGAAATCTTGAGCTCGCTTAAAAATGTTTTTCTCAGTGCTGCTTATTCCAATACCACATGTAAATATGCACCATTCACAGCCAGCAGTCACCATTCTTCACTGGACTCATGTTATTTGCTACATAGCCTGATTATTAGTCTCAGCATCTGTAGCTTTCTACTTGGGGAGAACATCGTCCTATAGATCCTGTAGTTTTTATGGTCCATCCTGATGCCTTAAAAACAGCCTCAGCCTTATTGTCGATGGCAACACTGCTCCTACTCAGCAGAAATTAGATCACTGTGGATCATCTAGGTACCTCACACCGCCTGAACTTCCACTGTTGGCTACCGCCCTTTGGTCAGCACCTTTATCAGAGGCTATGGGGAAAGAGAGGCAGATAGGGCTCATGTTTGCTGGAACTCCTGGACTGACATGAGACAGGCCTGGAGAGCCGCTTTGGAATTGCTAAAACCCCGTTGACCCCATCATCTGTTTACATCAATTATCAAGGATTGGCTCAATCTTAGAAGGAGAATTGTATTTACCCCCCATGAGGTCAGTAATGAGCATAAGTCACATCGCTATAAACTTTATTTATATCATTGTTTTAATATTTTCTATTTAGAATATACAGTAGAGTGAATTCCCCGAGGAACCCATATATAATGTTAAAAATAATGTCTCGCTTCAGGTTTTTCTCAAATATTTCATGCTTTATACTTTAAATTTGCTACTGAGCATATACCAGCAGGAGCCGGAGCCAGGAGACACAAAAGAGAAGGGTTTGCCATCCAGCCTGCAGCCGTCCGTGCCCCCTTTATAATACTGTTTGGTTCTATTGTATTATTAAGTAATTTCAATTTTAATCCAGCTTTTGTGGAGTTCCTCCTCCTTTTCCCTCCATCCCTTCCTCCCTCCTCCATCCCTCCTTCCTTTTCCTTTTTCCTTCTCCTTTTTCCTTCTTCCTTTCCTTTTTCCTTCCTTCCTCTTCTTCCTTCCTTTTTCCAACACTGCGGAGCATACAGGTTCAACCGCGTTCGCACTTTGGGAGGCCAAGGCGTGGCGGCAGATCGCAGGCTGTGGGAGATCAAGACCATCCTGGCTAACATGGTGAAAACCCCGTTTCTGTCACAAAATCCAGCCGGGCGTAGGCGGGCGCCTGTAGTCCCAGCTACTTGGGAGGCTGAGGTGGCTGAAACCCCGGGCGGAGCTTAAAAAGCATGTGAGATCGCCGCTTTACTGTACCCGAAGCCTGAGATACAGTGAGACTCCGCCTCAAAGGCACCTTGAGGAGCTTTTCAGCTCTCTCATCAGATAGGGGAGTTCAGAGGAAGCCCTTCCCTGCATTTGCTGCTACCCAGGTGCTCTAAGTTTGGAGTTCAAAGCAGCATATTTTGGGGAATTATTATCTGAGCCCCAACAACTGCCATGGTCCCTGACTTGCAGGTAAGCAAACATGTCTTTACAAACAGTGAAGTGGCAGGATGATAGCGCGCGGCAATGGATCCTCAATAACCGAGCAATTGTCTGCCGCAACAAAAGCGCATAAAAATGTCACAACGGCAGCCCAGCCCAGGATATGCCCGCATTCCGCATCATGATAATATACACTTCAGGTCTGTGGTCAGGTGTTCAGTACCAGAGTTACTAATGCCATTTCCAGAAGGCTTTTCTAGTCCAGATGGAACTTATAAACCAAGGGACAGGTTGCTAATCTCTTCATGTGCCCTGCCTAGTCAGTAACTCTTTGTTTACATATATGTGTCATTAGTGTTACACACAACATTTAAGTTCCTGTGCAATAGACAAATGATTATGAAAGCACCAGATCTTGAACAAACTGGATGATTTCCCTTATGATCTCATAACCCAGAATCCTAATGTGCCTCAGTCGATTTTGGACTTCATGAGCTCACCCAGCAACTTGGAGAGTTGTGATACTCAGAGATGGAAGGAACAAAGAGAGACGTTATGCTCCTCTGGGCGGCTTAATGCCCCAGTTTTGTATCTAAAGGACTTACCACCTTTGCCCCAGAGAGTCCCTTCCTCTTTTCTCTCTTTTTCTTCACCTTTCTTCCCTGCCTTTTCCCTTCCCATTGCACATCTTCCTCTCCCTCAGCATACCTCTCGGCACAGAATTCACTCACAGCAAATGACAATGTTGTGCTACTTATTATTTCCCTCGACTCTCCTCTTTCTCTTCTTCAACTTTCATGTTTATATTTTTCTCCCAATATAACAGATTTTGAAAGGGTCAGGCTATTCCAGTTCCTTTCTACCATCCCTCCTAAATCCCTCCCCCTGTATCATATCCCCAAGTCTTGAAGGCTTTCTCCAGGGATTAGAATGACAGGAAACCATCTCACCTGGGGTAGGGGTCCCACGTGATTCATCAATGGAACCCAGAGTGTTCTGGAAATCACTGCCTGAACAAAAGCAACCCCTCAGAAGCATCTTCAAAGCCAAGCTGTGAGAACAGAGAGGCCTCTCTTCTTGCCATAGCTCACGTACCTCTGCTTATTTTGTTCAGTGAGAAAGCAGGAGGGAGGATGAGACGGGCAATAGATTGGAGGGGAAAACAGCTTATATCAATTCTCTGGCACGTTCTTAAATTAATGTCATTCCTAGCACATGGTTTTATATTTTTAGCCTGGAGAGGATATGATGCTCGGAGGAAATTTAAGAAAATAAGCAACAGAAGGAGTGAGTCTGCTGCTCATAATCAAGCAGGTAATTAAAACATCATTTTCACAGTGTCCACTTGAATATATTCTCTGACTAACTTCCTACAAGTGTAGAAAAGCTGAACGGTTAATAATTCAGGAGCACTGGAATGAGTCAGGAGTTCTGGGAGACAGGAGTCCTAGTGTTTGTTCTGACCCTCCTTGTGTGGTAACTTTGATGCTAACAGTGAGCATGAGCATTTGCTGTTTGCCATACTTGGCTAGGGATGCTCTGACTGGGTTCTCTTGTATACCTGATATTATAGAGGAGGAAACTGAGGCACTGAGAAGTGAAGGGACTTGTCCACCCTCACACAGCTCATCAGTTGCCGAGCCAGCATTTGAACACAGGCCGTTTGGATAGAGGCACCATTGCATGCTGCCACCTGAACAAAACCCTTTCCCTCTTGGAGTCACATGTCCCTCATCTGTTAAATGAGAGCGCTGGTTAAAAAGGTCCAGAAGGTGCCTTCCCATTTTGGAATTCTCTACTTATATGCAAGACCTGTCTCTCAGCATCACCGAGGAGGAATCACTCAGGGTTTCCCAGCACACTGAGTTTCCCAAATCCTGGCCTATGTGCAGCTATCATGGTCCTCTGGGCCCCATGGCATGAGCACATGGCGGCTTCTATGGCTCAGTGTGCCCTTGGCAGCCTGAGAAGTGTGAGCTCTGGTTCCTGACTCATCCGTGCCCTCTCTGGCTCTTCAGTCACTCTGCTCTTCTGCAAATGGCAGTGTCCACTGTGGTTGCCAGCCTGGGCTCCCTCCCTCATTTGAAACTGCATATTCCTAATCGAGGCTCTGGAAGAAACAGTCCCCTGAGCTCCAGGAGCCACAAGAAATTGGAGACAGAATGAGAGAAAGAGCCAGGCTGGTAGACTCAGCAACAGAGAGAGAGATAGGATTTCACATACAGCTGAGCTTGAAGTAAACTCTTAAATAAAACAGCTGCAACCTTTTCAAAGAGGTCCCTGCCCAGAACCTGGCTCCAAGTAAACTTCTCAGAACTCTTAGACCACTGTAGAAGCCTGATGTCTTCATTCAAAACTAAAATAGTTGGGTGGAAAGGGTGCTATTAAAATGCAAATGTTAACTTTTAACACCATCCCCTAGGAATTCTAAGCTCTACAACTTCAAAGCCTCAGGAAGAGGGATGCAATTCTTGTTACAGCTTAAGAGAGAACTCAAAGCACATCATTTGTCCCCTACTTGCCTGCTTCCCAACACACACACACACACACACACACACACACAGAGTCTCTCATTAAACGAAGATACCGAACTGATTTCTGATCTTGCAGTTTGGTACAAAGCCCAACATGCGTTTTAAAATTTAAACTTTTTTGAGCGTATTTATTGTTGATCCACTGAGTTCAGTATTAGGAATCATAAATCCATTTTCCCTAAGCGAAAATCGTCTTTAGAGTGCTCCCTGTTTTGCACTCTGTTCATGCCAAGTGAACGCTGCTGTAAAACAGAAATGGGTCTGCTTCATCATCATACTATCAGGATAGTAATAATTGTATCTTTTCAGGGGAGCACCTATGGGGTAGCTACCATGGAAGGATAATGTTGCTCAGCGGAACTATAAAAAACATACTTCTTTAAGGGCATCTCTCTCTTTTTTTGTTTTTTAGCCTTGCAAGCACCCAGTGAAACTTTAGAGAACACATTTCTTTAAGGGCGTCTCCTTTTTTTTTTAGCCTTGCGAGCACCTCCCCTTTCTTAGCCTTGCAGCCAAAGTGTTCTTGCCTATCAAGTGATGTTGAGAACTTCCATTAACTGAGTCTGCAGGGGCTTAGATGGGCATGAAGGCGGCACCAACACCACCTCTACCCTCTAAGAAGTGGTGTGGCAGCCAGAGCAAAGGCAGACAGCATCTGCCCTTCGGCCAACACCATGGACAGGAATTGGTATGCTGGTTTTGTGTTGGTGGTAAAGGTGCATGGATAGGGTAGCAATGTTTGCAATTTTATGGGCAGTTTACTTTTACTTGGGAATATTTTCCCTATCTTTACATTTGAAGGCATAGTTGCATTTATCTAAGAAGCAAAGCAACTCATCCTGACTTTTCTGTTTGGGGTTGTGCTCTTCCCCAAACATAATCCCATTACAAGCCTCTCTTCGTCCCACTAGGACATTTCCGAGTAGAACGAGACCCAGATACAGCAGCTCCCCGCTTTGGGAGCCTGCAGGAAGTGGCTTAGGGATGTTATCAGAGCACAACCATTTCCGGTTGTTTTCTAAGGTTATTCTGTAATTTATTATTTTTTCAAATCATTTCATTGGAAATTTAGATTCTGTGGAATGCATTTGTATTTCTAGTTCTGGCCCATAGTATTTTCTTAAGTGGTGTTGCTAAGATTGCTAAGATACGTTATATATTTTTAAAAGAGCAGCCCTTGAAATTTAGGAAGCATTTGGCCTACATGTTGCTACAGAGCAGCGCATATTGAAATTTGTTTTCCTTTCATCTCCTTCCCAATAAAAGCAGCCGTGCGGCTTATCCCTTTAGCTTCCTCAGAACTTCCTTTCAGAATTCCCGATCTATTACGGCACATTCACATACCAGAAACAAGATGCCTTTTCATGCTGTCAACCTTTTTCATCTGAAATGTAAATTAATTCTTGCTGGTATGCCTTGACAGACATCAAAGTCAGGGAATTAACCTTCCCAGGCTTTCTCCTCGTGAGGACTGGGCGGCCACCATTAGGAACTCTGTGTCCTTGTTATCAGGCCCTCCTCCAGGCAGCCCTCAGTCTAGGAGCCACCATTTCAAAGGCTCAGAGTCCTTGGTAAATGTCCTCATCATTACTTTAAACTGAGTGAGAAATGATCTGCCTGGCTAATTATTGAGAGATAGGCCTGCTCATTTTTAATCGTGGGCCCTTCACTCAGATTCCAGGAGCAGGTTTAAGCGGTTCTGACAGCCAGTGGTCTTGGTGTGATCGAGGGAGGGACAGGGCTCCAGACTGGAAACCTCTCCCCCCACTCAGTGGGTCATTTCTTGCTTGTCAGTCTTTGAGGTAGGCCACATTTGCATTTTCAAAATAAACAGATGCCTTTCAAATACATGAGCTGGTGGTCTAGAGATCTCTGTGGGCCCAAACAGTTCACCAGCCAGTAATCAAATGCTGGAAGAGAAAACAAACGGAAAAAAATACCCTGGGTACACAAGGATACATTTCCTATGTGTATAACACTGCACAGTCAATAAAGAGCCTTTATGAGATGTAGCGGGGAGAGGGGAGAGGAAGAGAGAGTATAGGAGCCTGAGCAAAGGTATTGTCCGTCAGTTTCTTTTTTGCAGGGCTGTGGGAGGCGGGAAGCAACTTTGTATATCACCTTGGCAAGAAGTGGCATGTTTCATGTTTTTAGTATTGGCTAATAATTCTGACAATGGGTTCTTGCCACGGGAAAACACATTCCTTTAAATGCCAAAGAATTAAAATACATACTTTGTTAAAATCTGAAAAAAATTGTACATATTAGTGTTCAAATAGATGGTGTATTCTAAGTAAAAAGTAACAGTGATATTGATTCCATTACTAATCTATTATATTTTTAAATTACCTTATGTTTCAGAAATTGGACCTAACTATATTTATTCAACCAAAAAATGCTTACATTCCTCAGTGAAAATTATCAAAACAAACAAACGGCAGGGAACTTTTTTAAACATCTACATATAATGTCTCATTCATTAATTTTCTAAAGCATTGGCTTTCAAACTGCCCCTCTAATTCAGGATCCATGTTTTAGATGAGAGAAAAGTTGTGGGCCTCCCTCTCTCAAAGGGGAAATGCCCTTTGAATAGGTGACAGTGTAGCCCTAGGGGCTGGAAGCGTCTCCCAGGAGGAGTGGTCTTCCAGCACTTCACTGCTACACACACACACACACACACACACACACACACACACACACACACAGAGGAGTCGGAAGAGCCACTAGTTTTCAGGATGTTTTCATCTAATTGCTTCAGTGCTGTGGCAATTGTTATTTTCTCTTTCTCTCTGTTCTTGAATCAGCTTCCTACATACTCCCCTCCTTGGCCCTGCCAACAACACAGATGTTATCAGAAGATAACAATAGCTCTAACAGTGGCGGCCATTTCTCTTCTGAGGCTCTTTGGGGAGAGTGCTTTTCCCAGCATCAGCAGGGACTCTGATGAGGCTGGCAGGGCGCCTTCCTTGAGCCTGTGAACAGGCATTTTAAGCCACTGCAGCTGGGAACCACTGGGCACATCATGGGATGCGTGCAGAGCAGAGTTGCTTTAAATGCTGCTACCAGAAGAGAAAGCAAACATCGTATCCAGACAGCCTGACCCTACATTGTAACAGAACCAAGTTTTTGGTGTTTAAAACTGCCTGAACTTTTAAACTCTTTCAGTGCAAGGTTTTCTCCTAGCCTTTTCAAAAGGCTGTTTAAAAGGCTGTTTCCTTTAGCATTGTCGGTCAGTTGGCAATGAGTAGGTGGTTGTAATTTCCTAGAACTAAATTTCCAGATACATCCCTACGTGTGCAGGACAACTATATTTAAACTGGGATATTTCTTTCTTTCACTTACTTAACTACTTTTTGTTAAGCACCTACTTTATGCTGGGGCTCCCAGGGTAAACAATGAGATTTAATTTGGGGCTTCAAATTCTCCAACTCCAATACAGAGCGCTCTAAAATATGCTTTTCCTCAAAGTCATGCTGTTTGAATAAATCAAGTACTCTATATTTTGCCAACACTCATTGGAAAGGAGTTCTGTAAAATCTAAAACAATACAAAGACTGCAAATTGCTACAAAACACAGCCAAGGGTGTACACTGAAATGACCTGTGCTTCTTGAAGGTAAAAATGACTGTAGTAGATATTTTTCATCCTGCTAAAGCTGTACATAAGTAGATTGTTGATCCCAAGCCAAACAAGGGGAGTGTAAGTCAATGCACCATTGAGAGAAAAGGCCCATTTTGAACAAACAGAAGGAAAACAAGCATGCCCTCTGTCACTCTTTTCTGTGTCTCAATTTGTAGTTCTACCTCTATTTCACTTTTTCTTCACTCATTTCATTTCTATGTCTTAGATCCCTGGTCATTTCACACAAAAGCTTAATTCCTCAGAGTGACAGTCTGTATCATAGGAAGCACAGGTCTGAAAGAAGACAAGATCCAAACTCTTCTTGGCCACAGGGCAGGAGGCAGCTGCCTCTCTTTTCCTGGTGTTTTCCATATTCACATATCCACACAATAGCAATGAAACATCTGGGGGAAATAATTGACCTGGTGAACCTGAGCTTGAGATGCACTGTGAACTGCAAACTAGCCCTCCTCATCCCCCTACACCCCCATCTTCTAAACCGTTGTTTAACACAAGACAGGATGCCCTTCAGTCCTAGACGAGAGGTCCTGCTCACTGCTCACTTCACTCTCATGCTATCTTGGTTTCCCTAGCTCTCCCATACTTGAGAAACTGGGGCTGATTTCTTTTCCTTTCTTTCTTTTCTTTCTTTCTTTCTCTCACTCTGTCACCCAGATTGGAGTGCAATGGCTCATTCTCGGCTCACTGGAGCCTCCCGCTCCCAAGTTCAAGGGATTCTCCTGCCTCAGCCTCCCGAGTAGCTGGGATTACAGGCACACACCACCACACCACAACATGGGGTTTCGCCATGTTGGTCAGGCTGGTCTCAAACTCCTGACCTCAAGTGATCCACACGCCTCGGCCTCCCAGAGTGCCGTGCTGGGATTATAGGCATGAACTACTGTGCCTGGCCTGGGGCTGATTTCTGACAGCTGCAGGCTTAACATATCTTGTAGGGGGAAATGTCTAGGGGGCAAGCATTGTGGTTTACTTTAGGAAAACATGCCTTGTGTGTGACAAGGCTTAGAGCAAGTGGTGTAGTGCAGAGAGAGGATGGCCTGTGGCTTCGAGGTTTCTGACAAGAAATGAGCTCTGCCAAATCTCCCTTTGGCACAAACAATAGAATTTTTGTCATGGCATAGCTTGGAATGCACAGGAATCTTCTTTGCTATGGAATAAAATTATTGCCCATGCTAGGATTAAATAAGCCAGAGGGCAGAACACTGTTTACCTAATACACAGAGAGGAAGCTGCAAAGTCATTGTGGGCTTGAGGTCCACTTGTACCCAATATCACATTGGCACGGCACACGTATGCTTAAGATGAAACCTTTGTGCAACAGTAGGTACCCCTAGGACTCGATATTATAACTTCAGAGGACACCAGTGGTTAGAGCCTCCAATTTGGAATCAGTTTTCTCCTTTATGAACCTTGCTGAGTGCTCCAGACTCTGGCTGCAAAGAAGTGGTGCCTGAAAAGGTATCTTTGCCACCTCAACACAGAATGAAACAACATTATTATGATCAGTCACACACTTGAGCTGCCTTTACTCTATGTCTTTAAAAAAAATTCATGTAGAATCGTAGAATATGTTGTCACATTCTATAACTTTTAGTCGTTGTCTAGACTGTAACTACACAATAGTAAAGAAACATTTGGGGGAAAACTAACTGGGCTATGGCAAGAATGATCATACAATTTTTCTTCAAAAGACTCTTGGAAATAGAAAGGCAGGCTTTGTTTTACCTCTTAACAGATGAACCAGGAGTACAGAGAGTTAAATAAGTTGTATCTCTCCTTATGTGTCCTGCAAGATTTTTTTTTTTTTTTTTTTTTTGAGAAGGAGTCTTGCTCTGTGGCCCAGGCTGGAGTACAGTGGCACAATCTCGGCTCACTGCAAACTCCACCTCCCAGGTTCACGCCATTCTCCTGCCTCAGTCTCCTAAGTAACTGGGACTACAGGCTCCCGCCACCAGGCCTGGCTAATTTTTATGTATTTTTATGAGAGACAGGGTTTCACTGTGTTAGCCAGGATGGTCTCTATCTCCTGAACTCGTGATCTGCCCGTCTCGGCCTCCAAAAGTGCTGGGATTACAGGCGGGAGCCACCGTGCCCGGCGTGTTCTTCAAGTTTAAGCACTGGCTTCAGAGCCCTCTTCAGAGCCTTCACTCAGTGCTCTTTCCAGTAGACCATGCCCTGCTATTGGTTTCCATCTTGAATATGGCACATTGGACATAAGGTACCAGTCAAAGCTCTGGAAAGAGTTAAAATACTGTCCTAGGCATATGGAGTTTAGAGTCAAATAATGAACTTTAAATGATGGCTATGTTGCCATTTGCCATGTAGTCTGGGGAAAATTACTTAACTTCTGAGCCTTAGTTTCCTCAGCTGTAAAATGGGACTCATTAAGGCCTAATCCTCAGGACTGCTATGAAGATCATAGCAGGTATATATGCAAAGCATCCTGCACAGTACCTGGCACATGGTACATATTCACTAAATGAAATGTGACTTCCCTCTCTGTACTCCCTTCCTAAATGTGAACTACATAGGGGGAAAAAAAAAAGTCTGTGTAATACTCTTCTATGGAGGACATAATAATGCTATAACTTCAGGCTGGGCACAGTGGCTCAAGCATGTAATCCCAGCACTTTGGGAGGCTGAGGTGGGTGGATCACTTGAGGTCAGGAGTTTGAGACCAGCCTGGCCAACATGGCAAAATCCTGTCTCTACTAAAAACACAAAAATTAGCTGGGCATGGTGGCTCGTGCCTGTAATCCCAGGTACTTGGGAGGCTGAGCAGGGAGGATTGTATGAACCCAGGAGGTGGAGGTTGTAGTGAGCCAAGATTGCACCACTGCACTCCAATCTAGGTGACGTGGTGAGACCCCATCTCAAAAAAACAAAAACAAAATGCTGTAACTTCAAAAAGATGAAACAATTTATTTCAGTTTTGGAGAAAAATAGTACCTGTCAAATCTCAAATTCGGTTACAGTAAAATCTTCATAAAAAGAATTTTCCGGCTGAGTGTGGTGGCTCATGCTTGTAATCCTAGCACTTTTGGAGGCCAAGGCGGGCGGATCACGAGGTCAGGAGATTGAGACCATCCTGGCTAACATGGTGAAACCCCATCTCTACTAAAAATACAAAAAATTAGCTGGGCGTGGTGGCGGGCGCCTGTAGTCCCAGCTACTCGGGAGGCTGATGCAGGAGAATAGTGTGAACTCAGGAGGCAGAGTTTGCAGTGAGCCGAGATCACGTCACTGCACTCCAGCCTGGGCGACCGAGCAAGACTCCATCTCGAAAAAAAAAAAAAAAGAATTTTCCAAGTCTTAACTTATGTCTTGTTTATTTGACAAGGAAAAAATAGAATACAACAATAAATAACATGTAAGAGATTTCAAGTGGTTTTGTTTTGTTTTTGCAAAGAGCTGTGCTCCATTCATGCTGAAAGCTTGATTCATTTGTGTATATAAAATTTTGGGGAACCTCAATATTGTTAAGACTTAGGTGTTGTGCCCCTGACATAATTTTTCCCCCTCACTAGTTTGAGGCCCTTTTGCAACTTGTTCTGAAAGCTAGCAAGTTCCCTTGTCACCCTGCTTCTGTAAAGCCAGAAATTCTAAAATCTAGGAGCTGAATATCACCCAGATTTGTTGCCTTCTGGTGTGGAAAGCAAGTTGCCTTTCAGATGTCTGAAGAGTTGGAAGATCTTGGTGAACCTATCATGTTTAACCCACAGTGACGGGTGATTGGCAGCGTAACAGCTGAGCGACAGCCGTTTGGCCAGGAGTTCAAACCTCAACACGATGAGCCATAGCAGGATCACGGTTTGATTTGCTGTGGCCATGAAGTTTGAATCACCAAATACAGACACAGAGGCAAGGGTGACAGCTGGTAGCCATTCTCGTCAATAAAGTTGTGACGGTTGAGATGTACAAGTAACTAGAGCCTGCTAATTTCATAGACTTTGAGCCAAGTGCTTAGTGTCAAAACCAGCTATGGTCAATGATGCAAATGGTTGTGAAAAGTCCTTCATCAACAGCAAGGCTCTCCCCATCGGACTCTTTCCTCCTGATGGATTAGAAGCAGATTGAATCCTGCTTTCTAGGAATAGATCCAGTTTGAAGAAAAGGAGACCTTATTTTTAAAAATTCTAGTAACTTCTTAAAAGTCTAATTTATTAAGTATAATTTACATACAGTAAAATTCAGTTTGAGAAAACTGGATCCCCTCCGCAATCAAGAAAAACAACATTTCCAAAAAGTTCCCTCATGCCCTTCCTGATGTCCACCCCCACTCATCCTCAACCCCTGATAACCACTAATGGGTTTTCTGTCCTATAGTCTTGCCTCTTCCTGAGTCTTGTCCTTATAGTCTTGACTCTGTAAATGGAGTCATACAGTGTGAAACTTTTGGGTCTGGCTTTTTTCACTTAGCATAATGCTTCTGAGATTCATCTGCATGTTGCATTTTTTAGTAGTTCATTTATTTTCATTGCTGAGCAGAATTTCAGTGTATGGATGTACCACAATTTTATTCATTTACCAGCAGAAGGACCTTTGGATTGTTTCCAGTTCTTGGTGATTATGAATAAAGCTCTTATAAACATTTAGAGCATTTTCCTTTTAAGTAAAATGTATAGGAAAGTAAATAACTTTGCTTCACAGGAAACTAGAACTGTAGGAGCAGGAATGATCCTAGAGGTGGGAGTTGTTTTCTTTTTGATTAGCTGACAGATATGGTTATTTTATACTTTTGCATAGCAATTTATAGTCTATCAAAGCACTTGCACACACCTTACTTCCCATAATTATCATTATAGTAACCCTGAGAAGTAGGCTAGGAATCTTGCTTCATTTTACAGGTGGAAGCTAGGAAATCTCCTATAATCCGGACTTCCTAATCCTTATTTGCTGTCCTTCCTTCCAAACGTTTTCTCAACATCCTGTCTGTGCAGAACATTCTGCTAGGTTCTTTTGGGGTACCCACAAAAATTTTTTTCCCATCAAGACGGAGCAGACTTACATGGAATCAGACTGAACCCCCTGACCCAGGCGTGAGAGGAATACAAAACTGAGCCACTTAACACAGCTGCAAGAAGCAAACAGTCTATAAGCTACCAGAAGCAGGCAGGATGTAAATATTAAGAAAGAAATCTTGAAGTTGGTGGGAGTCAGAAGAGAATGGATTGACAGTCCCTAGATGATCAGAAAGAAGGGGAATTCCCCAGACAATACTGTTCCAGGACAAGCAAGAAACTGATTTCTAGGATAATGGAAAACTTCCCGCCTTGGCTTCCAGGTTGGGGAAAACAGTTACCAGGCAAGATTTTCTTTGAACTCAGTCAAAGTTTAACTGGGATAATGACTGGAATTAAGTACTGGATAATCAAAGTGGAAAATGCTTTCAGAGGCCTGAAATTGCTAGACTTGTTTTGTGTGATAGAGATGGAGGCCAGGATTTCTTATGGGCTGTAGAAAAAAAAAAATGTGTCAATGAGATTCTATTCTTTAAGAATCCAACTTTCTTGGTGCTGCTTTTGGTGGCATTTGCCTGTCAGACCTCCCACAAGTTGGCCTCTTTATCCTTTATATTCTGATAAGATGGCTGATGACCAGCTGTCAGTCCAAGCCAGAAACCACACTGGCTCCTTGTAAAATCTGCCAGCAGCAGTTAGGAGGGGAAGCCTGGGCTTTTGTGCCTCATCCATATGTGCCTTCTCTGCCAGATACAGTGGGTGCCCTTTGCCAGGCCCATTATGAGGGCAGGAACATTTACCCAGCCTAAATCACCAACCAGGAAACCTACCAGGACAGTGTCTCTGTGAAAAAATGCCTGATCTGTCCTTTGGTTGGATCACTAAATGCCAGGCCAGGCCAGAGCCTCTTTCTGCAGCAGCTAATCTGTGGGACCATTAGAGGCCCAAGCACAGGAAAGAATGTACAAAGGTCTGATTTTTTTTACTTTCATTTATAAAGGGGAAAAAAAGGAGAATAGGGATTATTATTTTTAAATGTTTAAATAAATGACCTGCATCATGTAATATTTAGGAGTTCAGACATTAGGAAAAAAATTTTGTGCTTGGGTTCAAATCCTGGCTCTGCCACTCTACAGCTGTGGGACTTTGGGCAAGTCATTTAACCTCCCCTTGTCTCAATTTCCTCAGCTGTAAAATGGGAATAAAGTAGTCGCTCTCTTTTAGGGTTACTATGAGGATTAAATGAGTTAATGTTTGTAAAGGACTGAGAACAATGCATAGAACATAATAATCCATATGTGTGATAATGTTTGTTAAATAAAAATAATGGAGCTTTTCTTACCTCCTCCCACCCAGTTTTCCCCCGCACCTCCCAGCCAAATCAAGCTGAAAGTACATACCTTTCAGTTTGATCTTTTCCTTCTTTCTTCTAATTTCCATCGTTAACATCTGTCATGCTACTCCCCAACGCCAAAATTAGATTCCTAGGGCTGCCATAACAAATTACCGCAAACTATGCAGCTGAAAACAACAGAAACTTATTCTGTCACAGTTCTGGAGGCTAGAAGTCCATCAAGGTGTCAGCAATGTTGGTTTCTACTGGAGGTTCTTTGGGAGAGTCTGTTCCAAGTCTCTCTCCAGACTCCTGTTGGTTCCTGGCAATCTTTGGCCTTCCTTGGTTTGTAGACCCATCACTCCACTCTCAGTTTCCATTGTCGTATGCCTTCTCCCTGAGTCTCTCTGTATCTTCACATGGCCTGTTTGTAAGGACGCCAGTCATTGGCTTCAGGACCCACCTTCATCCAACATGACCTCGTTTTTAATTAACTACATCTGCAAACGCCCTGTTTCCAAGTAAGGTCACATTCTGAGGTTCTGAATAGACATGCATTGTGGGATATCACTAGTCAAACTGATACACCCCCTTTAAAAGTTGCGGGTGCTTTCATATCTTTAATCTCTTTTTACTCTTACTTTCTGTATTAGAATGCGAGCTCCTTGGAGGAAGGGCCTGTGTCTCTTTAAATTTACTTTGAGGCAGCTAGAAATGTTTACTTGGCCACTTGAAAGGAATGGAGAGACGAGGGTGATAGCAAGCTGGGTGTGGAAAGGTGATGCCCAAGATGGAGGAGTCAACCAGAAGGAGGGAGAAAGACAGGATTTTTAAAAATCGCATCTGAGCAAATAATAAAGGAGAAAGGTCAGAGATACCAAATATTCTAATGTGGTACATTTGGAAGCACTGCTGCCAGAAATAGAAATAGCCAAAGCCAGAAGGAATGTGCAGGAAGTGAGAACAAGGTCTAGATAAGAGGCCAGGAAAAAAGGAGATGTGGACAGAGTTAGGGTTGACTGCCTCGGGGCGGGACCAGAAAAAATCTCCTCCATGAGGAGGGGGAGTCCTGCTGCCAGTGTAGTTTCTGTCTAAAGTCGGGAGATCCAATGGAAAGAACCTGCCTTCTCCAGATATCTGAGGTAAAAGATGTTGGAACATCTTCAGCCCCTCGTGACCTTGAGGTCATGGAGAATGGAAGAAGAGATGTGACAGCTGCGAAAATCCCTAGTGGAGCCATGATTTTGGGGAATCCAGCAGGAAGTAAGCTGACTGGACAATGAGAAGCTGCCATGTGATATTCCTCAAGTGAATATAGCATGTAGTCTATCTTCTCCCTGACAGCATAACAAAGATCTGTGATCAGGGCTGCAAGATAACAGGAAGGGAAGGGCATTTCCAAGAGGCAGAGATGTGAAGGAGAAAAAGGAGCAGCTTCTGGGAGAAAGCTCACCCTTTGGTTTACTTCCCTGGTAGTGGCAACTGAAAGACAGCAGGAAAGCTATCCAGTGACCAAACCAAGAGTCCTAGCCTGGTGCACTCATGACCCCTGTTTGTCACTGAGTTTCCCTATTTGACTAATGTGATCAGTGACACGGTTTCCCCAAATTACCCAATGTCATTCAGCTAGTAGAAAATCTAGCCAGAACAATTATTAATTCTCCCGTTTCCTACTATTGTGCCCTTTCTCAACTAGACTGTATTAAATCTTAAAAATAAGCACCAAGTCCATAGGTGAGATTAGTCACCTTGGTGCCTTGAACCATAAGAAAAGTGTGGATTTTCCTGGCCAACTTGTATCACCCAGTTTGGTAATTCGTCTAGGTGTGGGAGCATAACCTTGAGAAAGTCCTTTTGTTTCATTCCACAGGGGACGCTTCAAACCAAAGCAGTGGGACACATTCCCCCGTCGCAGTGGGTACCAGGGGAAGTGCCAAGGTTCAAGACTGCAGCGAGCCTGGTGACCATAAAGGTGGAGTCTTTCAAGGTTTGGAATGGGTGTTCTAAACTCAGGGGCGTTCCAGAGAAGGTTCCAAAGCTGGAAGTGATCACCTGTTATATAAGAACCTTCTGTCCACCACTCCTTTCTTCTATAAGTGACAGCCGATTAAATTTAAGACCAACCTTGCAGAGGACTCTGAAAGGTGATTTCATAGAAGGGAGTAGAATAGACAGGGATAAGCTCAGTTCCTCACAGCTGCCTCTCCACCTCCTTCCATATTGCCTGGGACACTGGTCTAGTTGCAGCTGTCCTTACCAATGGCTTCTCCTTAACTCGTCCTCTTGAGGCAGACTCTGACATGTTTGTATCAGATTTACCTTAAGACTGAGGAAAGTTTTGTGTCTTGGGAAGATCTGTGATCCAGAACCTGGTATATAAATCTCAGACTGATTGAGAACATTCATGGAAGGAAGGGGTACTGTGGACAAGAAGTGGAAACGTGGGTTTCTGGTCTCAGTCCTCCACCAGTTAATATCCCTAAGCTCCAGTCATGGTAACATGAGAGAATTGGACTAAATCATGGTTTTCAAACGTTTTAAAAATATTGCAGTCTCACCCTTTTGAATTTTGAAGGTCCCTGGACTTCTGCTTGAGAGGCTGTGATTTTTGAAGTATGGGCTTTAATACCAGCACCTGCATTTGATGGAAAGTGAGGACTTTGTGGTAGAATTTACAGTTACAGTTGATCTGCCAACCCCAGTGCCACTGCCCAGTGTGTAGGCAGAGAGGCTCTGGGTACTTCAGACTCCTTTAGTATCTGTCAGTCAGTCTGTTTCAAGGAAATATAGAACTGGAACTTTACCTTGGGGCAAGGAGGTTAGGGAGTAGGAGAAAAAGAGAGGTAGCAGGATCCAGGAGAACATCAGTGTTTCTTGAACTTGAGGAGACTTGGGGATGGAGACAATCGGAGAGTTCATTTTCAAAAGAAGTGTGGCTGGCTGTTAGTGACTGAGTCTGCGGACCACTGTTTCCCCCTAGAAGTCACAAATAGGAGATCCTCCAGTATAGGAAGTCACAAATAGGAGATCCTCCAAAGATGTGTTGTGTTTGGCCAGGCACAGTGCTTTTTAAAAAACTTTGAACCTGAATGTCTTTAAGTGGGGTGTGAATTCTCTGGTTCATCACAAAGCTCGCGATTCCCCATCCTCTTTTCCTGATACTTCACACATTTATATTTCTTCCTAAGTGGCCCCAAAGGCATTTGCAGCACCTCCTAATGGTGTTCTTGGTGTTTTTGTTGTTGTTGTTGTTGTTTTATTTCCTGACGGTCAAATGCTTTTCCATCTTACTTCAAAACAGTCTGGTAAAGACTTGACACTTGACTAATTTTTCTCCTTGAAAAATATGAATGGCTCATAGAGCTCAATCAGAGTTTGGAAGGATTCAGTTCCAAGTATTGCTTTACTTCATTAAACCAGAAACACTTAGGAACCCTCCCTGATGAAAGGTGACCCATCTCTAGAGAAGCTTCTATTGTCACACCTGCACATTCCCCAAGTTTGGCATTTTATGAATATTTAAGTTCATAATTTTACTTTTCAGCCACGTCACTGGTCTAATTTTATATTTTATTTTATTTTTTGAGATGGAGTCTTGCTCTGTGGCCCAGGCTGGAGTGCAGTGGAGCAATCTCGGCTCACTGCAAGCTCCGCCTCCCGGGTTCACGCCATTCTCCTGCCTCAGCCTCCCGAGTAGCTGGGACTACAGGCACCAGCCACCATGCCTGGCTAACTTTTTTGTATTTTTAATAGAGACGGAGTTTCACCATGTTAGCCAGGATGGTCTCGATCTCCTGACCTCGTGATCCGCCCGTCTCAGCCTCCCAAAGTGCTGGGATTACAGGTGTGAGCCACCGTGCCCGGCCTGGTCTAATTTTTTTTAACTCAACCTGTTCATACACTTAAAATGAGTCACCTTCTCTCTCTTCTTTTTCCTTCATATATCCATTTCTCCAATTTCCTTGTTCAGCAATTCGTTTGCCAGAGAGAAGCCAGGTGATTCCAACTGTCACCAGATCATACTGAAAACTGACAATTTTGGATGCTGCTTTGAATTCAGTGGTTTGATAATCTTATTTATCTCTTTAGTTTGACCCAAATCCTTCTCCCTGTTCTTCAGCAAAGCTAGGGGATGGAGGAGCAGATTCCCTCTAAGCTTTATTCAGAATATTCTGTAAGTTTCTGGTTTTATGCTTCAAATAACTCTTAAAAATCAATATTTTGATGACTGAAGTGTAAATTAATAAGAAACATGGAATAAGTTTTCCTTTCAATTACATGAACAGAAATTCTGTGGGAACCCCAGCAAAGTAGCTGGGCGCATTTGCTGAACCAGGTAAAGATGTTGCTTCTTCTCATTCTGGTCTTGGACATGGCACCTTCATAAGGAGAGTCCCAAACCAAAAGAGATTTTACAGTTTTTTTTCTAGATCTCTTTGTGCTTTTTTCTTCTTTGGATGGCTATTGCTCCTTATAATTATTTTTTTTTTAACTGAGGATCTCAAAATAGGTACAGACAAAAGCTTGCAATCTTAGCTTTCCACAAGGGCAATATCATTTGGACTTTGATCACTGGTAGCTCTTAGTGCTGCTGAGTTGGGCCAGAGAACAAGATTAAAAATTATTTGTGGTGATTTTTCCTTCTTCATAGGGAAACAGAAAGATATTTGTATCCCTGAAGTGGGTTCCCCTCTTTTGTTTTTATGTCAGTTCTTGCTTTTATGTTGCTTATCACAGCATTGCAAGTGAGTGCGGGCCAAACAGTGGTTTAGAATCTCCCAGAGGGGGAAATCCTGCCTGGTGCTCTAACTGGAGGATTTTATCAATGGAGAAAAGGCAATGGGGGAGAGGAAGGGAATTAGTTAATGAAATTCTAACAGGCTGTGGCTATTTTTCTTGATTTCTATTTTTTCATTCTTTCAATATTGTTGCTTCACTGTTTGGCCATAATGTTTTGTCTCTGTGTGTGTGTGTGTGTAATAATAAAAATGTATTAATGTCTCACTTAAATTTTTCTCTTTATCCTTTTGGTGTTTGTAGCAATAATAATAATAACAACAACAACAAGTCTTTTTATCCATCACCTTAGCTCAAAAACTGCATTTATTCCACACAAGAAATATTTATGCTAAGGAGCCAAACTAACAATTTAAAATCAGCACATGTTCTTTCCAGAACAGTCAACACAAAAACAACTGATTTCTATACTTTTTATTTATTTTTCTACACTCCGTTTCTATCATGTATTCTGTAATCCTAACGTCAACCATTTATGCATCTTCCATAGTAAGTCACAATTCCCAAATGTATAGATTATCTTTGTTGGTTATATTTCAGTTTGGATGGTTCTAGGTTATCTAAAATAAGGACGGCAAATAGGTGTGCAGTCTCCTTCCAACCCTGATTGATTGGTAGTGACTACTTGAAACAGTGGTTCTCAGCCCTGGCCACATATTAAAATTGTCTAGGGAGCTCTTTTAATAATTGATGGCAGCTCCCATCCCAGATCAATGTCAGAATCTCTAGGGACTGGTCCTAGGCATGTTTAAAATCTTCCTGGGTGTTTCTAATGTACAGCCAGGAGTAAGACTCACTGATCTGGAAGTAGTGTCTCTCAAAATTTAACATGGATCAAGGTCACCTGGAGAGCTTAATAAAAACACAGATTGCCAGACTCTACCTGCAGAGTCTCTGATTCACAGAGTCTGAAGTTGGGTCCAAGAACGTTCATTTCTAATAAGTTTCCAGGTGATGTTGATGCTACTTGTTGGGGGTCTACACTTTGACAACCACTGATGCGAAGTGTTAAGAAGGAACTTGAGGTTGAATTAAAGTTCAGTAGAAAAGGAGGCCATGATTGATTAGCCACGGTCACTGGAAGAAAGAATTGTATTTGTTACCCTCATTCTTGAGAAACTCATCAATAAACTGTCCTCAATCAAAATGTTGAAATAGGTTACTCCTGGGATGATTTTCTCTTTACAGTTAATCCTAACCACATCATCACATTTTGTTCCTTGACCTGTCCACATCAGCAGGCAGCCTAGCCAGCCTAGAAGCTGATCTGCTGACTTTAGCACAGTGTTGTTCCAGCTATTGTATACTGCTTCTACTGGGACCCAAATCACTTGGGGCTTCTAATCTGTTCACTCTTTATATCTATTGCCAAAGAGAGGTCGCTTGTTTTCCTTTAAGCATGAAAACAGTTTGCTGACTGGGACCAAGCATGGAACAAGACCTGGAATGGAGAAGAGCTCAATTTTAATGACATATCCTAGAAAAAAGCTATAGAAAGTCAGGGAGTGGGATGAGGGCAGGGAGAGAAGGGCTGCAGAGAGTGTAGATGGGCACCAAAACCTAACCCTACCTACTTCTGAACATATTCTTAGCCCTCCTTTCTTTTCTCTCAGTTTTCAGGGGCTCTGTAGATCATAGAAGCCATTCACAAGCAGAATCCAACAATGGTCATGCACAGACTTCAAGCAACTCTCGTGCTGTCACAGAGAAAAATGGGTGAGTGTAAGAGTTGCCTGTTGTAAACTCAGGTGCTCCATTCTAATGGATAATGAAACAGAAGTATTTCTACCACTATGGTATTTTGGTGAAATGGAGAGAGTGGAACCAAAAAATGTTTCCAGGGCTGGGCGTGGTGGCTCATGCCTGTAATCCCAGCACTTTGGGGGGCTGAGGTGGGTGGATCACCTGAGGTCAGGAGTTCGAGACTAGCCTGGCCCACATGGCGAAACCCCATCTCTACTAAAAATACAAAAATTAGCCGGCCATGGTGGCATGCATCTGTAATCCCAGCTATTCAGGAGGCTGAGGCAGGAGAATCGCTTGAACCAGAGAGGCGGAGGTTACAGTGAGCCAAGATTGTGCCACTGCACTTCAGCCTGGGTGACAGAGCAAGACTCTGTCTCAAAAAAAAGTGTTTCCATCAGATTCTCCCATGTCGTGGGCAAAGTCTTTATCCTACAGAGCAACCTGAACACAACCCTACTTTTTGAGTTCTCTTCATGGTTAAATCTATACTTAGCCTCATTAGGTTAAACATCCTCCCCCTGGATATTTAGCAATGTCTGGAGACATTCTTGGTTGTCACAACTTTGGAGGGAAGGGTTGTGCAGCTGGCATCTAATGGGCAGAAGCCCATGACGCTGCTAAACCTCCTACAATGTATGACAAACCCTCCCCGCAGCAAAGAATTGTCCAGCCTCAAATGTCGGTAGTCCCACAGTTGAGAAACCTACAGCCAGGCATGGTGGTATGTGCCTGTAGACCCAGGTAATTGGGAGGCTGAGGTGGGAGTATCACTTCAGCCCAGGAATTTGAGTTCAGCCTAGGAAATATAGTTAGACCCTGTCACTATATTAAAAAAAAAAAAAAGGGTAGAGAAACCCTAGATTTAAGCTAAAGCAAAAAGGGAGTATCATTTCCTGTTTAGCCACAGGTTTGAGTTAAATATAGTTCAAAAGGAGTGTAGCAGAGCTTGCCTTTCAGTGACCTCTGAGCTGCTCAAGCTGCAGGGCCCGATACGCTGGCTAAATGTAGGCTCAAGACACTTTAAGTCCAGCCAGGCCAGACATGACACCAAGAGCTAGAGACGCAAACAACTCCTAGGCCTGTTCTTCAGGGAAGCCTTTATAATCTGCCTTCTCTCAGATAAGGTTTCCAGAACCCATCACATATGTCACCAGGAGGAGGACACAGCTACAGGAAGGAGTGGACCATGGCAAAGGGAAGGCCTAAATAGAATGAAACTCGCCTTTCTTATTTTCTTCCACATTGATTATGGGGAACTTCCTTAAAAGTTTTAGTCAAAGATTTCAAGAAAGAAGCAGGTCATTAGAAAGTTCTTTGCATCTTTTCACCTGGAAAAGAGAAAGTCTTAATTTACAATTTTAAACATAATTCTTAAATTATTTTTTATTTCATTTTTTGAGATCTCTTAGGATTTTTGAGACTTGATAAATTAAATTCTTAATACTCCCCCAGTGGTCTCAAATTGTCATTGGGCTGCCTTTAAAGTAAAGTACTTTAGGCTACTTGCCTAAAAAGTCAGAATAGCTCATTTAAGGGCACTTTAGGAAAAGATCTAATATCTCATATTAGAATTACAAAGTTTACAATTTCTAATGTGGTAGAAAGATCACTGAGCTTGGGTGGAAGACTTAGTTTCTGATCCTAGCTAACATTTTCCAACTGTTTGACCTTGGGCAAGTCAGTGAACCAGTCTGGAAAATGAGTTCAACCCCAGTGTGACTTCCTCAACCTCAGCTGATGTCTGACTTTACTGAGAACATCAGGACAGCGCTCTGAGCTCTTCTACTGCCCTTCTCTTCACCTTAGAATCTCTCCTTATCTTCAGCTGTCCTTCCTTCCTTTGCTCCCATCTCACAGACCCCAGATCCTCTTCCTTGTGCTGTGTTCCTGCCATCCAGGCCCTACCACTATCAGTTAGCACCTCTCCTGCTTTCCCATCTTTTACACTCCACTATCACTTTCCATTTTGCTTATCCCTCCCCCCATCCTAACAGGCCCGTGGCCTGTCCTTCCCTCTTTTTACTTTTACCACCAGACTTCCTCCAACTGCTATCCAGGTTCACTGCCTCATTTCTTCACTAAACCAACCCCTTTCTCCTTAGTCCTGAAATCTGATTTGTGTCCCTACAATGTCCTTAAAACTATCCTTGGGAAGCACAGCTCCCAGTTGCTAGAGCTTTATGTTCATCAGACTCTTTGCGGCATTTAGTTCCATGGGCCATGTGTGCTTTCCTTGAAGAGCCCTCTTCCAAGGGTATCTGCAGTATTGCCTTCTTCAGGTGCTTCCTCAGAAATATTCTCAGTCTTTGTTTTCTCTGGCTCCATCCTTCTTCTCTTCCACTCACCATTAAAATAAAGACAATTCACCAAGTCTTAGATTCTCTCCTTTCTCTCCTTCTCCCCTGGATGATACCATCTCTCACCAGTGTGTTCTGGTATCAAGTCTCAGCTATGTAAGCATGAGTCCCAAGTCTCTGTTCTGAGCTCCACAGTCCTACACCAAAGTCACAGTGGACATATATTCCTGATTCACACACCAAGACTTCAACAGAAAAGCCCCTCCTAAAGCACCTCCTCCACTTGCCCTTCCCACTTCTATGATTGACATAAACACTGTCTTGTGACCTGGCCTTCAAACTTGGCACAGTCGCTCTTGACTCCTACCTCTCACTTAACCTCACTTCCAGTCATTTTCCAAGTACTCTTTCCTGATCCAGGACTGCCATTATCTCTTTTCCTTTCTCCTTCTGTCTTTACAGACCCGCTTTCATTTCTCACACCTGATCAATTGTCTTACAACATATCCTGACTTGTTCAAAGAACTTTAATGGCTTCCTATTTTAGACCAAAAGAAGTTCCGACTTCTCAGACTGCTGTTCCACGCCTCTCTCTAGCTCGTTTCAGTTTGTCCTCCAAGCTCACCTCCACTTTGTCCCTAATACACCTCATGGCTAACCAGAATCAGACTTCTTATTGTGCTACCAGCGCACCTACCTCTCTTCTCTCTGTCCATTCCTTTCTGTTCAACTCTTACCTTTTGGTCGAGATACACTGTCCTAACAGCTATGTGAGCACGAGTCCCAAGTCTCTGTTCTGAGCTCCACACTCCTACACCCAACTCACAGTGGACATATATTGAAGTTGCTAGAGCTTTATGTTCATCAGACATAATGAACCTAAATCTTTTTAGGTTCCCTAAAAAGTTGCTTCCCTCTTCCTTTCTTCTTTGCCTAATCTCTCAACCTCCTTTGCAGCTCTCCTGCAGAACCACTGTTGCAAATTCTGGCCAATCATATGCAAGAGAAGTCTCCTGGGTGACTTCATGAAGACCTGATTCTTTTTAATGCTCCTTGAGCTGTAGCTCTTTTGTAACAGTACTACTCAAAGTGCTGTTTCACAACAGGTTAATGAATTTGTGCCCAAATGTAAATCAACTCACTGCTTTCTTCATTAAGAAAGTCTTGTTACTAAAAAAAATCAGCTGAACTAAACACTGTTCTTGGTGATGAATTGATTTACATTCTGGCACTAACTCCTTATGTCATTGTGAGTAGTAACAGTTCACAGACTGGGTCCTCACACCACACTTTGGTGTATCAGTCTCTCTGGTGCTCTTTATATTTTGCCTGGTGTTATGGTTGACCTTGTGCTAGCAAGTTAGCTTCTCAACAGTGAGAACTGAGTCTTACTCTTTCTTGTATCCAGCATACACAATAGCTACTCAATAAGTTTACAGAGCTAACTTTCAAAGCCACTTCTCAGCACTCAGATTTTTATGAGGGAAGTGTTTTTCCTGTGAGTCTTTGGGTAGTGGCAACAATAAGAGGATCCCAAATAACTTACCAAACAGTGGGCCAGGGTATCCCTGATACAGGGGCTGGGATTCTGTTTTCCCCCTTATGTTCGTCAACTCAGTGTTCTGTGATTCAACAAGGGCTGATGGGAAGGAGTTCTTGGGCAGAGGGTGGGGTGGGAGTAAGGAAGGGTTTGGGGTGGGCAGAGTAAGAAGACAGCTGGATTGTGTCACTTGTGATGTTCTTGGTGGGAGTAACAGACCTTCAACCCATAGATTCAAGGATCCCTCGAGACAAAACATCCAAAGACAGAAGTTCCAGGGCTGGGTCAACCATTCAGGAATGTCAAGACACAGGCCCCTTGCATCTCTTTTCTTTGCTGTTCTCGGCATGTCAGTGAGGCCCCCACTTAAGGCCACGAGGTGGCTGGAGCAACACTGAGCATCACTTCCTCACATGGCAGTGTCTGGAGCAGGAAGAAGGAAGCAGATGGAAAGGGGATTCTTCTCAGGAGTCTCTCTCCATTTGCTAGGAGGGAAATCTTTCCCAGAAGTCACCCAGGAGACTTCTCTTGCATATGATTGGCCAGAATTTGCAGTGGTGGTTCTGCAGGAAAGCTGCAAAGGAGGTAGAGAGATTAGGCAAGAAGAAAGGAAGAGGGAAGCAACCAGCAAAGTCTTCCTCAAGAGTCCTGGAGAAACAGTGATGGGAGCAGACAGGTACCAGGGAAAGATGAAGGGAAGGCAAAATCAGAGGGAAGAGTTCATAAGGAAGATCCATGCATGTCAAGAAATATTGCTGCAAATAAGTACTGCAGGGAAGTGTTGAGATCATTCAGATTTATTGTTAGCACTTATTGCTATGCCAGTTTTTTTTTTTCTCCACATTTTATCTCATGTAATTCTCACACTGGCCTTCTGGGTTGGTGTTACTCACTCTATATTACAGATAAACCGAACCTGGGGAAAGCTAAGGCAAATAGCTCATAAACATTATCTCAGAGACCAGTGCTGGATTGGTTTCAGATCTACCTGCACCTGCCCCCCATCAGCTAGTCAGGGAATCACAGGGTTATGCAGGGTCACACAGAGAATAAATGGTGGGTCTGGGCTTTGAATTCAGATCTTCTATCTCCAACAATAATAACCGCTAACCTTTGATATTCATTAGCAACTTCCTGGGCACTGTGCGAAGTGGTTTTGTTTTTGTTTTTTGAGATGGAGTTTCACTCTGTTGCCCAGGCTGGAATGCAATAGCGTGAGCTCAGCTCACTGCAACCTCCACCCTCTGGGTTCAAGTGATTCTCCTGCCTCAGCCTCCCTAGTAGCTGGGATTACAGGCATGTGCCACAACACCTGGCTAATTTTTGTGTTTTCAGTGGAGATGGGGTTTCACCATGTTGGCTAGGCTGATCTCGAACTCCTGACATCTAGCAATCTGTCCCCCTCAGCCTCCCAAAGTGCTGGGATTATAGGCGTGAGCCACAGTGCCTGGCCTGTGCTAAGTGTTTTACACGCATTATCCTACTAAACTTTATGGGAAAGGTACAGATTTTATAATCTGTGACATTGAGAGATTACAAGTAATTTGCCAATGTTACTTAATCAGTAAAGTGACAGAATCAGGATTTGAACATGGGCCTTCTGACCAGAGCACTCATTTTTTTAACTGGTACATTCTACTGCCTCTCATGGCTCCAGGCTCCAAATAATTAGTCCAGGACATTTTCTCTCTACCCACATTGTCTCCATACCTGTCATTGTTTAAATCTGAAATCACCACCCACTGAGAAATACACCCTGATTGTTTTAACTGTCACCCTGTGATTGATGAAGAAAATTCCAGCACCCAGGTCTTGGGAGAAAGCCTCATGGGAAAGGTGCTCCCATCTGTGCATGATGGGACAGGGTTAACTTGGTTGGAGAGAAGGAAACCTCAGGTTGAAAGTAGAAGTAAGTGGTTGGGGTGATGCTTCTCTGCTTCACTTCCTATGTGAGCCTGTAACTGTGTACAGTGAGTGACAGAATGGAAATAGTCTTTTATGTTGTGGGGCTTTGTTCCCATGATGGTAATCCCCCATTTTAATGCTGATAAATACAATGGTGAGGATTATGCCCCTTAATTTAATTTGGCCTGCATATGGCAAAGCTCTCACAAGGCTTTTATGTGACATTCTTTAGCACAGCTAGCCTGTTGTTGCGTAAAAGGAACCCATATGAAGGAGGCAGGAGATTGATAATGCTGGTGCAAGTGTTTTCACAAGATGGCTTGAACACACCCCCAGTGAAGCTGCTTCGTTGTGGGCCCTTCAATGAGGATTCAGACTCAGAGGGATGGGAACTTCCGTGACTCAGGCAGCTCGAGGAGAACTGGCAGCTCACAAGGGGAAAACGAGTGCGTATTTCTCCCGTGTGTCATCCTTGCGGCTCTGAGGCTTGGAGCCAATTGGGCTGACCTCAGAATCGATGAGCCAGAGAAACAGCCTCCCAGTCAGCAGGGCCGACTGTGGGCCAGATTTTCATGTGGGCTGTGAAGTAGAGATTGCCACTTATCTTGACAAACATTGTGTGTGAGGGGTCATTGCAGAAATACATGGCAGTTCTAAGACTGTTGAACAGAACAAATCCTCCAGCAAATTTCCTACCACTGTGGTCAAGTTAGTGCACTAACACATTGGAGGACCCCATATGAAACCAGAGGGAAAATGGCAGCATGATGTGAGAGTGGTGGTAGGAATAGTAGCCTTCTTTGATCAAGTGCTTAAGATGTGGTAGATGCTGTATGTATTATCTCATTTGAGTAGAAAAATGATGAGCTTTGGTGACAGACCTGGGTTTGAATCCTAGTTCAACCACTTACAAGCTATGAGACATTGGACAAATTCCTTTCTCTCTCTGAACCTCAGTATCCTAGACTGCAAAAAGGGAATAATTGGGAGGACTGGAGATCATCAAAGCAAAGGAACTAGCACAGTTCTAGACATGTAATGAATACTCAATAAGGGATTATGGCAAGCTGTTGTTGGTCATGGCGATAGAAGTAGTAGCAGTAATAGTAGTAATATTAGTATGGAAAAGTTTTCTATAAAGTTAAACTCATATGAAGGGTCAAGACTTTGACTTAGCTCTAGAATCGTAGACTAAAATAAACATTGAGGTTTCCATCACCTTAGAAACTGAACAATGCTCACTCTCTGCTTTAACTTTAGAGACAAATTTTGTTTTCTTGTATTCCTGGCTCTTATCTCAGGTGTGAAACTGAGGTTGACTTTGGGTTCAGAAGTCACCCTTACCAACATTGCCAGCATGACATTATCATACCCTCAAATAATAACTTTCAGAGCTTAGTTGATGCTAGGGCTTCCTTAGACTTTCTAGATTTTTAAAATATTAATTGGTCACATGTATTTTCAAAACCTTTTTGAAGGCAGAAACCTTATAACCAGCTGAAAAAAGCTTCAAGGAAAAATCTGTTTTGAGTTATATTTTTTCCTTGGGGACTTGCTTATGGCCATATATAAATATTTATCTGAACTATTTCAACAAACCCTAAATCATCAGTGATCCTTATGCAAAGAATCCTTTTAGAAGATTTCTGTATGTCAAGAATGCCAGCAGTCTCTTTCTAAGAACAGATTCCAAGGACCAGAGGCCTCTTTTAAAATAGTTGGAACTGTTTGGTGGTTTTCAACATGTCCTGTTTTCATATTCTGTATACCTGTTCATGCTATTCCATCTGAACAGAATTCCCTTGCCAGTCCTGTCTTTACCTGTTGATGTTTTACTCATCCTTCAAGGTCTCATTCATGTGGCAAGCAGACAAGGGCAAGAGAAGAGCATCCCAGGCAGGAGAAACAGAGTGGGCCATAGCCAGAGGCAGGATATGCAGGAGCCACTCTTGGGAAAGTGAAAGGTCCAGTAAGAAGAAGGCGAAGGGTGGGACGGGGGTGGTGTGAGGCAGGAAGAACTATTACAGGGAATAAGGCACCAAGATATGGGAGGTCTTCAAAAGTACACAAAATTTTTTGTTGTTCTATAGGTCAAAAGATGTAAACCCATAGTGTTTGGGGAGAATATAGTCTACAGACATGTTTTTTTTGGCCTCAGTGTTTTTAAATTTTTAAAATTAGATTCTAACACATAAAAATAGAAAGATTTCGTGTAATTTGAACTTCTGATAGCTCTTTAAAAACCTGAATATCTGGCAGCAATCTGCTGGAAGTGAGCAGGAGCTGTCTTTTACAGATCCCTACTCACCCGCCTGCGTAATTCATGGCTTCGCCTGCCAGCATCTGAGTTTGATTCCTGCCCGCTGTGTGCAGGGCACCATCTAGGTAGAGGAAACGATTCAGCTACAGACGCTGGCGCCGAACTGCCTCTGTTCTGGCCCAGGTTTGTGTCCAACTACCTCAATGACCTTGGGCAAGTGTGTTTCTAATAATGGTACTTACCTCATGTGGCCATTGTGAGAATAAACCATAGAAAACGTTTAGATGACTACCTAGTATGTAGTTAAGTGGACAAAAATGTTAGCTCTTATTACTGTATCCCACATGAGATAATAAACTTTAGGGCTGAAACTGTTGCTCATTTCTGTAGCACCCACAGAATCTAGAATTTAGAATCTTTGGCCATAACTGGCATAAGATGAAATAATTAATGAATGGATAAATGAATATGTGCTCCTTGAGTTTTTATTTCTGTGAGGTCCAAAGCTAAATTTAATTACTTTGTTCTCTAGAAATGCTTCCTATTTACCTTGAGTTTGATTGGAGCATCCTAGTTAGTTGTTGATAAAGGAGCTAGCTTTCTCAAAAAGTCAAAAATGCTAATTAAACAAGTGAAGGGAGATTCCATTAACACTGTGTCATTTTTCTGTGATGCATCTACCTTCCTAACTCAAAAATAAACTCCAAGTTTGGGAAGATGTTTATGTGTTCTCTTTGGGAAGCTCACTTATTGGCTGGTAGCTGTCTGTGGTTAATATCTCAAATTGAAGGTCAGTTGCTAGGAACTAGGACATGGTGAACTTCAGCAGATATGATGTGAGAATGCATGTTTGACTTGGGTTTTCTTATATCCCATGATCCATACTTCAGGGCAATTTTTTTTTTTTTTTTTTTTTTTTTTGAGACAGAGTCTCACTTTGTCGCCAGACTGGAGTGCAGTGGCGCCATCTCAGCTCACTGCAACCTCCGCCTCCCAGGTTCAACCAATTCTCCTGCCTCAGCCTCCTGAGTAGCTGGGACTATAGCTGTGCACCACCATGATCAGCTAATTTTTGTATTTTTACTACAGACGGAGTTTCACCATGTTGGCCAGGATGGTCTCAATCTCTTGACCTCAAGTGATCCACCCGCCTCAGCCTCTCAAAGTGCTGGGATTGTGTGCACAAGCCACTGTGCCCTGCCTCAAGGCAAATATTTTCATGCCCGATGCATCAGATGACGATGGACAGTTTGGCATAGGAACCAATTTTCAGTTTTTTAACACTTCTTCTATATAGCTGAAGTCACATTATCATCCCCATCAAGGCCTTCAACGTGATCGCCTGTGGACATGAACTTTTGTGTTTTCATTAACCTATCCCTAAACATACTTGCTGTCAACAATGTTGCTCTACAAAGTTGACTAGCAAGGTTGGGCTCACGTGCTCTCTGGAAAACTTGAACATTTTCAAACCCATTTTAATTTAGTTTGAATAAACTTCATCTAAAACTGAATCATATATTCAAGTTTCCAAAAAATTGCTGTTGAAGTTCTCCTAATAGCTCTCTTCTTTCTAATAAAAAGTCAAATTTTTAGTATGATATTTTTAGTATGATAATGCCTCTACTTTTTCTAAAGAAATCTCAATCTCTCACACATGGACACAAAGAGGGGAGCAACAGACACTGGAACCTACTTGAGGGTGGAGGTCGGGAGGAGGGGGAGGAGCAGAGAAAATGATTATTGGGTATTAAACTTAATACCTGGGTGATAGAATAATCTGTACAACAAACCCCCATGACACAAGTTTACCTGTATAACAAACTGGAGTGTGTACTCCTGGACCTAAAATAAGAGTTTAAAAAAAGAGAAGAAATTTCAATCTCCCTTAGATCTCTCCTTTCCTTCTTTCCCTTCTGTCCTTCTTCTCTCCCTCCGTCCCCTCCTTCTTCCTTTTCTTTCTTTCTTTTTTGTCTCTCTCCTTATACTATTTATATCTACATCTCTAAAGTTCTGGTTTCTAATCCAAAAGACAATTTCAAATAATGAGAAAATCTGATGAGATCCCTAACCATTTCTCCATCCCTTGTCCCCTTCCTGTATTACCCATAGAAATTCAGCACATTGCTGCTACCTACATTGTATCCTCATCAAGACCTTTATTATATTCAGGCTCAGAATGAGTTTCTGCCCAAAAGACCTTTTACGTATTAGGCCTATTTTGAAAAGTTTGAGAAAAGAAAATGGACTCAAGTGGAAAATGTTACAGGAAGCAAAATTTTGTAAAAATGAAATTTATATAAGAGTGCTTCATTATCAACACATAAAGAAACCTAGATTATAATCCTGCAGGTTGAAAGAAGAGTAACTTTGTACATTTTCACAATTTTATTAACTTCACTTTCTTCACTGGATTACAAGGAAAACATAGTAGTGTTTCAGTTCCAAGTATATTTTGTGAATTAAATAGCAGCTTGTTCCTCACTATAAAACACAAATATGCCAATATATTTTCCACTAGCATTGCCCTGGTCACCTTAAATTAAGAAACGAGTAAGTATTTGCCATTAAAAGCTGGTAACGGTAGTAATGCCACAACATCTCTGTGTGCATCTTAGTAACTTCTCAGACTTATCTCCTTGATGAGTAGACAAAACAGGAGGAGGGTTGAATTTGTTCTTTTTATCTGAATGGTGTAGGTGGGGAAGACAGAGAGCAATAGAGAGCTCTTATGAAACAGAGCTCTAGCAACTGCTGTGCTTAGGAAATTAGATAATAAACAGTCCTGATACCAAAATTCTAATGGCCTAAGATCAACACAGTCTGGAGACGCAGGTGGGAGTGGCCTTCCTCGCTCTGATCCAGACCCTCCCCGGAGAGCTCTTTGTGTCAACAAGAACAGCCAGCGCTCCTGGCCAGCTCCCAGGACTCAGAGTGGGGCTATCATTTTTGTTTGCTTTGCAAATATCTTAATGGGAAGTGGTTCAACACCACCTATGGGTTAATCTGAGGGGTTCTGCTTGGCAGCTGTTAGCTCTGAGAACCACATGGCCGCTCTCGGGTGCAGGGAGTCAGGCTAGCTGTTAACTACCCAGCGCCAGGTTGAGGCATCATCTTTGCTTATTGGATTTACTGACTGGCAGGAAGCACCTTGTTGACTTTTATTTTTAGTTTGTTCCTCCTGGGAGAGCAAGGATGTTATTCTCAGATCCAACTGTGCTTTTCTCTCCAAGGGAGGGCAGTTGTTTAAATTATTTTACTAGCATGAAGCATCCTTTCACCTAAGCTCATTTTCAGAATCTGAAACTTCATTTTAAAAGTGGTGGTCTGGTGAAGGTGGAAGGGGCATTGTTGCCAGAAGAAAGATTTAGTATATTAGCCTGAAGGGAGGGCAAACAGTGGAAGCCACAGCCTTGTCTTCACCTGGGTTCTAAAGAATTGGATAGTGAATTTCTCTGCTCTAGTGTTCCCTTAGTCCTCTCCCCCTCCCTCTCCTCCACCCCAACATGGCTTTCATTGTCTTCTCTTGACCCACAGGCATGTTTCCCTGAGCGTCACAACCAAGTCATGCCTTTCTGGGTCTGTGTCTGCTGAGATTGACTCAGATGATCTCTTTCTTTATGCTTTCCTTACTGGATTGCAGGCAGAGTAGGATGGTTTCCACAAAGCAGGTTAGGGAAGTACCTGAAGTGATGACAGACATGTAGACAGTTTCCAAATGCCCCATTTGTAAAAATGCAAAAAGTTCAGATTTCTCTGTAGGTCCTGGAAAAAGTGTCTAGCTACCCTCAGGAATAGTGTAACCCTGCTTTTAAAGTCTTATTCTTTCCTGGGGGTTTCCCACACCTACTTGTAGGATTGTCTTGTGGTTGACAACAAGAGCCCTAGAGTCCACTAGACCTGCTACTACAGGGTTAGAACTTTATAAACCCACTTATTTTCTCAAGGCTTCAGTCTCCTCATCTTTAAATGGAAGATCAAATAGCACAATATGTACCTCACCAAGCCATGAAAGTTAAATGAGGTAGCATATACAAAGTATGTAGTATCTCATCTGATGTATAAAAAGCACTCCCAAAGCGTCGTGATTAGAGGAGTTGTTGTTATCTCTGAGGCATCCACTTTAAGTCATCCTTAGTATTATGCATTTTTTTCTAAAGTGCTCATTTTGAAGTCTGTTACTCCCAACCCTTTAAAATCATCCAGTGCCAAACTATATGACTATATGAGTATCAAAGTAAATGATGACTAAAGAGTATAATCCATTGAATAAAATAAGGTATCATGAATCCACATGGATGGATGGATGGATGGATGGATGGATGGATAAATGGATGGAGGGAAGGAAGGAAGGAAGGGAAGAGGCTGAGCTCTTCCTTACAATAAAATATGAAATAATAAAGGTAGATGAAATTAAGAAAACAGAAAATCATCATTTGGCAACTACAAAAATAATAATTGTTTCAGGCAATAATTATGAATGGATGCCAACACTACTATGTGAAAGTTTGAGGAGTAATAAGCTATTTGCATAGTCTCAGAGTAAATCCCCATAAGAAACTTATTAATTACAAAAGGACAGTGAAGAAATCTGACAGAAACCACCTTAACCAAGTGATGAAAGTTAGCATCACCAGTAACTGAACAAACTGACAGCATGTGCTTCCTGATATGATACATTGAGAAGAAGACAACATCACTGTTGTGAATTTCTTGCCAAATGTGGATAACCTGAATTTAATCATGAGGAAACAGCAGACAAGTCCAAACGAAGGGAGCCTTTACAAAATGACCGGCCTACCAGCCTGTAGGTTCCAAAATGAAACATGACAGAAGACTAAGAAACTATTCCAGATGAAAGGGGACTAAAGGAATGTTACCTCTGAATGCAACAGATGATCTAGGAATTTCTTTTGCTATAGAAGACACCACTGAAACATTTGGAAAACTGAATACAATCTGTAGATTGGAAAATAGTGTCATATTAATATTAAATTCCTGATTTTGACCATTGTATTCTGATCATATAAGAATATGCCCTTCCTGGCCGGGCGCGGTGGCTCAAGCCTGTAATCCCAGCACTTTGGGAGGCCGAGACGGGCGGATCACGAGGTCAGGAGATCGAGACCATCCTGGCTAACACGGTGAAACCCCGTCTCTACTAAAAAATACAAAAAACTAGCGGGGCGAAGTGGCGGGCGCCTGTAGTCCCAGCTACTCGGGAGGCTGAGGCAGGAGAATCGCGTAAACCTGGGAGGCGGAGCTTGCAGTGAGCCGAGATCCGGCCACTGCACTCCAGCCCGGGCTACAGAGCGAGACTCCGTCTAAAAAAAAAAAAAAAAAAAAAAAAAAAAAAAAGAATATGCCCTTCCTTTTAAAAACACACACACTGAATTATTTAGGGATAAAAGAGTATCAGGTAGTGGCTCATGCCTGTAATCCCAGCACTTTGGGAGGCCAAGGTGGGCGGATCACCTGGGGTCAGGAGTTCGAGACCAGCCTGACCAACATGGTGAAACCCCATTTCTACTAAAACTACAAAAAAATTAGTTGGGCATCGTGGCAGGTGCCTGTAATCCCAGCTACTCGGGAGGCTGAGGCAGAAGAATTGCTCGAACCTGGGAGGTGGAGGTTGTGGTAAACCAAGATTGCACCATTGCACTCCAGCATGGGCAACAAGAGTGAAACTCTGTTTCAAAAAAAGAAAAAAAAAGGATCAGGTTTGCAACTGACTCTCAAATGGTTCAGAAAAAAATTATGCATGTTTGTGTGTGTATGTATCAGTACAGAGAGAGAGGACAAAGCAAATATGTAAGTCTGTTGAGGGATATATAGGATTCCTTATACTATTCTTGCATCTTTTATATTAATATGATTAAATCAGAATAAAAAGTTGCAATAAAAAAACAAGTCAATGCCACTTCTTGCCCTTTAGACAGGGCAGTTCATCAGCCACTTTCTCTTTAGACTCCTGATCCCTCTCCATTCACACCTAAAAGTCTATTCCATGTCACCATTGCCCTGCTTAGTGATGGTCCTCAAGCTTCTCTGCTGTGACATTGCTGACTAGTCACCACCCACTGCACACAATCTTGTTTAGGCTTTTCGTTTGTAAAAGTTTCTGAAAATGTCCTTCCCTTCTCTCACGCCCCCTCCCTCACCTGTCCTTGGGCCCCATCATTTAGTGTCATGTGCGTCATGCACTTCATTTCAGCATTTCTTACTTCTCCTTCCCTGAACTAAGTACTGCTTTCAGAATTAACAGAGGAAAACTGGGTTAAATATTATCTTTTGTGGGGGCGGGAGGGGGGGTAGTGCAGTGGTGAAAAGAACATCCCCCAGTTACAGCATGAAGAGGGTGTAATAAATGGTCTCTGAAGTTTCCTTTTTCTCCACAAGTCTATGCCTTGGCCTAATTCAGTCTTAAAGTGCTAGAACTGTAACTCAAAAGTAGCTTAACCCACAAGTTACCTTAAGACTCCACCCAAAGGAAAAGCACAGATTCTAGAAAGGCAGCCACACAGATACCTCATCATTATTATTCTCCCTTGAAGTTTCCATGTTTACGGACTTGTCTTTCAGACGTGCAAAGTCATAAACAGTAAGTAACCACATTATTAAGTATGTGTTTTATTTCTAACTTCTGACTATATATGCATCTCTAATTATTTTAAAATCTTGTCTTGTGTTTTTATTTTGTTCTGCCCAGGAGAACAAATGTAATCATTTTTTCCTTAGCTCAGGCAAGAGTTTTTATTTATATTTTGCTGATGAAGAAGTGGAGAGGTGATTTGCCCAAGTTAGAGTTGCCATATTTGGCAAATAAAAATGCAAGATACTCACTTAGATTTGAATTTTCTAGAAACAACAAATAATCTTTTTTGTATAAGTATGTCCAAATAAGTATTTGAAAATACTTATACTAAATCATTACAAACATACCTTGTTTTATTCCCTTTTGCTTCATTACACTTCACAGATACTGTGTTTTTTATGAACTGAAGGTTTGTCCCACGCTGTGTTAAGCAAGTCTATTTGTGCCATTTTTCCACCAGCATGTGCTTACTTCATGTCTCTGTGTCAGAATTTTTTAGTCATATTTTGAAATTAAGGTATGTACATCTTTTAGACATAAGGCTATTGCACACTTAATAGATAATAGTGTAAAAATAACTTTATATGCACTGGGAAACCAAAAAATGTGTGTGACTCACTTTATTGCGATATTTGCTTTATTGAGGAAGTCTAGAACAAAACCCACAGTATCTCTGAGATGTGTTTGTTGTTAGTCTGGAGTTCAACTTCAGCTAGGTGTCCTGTTTTTTGTTTGTTTGTTTGTTTTTTTGTTGAGACAGGGCCTCACTCTGTCACCCAGGCTGGAGTGCAATGGCATAATCTTGGCTTACTGTAACCTCAACCTTCTGGGCTTAAGTGATCCTGCCATTTCAGCCACCTACGTAGCTGGGACTACAGATGTGCGCCACCATGCCTGAATAAATTTTTTTGTAGAAACAAGGTCTCACTATGTTGCCCAGGCTGGCCTTAAACTTTTGAGCGTAAGCAGTCCTCTCATCGTGGCCTCCCAAAGTGCTAGGAGTGCAGGCATGAGCCACCACACCCAGCTAGGTGTCCTGTATTTTATCTGGCAACTCCAGTTCAAGTGTTTTAGAACTAATGTATCATGAATATGTATGCATATAGCCTGACTGTATATCATGAAATATATTGCTAAATCTACCAAGTGTTTCTAGCATTCCTCTGACCTCTACATGCCATAACATAGTGTTTTTTGCCCTTTAAGGGCTTTTGAAACCATATTCAGGGATATCAGTTCCTACTTATTTATTAAGGTCTTTATTCAAATGTCACTTTCCATAGCCGTTAAATCTAAAATTGCAGACCCTGCCTCCAATACCTTCTATCCCCCTTCCCTGCTTTAATTTTCCTCTTTGGCACTTAGTTGTATTTAATATGCTACACAGTTACTTTTTTGTTTCAATTTGTGTCTGCCACTTGAATGTAGGTTCATGAGCAGAGGACTATTGGATCTCCTCTGCTGTATCCCCAATACTTAAACAATAGTAGGAGACAAATTTAAAGGTGTTCAGTAAAGACTTGGGAGCTGAATGACTGATGTCTGGGAGCCTATAGAAGACCTTATATTGCACATGTCATACACATTGTTCTTATACAAAATCTCAAGGAGACTTGCCACCAGATTAGAGCCTTCAGTGCGGTAAGATGTGTATAATCTTAGTAAAAGTCCATAGATGCAAGATAAATAGAAGGTCAGGCCAGGGGGTTATACCTCCAGATATCATTGGGCTTCATTTAATCTGCCTCCTAGCAAATTGTCTAGAACTGAATGTTAGTAGCCCCAGGAATCATTCATTAAGATCCTTACTAGAATTGTGTGACTATCTGGAAGAGTCCAGTAACAAAATGCTGCTGAGGCTGAGAGGATGGGCTCCGGTTCAGCCAGATCAGGATTTGTATCTGGTTATGACCTAGGTTACTCAAGTAGCCCAAGTGTGGGTTTCCTGGTCTGCGAATTGGGAACACGGGGGACTTATGCTGCTAGCACTGGCATGGGTTGAAATGGATAGTCCAGCCAAGTCCTCAGCACAGTGCCTGACAGAAAAGAAGCTGCTTCCATCACCATCACCCAGGCCACACCACAAATTCCACCTGAGCCCACATAAAGCTCAGCTGTTCTAGCCATGCTGTGGCCCTTGGCCCATGGCTCTGCATCCCTTCAGATCACAGTGCCCTTCGTCACTACTGCATCTTTTGTTTTATCCCCGAACTTCCTCTCAGCTCCCTTGGTTGCTGACAAAGAACTGAAATAAGCTTTATGGGCAGCTCTCAGTTGAGTGTTCTTTTTTCCAATAAAGCAAGCATTCTCAGCAGAATGAAGAAAAGCCTTCTGCTCCTACCTTAGACTTTTACACAGTGACAGCTGCCTGCAGTAAAGTAGTGAAGGAGGGAAAAGAAAATAAATGAGAATGCAAGGACTGGCAAATTAAGACTGTATGGGCTCACGGTTGGGGAAAAGCAATGAGGCAAACAAATATGATCACATTTAAAGGGCTCAGTGGGATTTGAGAAATTAGCATAAGTGCATAAATCTAACTACTGCTAACTTAGAGCAATGGCATTATGAGACAGTCATCAGCCTTTTTGAGCCCTTCTGATGAATTTGTCCTTGAGCCACGTTCTAAAACTTAAAATAATTGTGTATTTTAGAGCAAACAAATATCCATATATTTAGATGTAACTTGCATATTCAACTCATTCAGTAATGATTGGGGTGGGATGCAGTGCATACATTCGGAATTGTTCTAAAAGTTACTGGGTATCCAAACCTAATGAGAAAAAAGTAATACAAAACCTGTGAAGCTTATTCCTTCTTGTTTCCCTTATTTTCCTGCAATATTGGTGATCTTATTTTGTACTGTTACTGTTTCTCCTTTCCTATGCTCTTTGTATTTCCTTCATACCACACATTAAAGCCCAGGAATAATGTTTTTCCTCTTTAGAAATCAAGAAATACCAATTAAAATAATAATGAGGCATACTTTGCAGAGATAAGCAAAGATTTAAAAGACAGATTATTCCCAGCGCTGGCAATGTGACAGGAAATGGGCCCTTTCATACTTTTTGTGGATATGAGTGTTAATTTTTGTTGCTTTTTAGAGAACTTGATGACATAATTTCAAAACTTTAAAATAGAAAAAAAAGTTTCTCACCCTTTGACCTGACAGCTTTATGTATAAGATTTATCCTAGGGGGATAACTGGAATGAGCACTCCTAACTCTGGCACCAAATATTTAATGATCCATTGCTTATAATGTGAAAAATTTATAAACAACTTAAATATCCAAACATAAGAGATTAGTTAAATCTTGATAATCACCCAATAGAAGACTATATAGCTATAAATATGATATACATGTACCTGTGCATGTATGTGTGTTATATACAAATATGTGGAAAGATGCTCAAAATGATAAAAGGTAGGTTAAAATGACAAATATGATGAGCTATTACTATTATTATTTTTTGAGACGGAGTCTCGCTCTGTCGCCCAGGCTGGAGTGCAGTGGCCGGATCTCGGCTCACTGCAAGCTCCGCCTCCCGGGTTTACCCCATTCTCCTGCCTCAGCCTCCCAAGTAGCTGGGACTACAGGCGCCCGCCACCTCACCCGGCTAGTTTTTTTGTATTTTTTAGTAGAGACGGGGTTTCACCGTGTTAGTCAGCATCGTCTCGATCTCCTGACCTTGTAATCCGCCTGTCTCGGCCTCCCAAAGTGCTGGGATTACAGGCTTGAGCCACCGCGCCTGGCCTATTATTTTTAAAAATATATTTTATGTGCATAGAAAAGTATCTGAAAAGATATATGCAAGAAACTAATTATATCTGGATATGGACATTTTCCCTAGTCTTTATTTTCTTCTCATAGAATATCTGTATTTTATACAGTACAACAATAAATATGTATTATTTTTAATCGTACAAAATAATTTTTGATCAGAAAAACGGGAAAAAGAGCAACATTTTGCCATCAGTTCTTTTAGTCATTTACTTTGGGTGAAAGGCAGATATTACTACATTTTCATTGGTGAGTGACTGGTGAATATTCAGACAACTTGGGAACTTGGAGCATTTTCATCAGCTAAAAAATAAAATACAAAGCTCATGAGCACAGCAATACCTAGAGCTCTGATATCTCAAAAGCCAAGTGGTTTGTGGTACTTGCTCTGGTTTGCTGTCCTCCCTTGGAAAATTTTATACAGGATGCTTTCAGTAGGTGATTTGCAGACACTTTTAGATGGTCAGAAAGTAGCACTAGACAAATCAGTTGCAAATCGATTTTCAGTGTGGTTATGCTCAATATATTGTGTAAATACAGCAGGCAGCCTCCAATTCTTCCTAGAGTGGAAGTAAATGGGGGAGTTGATGCAGAAAAGGCTTTTCAGAGGAGCTGACACCTGTGCTAAAGGGTAAGAATGCAATGACCAGGTGAACAAGAGAAGAGGGAACATTCAAAAGCATGAAAATCAGAATACAGCCCTTGGAGATTTTGTAGGTACTTGACAAAAGCTTATTTGTGGTGGTGGTGCTGGCAGTGAATAGGAAACAAAAGTGTTCTATAAATCCTAGCTTTCTGGTTTTTGTAATAAAACGTGCATTAATTTACACATTTTGGGGTGCCTTTTAACTTAACCCACAATGACACATAATAACACAATAGATAGTTTGTATTTTTCTTAAGACATTTGTTACCTTCCAATCCTCTGTGTCTTCAAAGCTATTTAAATAACTACATAAAGTAAGAAAAAAATCCAATAATACCCAACTGATGCAAATCAGGGAAGGAGTGATACATAGTGACAATGTTGGGGGATTCATATCTGGGTGTTCTTCCGCATTTATACCCTTAGTCTTTGGAATGTTCAAATTCCATATAAAAACTAAAGAATGCTTGAGTTGCCAGTTGGGGTTCAAGACTATGCCAAGTTCATATGAAAATCCTGTTGGCACTTAAGTCAGCACTGCATCATTAATAATGGACAGTGTCCTCTTCTCTGATGTCATTCCTTAAATGTATACCTTCATAATTTGAATTTACTAAAACCGTTTCTGAAGATGTGTATGCTTTCTATTATCTCTTATGGTAATAACTTCCATAAAGGAAGTTATATGAATTGTTTATCTGAAACCTGCCTCCCTCAAGATTCTTGGGGCCCTACTATTTAAAAGTGTCCTGGTCTCAGCCAGGCGCAGTGGCTCACGCCTGTAATCCCAGCACTTTGGGAGGCTGAGGCGGGTGGATCACAAGGTCAGGCGTTAGAGACCAGCCTGTCCAACATAGTGAAACCCCCTCTCTACTAAAAATACAAAAAATTAGCCAGGCACGATGGTGGGCGCTTGTAATCCCAGCTACTTGGGAGACTGAGGCAGGAGAATTGCTTGAACCTGGAGGGCGGATGTTGCAGTGAGCGGGATGACAGTGTGATACTCTGTCTGGAAAAAAAAAAAAAAAAAAAAATATCCTGGTCTCAGGAGGCTGAGATATGAGGATCACCTGAGCCTGAGAGGTTGAGGCTGCAGTGAGCCATGATCTCACCACTGTACTCCATCCTGGGTGACAGAGTTAGACCCTGTCTCAAAAATAGGAATAATTCTGGTCTGATCATATCTTCTGCAGAGTGGTTTTACTGCTGCTTCTTGGGAATAAGAAATTGGCCTTCTCTTATTAGGAGCTCTTTGATTTTTTTTTTTTTTTTTTTTTTTTGGTGGGGAAGCTGGAGTGCAGTGGCACAATCACAGCTCACTGCAGCCTCGACCTTCCAGGCCCAGATGATCCTCCCACCCCACCCCAGCTTCCTGAGTAGCTGGGACTACAAGGGCATGCCACCCTGTCTGGCTAGTTTTTGTATTTTTCGTAGAGACAGGGTTTCACCATCTTCCCCAGGCTACTCTCTAACTCTTGGATTCAAGGAATCTTCCCGCCTCAGCCTCCCAAAGTGTTGGGATTATAGGCTTGAGTCACCACGCCCAGCCAAGAGCTCTTTGGTTTTTGTTCAAAGTTATCAAAAAAGTAGAAACAAATTACTTGGTTATGCTGATTAGCCTTTCTTTTGGGGCTACCAAATGAGACACAAATTTACTAGGAGAAATTCTCTGAAATTTAGAGACGATGGGAAGCTAACAAAAATCAACCAATGTTGAATTTGCTATTTTGAAATTGGAGTATGCTTTCAAGTGTGAACAAATAAATGGATTTCTCAGTTTGTCTCCAAGCCATTCTAACTTAAAATTGATAAAAGATAATCTTGAAAACTTTATCAAAATTAATAAAAAGTACACAAAGAAACTAAGTAAAGTTTAGAAAATGGAGAATCTGAGGGGAGCCAGTGTGTCTCAACATCTATCCAACCAAAAAGGTACTGATTCTAACCCTAACATAGAAAAAGACCAGTTACTAGACAAGCTTGACTGATCAGATACATCCTCAAAGACCACCCTGCTTCTTTTGCTTTAATTCTAACGTGTAATTTAGTCTCCAGAGTGTATCAGCCAACCAGTGAGAGGAAAAGTATAGTCCAGATCATACCGTTCATTGTGAAATCACACTGGTATATTCTACATTTCAAATACGACTCTTTTGAGGTTGGTTATTGCAACTCAGCTCTCCCCAAAATCATCATCCCTCAGTGAACTGACAAATTGAATTTTGGAGCCTGTGAAGCTGAGGCCCAGTCCCTGGACCACGGTGACTTCACCTAGTGCCACCAGCACAGCGTGACCGAGCCAGCTGGCCGCATGGATCTCTGCTGCAGAAGAAGGGAGATGCTGAGTATTCTCAGCAGCCCGCTACTCAGGAGCCAGCCTTCACCTTGCCCCTCATCCGCTCACACTGGGATGCGGGTTTAAGAGAGGGAATTAGATGTGAGTTTTGTCTGGGGGCCTTTTCAGGACAGATGCCCAGCAGAAGGGTTCTCAACGGTGACTGAGAGTTTCCGTCTCCCCTAGAACCCACAGTTCAGTGAACTGACTTCAGTGGAGCGGTTGAGCCCCGGAGGCAATCTGTTTGAGACTTCAGTTATGCTACCAAGAGGCCAACGGAGCCCTAGAAATATGTGATGAATTATACAAAGAGGGACAACTGCTTTCTATTCACCACACTTTGATAGCCATATTCACTGCTTCTGCCCAGATTACCAACAGAGGTCGAGGACAGTGTTATTTGTTAAAAAAAATTTCCTAGGGATTCAAAAAACAGTATCACACTTCATAAATGAATTAATTCCTTAATATCATCTGATACCAATACATAGTCAAATTTTCCCAATTATTCTAAGAATGTCCTTTGCACATGTTTATCCAGGCCAGGATCCAATCTAGAATGTTACAGTGCATCGAGTCGTTATTTCACCTAAATCTCTTTTGATATAGAGTAGTCACTTTTTTCATAACACCGACTTTTCCAGAGGATCGAGCCATAAAATGGGATTATCTCATAAAATAGCTCACCTTCTGTATTTAGCTGCTTGCTTCCTGTGGTCTCATCCAGCTTGTCCCCCATGCCCTGTGTTTTATGTAGACTGTAAGTTAGATCCAAGGACTTAATCCGATTTAAGTTAAATGTTTTTGACCAAAAGGAAAAAATACATCATGGGCGATATCACATACGTCATGTTGCCTCACATTATAAGACAATGTTGTCGTGGCATTAGTGGTGTTAAAATTGAGCACTGCATTAAAATAGTGACCTTCTGATTTCTCCAGTGTACATTGCTCCTCTTGTGAAATGAAAGAAAGTGGTAAATCACTGGTATGGTGGTACTTTGGCGCCATATGAATGTCCTGTTCCCTATTAACTGTTTGTCTAATGATTTATCAGCAATTAATGTTTTTTTGTTTGTTTGTTTGAGATAGAGTCTTACTCTGGCTGCCCAGGCTGGATGGAGTGCAGTGGTGTGATCTTGGCTCACTGCAGCCTCGACCTCCAGGGCTCAGGTGATGCTTCCACCTCAGCCTCCTGAGTAGCTGGGACTACAGGTGCACATCACTATGGCCCAGCTAATTTTTTGTATTTTTAGTAGAGATAGGGTTTCGCCATGTTGCCCAGGCTAGTCTCCAACTCCTGTACTCAAACAATCCACCTGCCTCGACCTCCCAAAGTGCTAGGATGCCAGGTGTGAGCCACCACACCCAGCAACAATTGATAATTTTGGCCTGATAATTTCTCTCTGGCATCGCCTTTTCCATAGTCAGTATACCATAGTCTTATGGTATACTGCTTACCTGTTATGATTTGAAGCGAATCACTGGCTTCTTGATGCTTAACTCCTTTATCTGTAAAAATAGGTTATTTTAGGAAGCAGAGGCAGGAGGATCGCTTGAGGCCAGGGGTTGGAGACCAGCCTGGGCAACATAGTGAGACCTCATCTCTCCAAATAATAAAAAATTAGCCAGGTGTGGTGGTAGCACATGCCTGTAGTCCCATCTACTTTGAAGTCTGCGGTGGGAGGATCACTTGAGCCCAGGAGTTGGAGGCTACAATGAGCCATGATCATGTTACTACACTCTAACCTGGGCAACAGAATGTGATTCTACCTCAAAAAACAAACGAACAAACAAAAACCAAAAAGAACCAATCCAAGTTGCTGTCAGCAGTATGTAACATGCTTTGCTTGGTGCCTGGTGGTCTGTATCCATGCAATAAGCATTGGCTTTTTTTTTTCTTTCTTTTTAAAAAATATTTTTAAAATTCAATTAAATAGAGACAGGGTCTTGCTATATAGCCCAGGCTAATCTTGAACTCCTATGTAAGAAGCAGTTCACCTCCCACCTCCCAGTGGCGCAGGATTGTGGCTTAGTCATGGCTTTTTGTGTGCTTTCGCCTTATTTTGGTGATGGATTGCGGGCAATCAGATCTCATACTGGCAAAAAAAAAACTCTACAAGGTTGAGGAAATTTTTTTTTGAGTTGTTTTTTAATGAATTATACTTTAAGTTCTAGAGATTTACACGTAATATGGATGCGATGCAGGTTTGTTGCCGCATCATTATACCTGTGCCATGTTGGTATACTACATCAACTCGTCATTTACATCAGGTGCTCGCTCCCAATGCAAATCTTCCCACCTCACCTCACGTATTAGTATTTTGATTATTGTGATGTTTCCCCTTCCCGAGTCCAAGTGGTCTGTTCATTGTTCCGGACGTTCCCACCTATAATTGTCGATTATTGGTTTTTTCCACTGTTCTTTGCATTTGAATTTTGCTGTAAAGAATAATGATGGTTTCCATAGATTAGATTTTTAAGAAAACGGCTTGTATGCCCGTTTTCAACAAGGTGTGTTCTAAGAATCAGTAGTGCCTCAACATGCTACAAAGGAGAAGGGTCCATTGTTAAAATAATGTCTAGGAAATGTCTCCCATTCTTTTCCTTTCTTGAAGTCTCATTGAACATATGATTAAACTAAAGTTTCCAGAAAGCCTCTCAGGAAAGAAACCTAGGCTAATCTTGTAGGCTAATCTAGTATTTTCTAATTTATTTGCCTGTAGACACTACTCCCTGACCTCTGCCGCTGACTTTTCTTAAACACACACAAACATTACATTGAGCTGCCTTGGATTCTTCCAAAGGCTTGAATGAAGAGGGAATCAGAGAAGCCGACTCCCTGTGGAGAGTTGGGAGGTGTCTACCAATGACTTTGGATTCTGAAAAGCCACACAAGCTAGAGGAGTTGTCAAGAGGTTCAGTTTTTGAGGGGTCAGGAAAGGCATAAATTGGAGGCCAGGCAGTAATTCAACAGCTAAACTCTCTTTCTTAGACTTTCTCCTAGAGGATGTTAGAATCCACCCATCCTATAGTTGTGTTACAGCTACTGGGACTTGCCTAGGCCAGACAGAAGTGAGTACTTTGGGCCAATGCTTAGATACTGAAGGATATAGAATATATTATGGTTCAGAGGAAGAGCAGAGGATTTGGAGTCAGACAAACATGGGTAAATGCCTTCGTTCTACCAGGTATTTACCATGATACCTGGGAAAAATCTCTTAACCTCTCTGAACCTCTTTCTTCATCTATATAATATATACAATTAAAGTACTCAGACCAAATGGTTGTGAAGCTTTCTTAAATACTTAAAAGCATTTTTAAAAATGAAGTAGTATATAACTGATAGTTAATTTAATTTTAATAGTAAGAGTATTCTTACTACATGACCCCACATTTTGTGGATTGACTAATCATTGTTTTATTTATTCAAATGGTTAATATTTATTGAGCATTTACTATGTACCAGGCACTGGGTAGGTACTTACATAGAGCGTGAACTAGAGCAGATCCAGTCCCTGACTTCATGTAGCTTACATTCCATTGTGGGAGACATATGATAAGCAAATATACACACAAATAAATATAGAATTATAGTCCCCTCCTTCCAGGTACTGATGTGGTCATTTTTAAATGGGAATATTGCTTATAATATATATTTTGAAGGTAATATCCACAAATAAATATATGGAAATGAATTTGTCAACTTAAGTAAAGAATAAGATTAATAATAAAAAATTGTTAGAGACCTTAGGAATAATTTATCTCAATCTCCTCATTTTATAGATGAGGAAAACTAGGACCAGGAATACTATAGAAACTTACCCAAAGTCACATGTTTGTTGTGTCATGCATGTCACATGTGTGCATGTGTGTGAGGCAGGGGTCAGAACACAGATTTCCCTTCTTTACTCAGTGCTTTCCATCTGCTGGTTCCATCTGAAAGGCATTATGAGTGGCTCCTGTTTTATCTGTGTGTTACAAGCACACTCTTTTTTTTTTTTTTTTGAGACAGAGTCTTGCTCTGTCGCCCAGGCTGGAGTGCAGTGGCACAATCCCGGCTCACTGCAAGCTCCGCCTCCCGGGTTCACGCCATTCTCCTGCCTCAGCCTCCCGAGTAGCTGGGACTACAGGCGCCCGCCACCACGCCCGGCTAATTTTTTCTATTTTTAGTAGAGACGGGGTTTCACCATGGTCTCGATCTCCTGACCTTGTGATCCGCCCGCCTCGGCTTCCCAAAGTGCTGGGATTACAGGCATGAGCCACCGCGCCCAGCCTACAAGCACACTCTTATACAACATGTTCTCATTATAAAAAATTGAGGACCCAGACCAATTGATTTTTCCAAACTTTGTTCCATGAAGGATTACAATTTTACTAGATGTTAATAGGTTATCACTTTAAGCTTCTTGGTCAAATTACTTTTGGACACCCTGCATCCCCCCTGGATCTTTACTATAGAGATCCATAAATGTATATTGTAATTTTAAAAGATTATTCCTGCAGTAAGGAAACCTTTTAAACTATGCCCAACCTAACATTCCCCAAACTTACTTGATTACAGAATCCATTTTAAATTCTGTAGCCATGAATGTGATTCATGTGCTGTGCAGGAAGTGTAGCCTTAGCATCCATTTAGTTGGCTCCTTGGTAAAGGTTGTGGAAGCCCATTAGAGCTCACTAAACCAAAGCCAATCACACAACTTTAAAAGGAGCAGTTCCTTGGATCTTAGGAATTCAGGCAGACTGTGGATGTGTGTAACATGTAGGAGCAACACCTAGTAGGATTCGTTTTCTTAAGGTGACCATGTCCTTTTAACCCAGGACTGAAATGGGAAACCATGGAAGCATGAAGAGTATGTTTTGATACATCTTTGACACAATCCTCTTTAAGTTTTGCTATTATTATTTTCAAGTCTTTTGAAATTATTATTATTGTTATCTTTTCAGGCATTCACAAGCCCGGAGTTCTCCAAAAGGGTGCGATATCTTCACAGGACATGCAAACAAGGTAGCTGGATATTGTGATTCCAAAGTAACTGTGTGTCATTCCTTCAGACTCATCCAAGTTCATAGGCATGAAGCTTGTCTGTGACTGCTTGGTTGGGCCATCCAAATTTGAAACTGTTAGTGATATTTTGAAGTCTTTGAGACAAAAGCCCAGCTTGCTAAAGAACTTTGGTTCAGTAGAGAGACAGGGAGGTACAGTGGAGAGAGAATCAAAAGCCTGGAAATTTGCTGCTGAGAATAAATGTTAGCTGCTCCCTGAGGTGATTTGTCTGTGCACTCCACTCTCTACAGATGTTAGAGCCTCTTTTTGAGTAAGGACCCGAGGTTCTTTGGTAGCACTTTGATATCCTGCTCGAATTCAATATGTGAAATGGAGGCGTCTCTCTGTGACTTGGAGCCCACAGCAGGCTTTGAAGTCTGATCCAATTTTTGCTGCCTACTATTTGATGTTGAAAGGATGAAATGAAGAAAATGTACAGTTTTTGCCAGTAACTCTGCTGAGCATATGTAAGATTAAAAAAACAAAATCCTTTGGATGATGTACTTAGAAATGTTAAGCAGATTAATACCTTCCTATAGGTTTTCTTTTTTCTTTCTTAGAGATAAAAAATAAGTATAGGTGAAAATCAGCACATAGCTGTTTTATATTCTGGACTATAATTAATTTAACAGGAAGCTAGGTTGACTCGTTCTGAAGAAGAAATAAATGAATGAAGCAAAAGATGTTGAGACTTGGCTTCTAATTGCCCCAAGGAGAGGACCTCCATTCAATTCTATGCAAGACGGGAGCAACTTACAAATAACTCCAATATACGTAGCCTCTTGCTTTTAGTCAGGGTTAAGTGCCCCTTTGTTAAATAGAAGCCATGTCCTTAAGGCTGTTTCATCAGAGGATAATAATAATATTTCTCTTACTGGGTTTTTCTGAAGCACTCGATTTCTGGGACTGATTTGCTGTCTTCTCGGATATGCCATCCTGCTCCAGATCACCAAGGACTGAGTCTCTGGGGAGCCCCTCAAAAACCTGGTAAGAAGAACATTTTGAATTGCATGCTGCTTCTACCATTTGCTTGTTTGCGTACTTTGGGCAGGACTCAATTAGATAGTAATATGACCAAATGTTGGCAAAAACTTTTGGGAAGCCATACATGCTGGATGTAAAACTTGTATTAAAGGTAGTTTTACCATGTACCCATGTCATTTAAGATAATGAACATCAAAGTCCATGCTTTTCCATTTACTTAACCTTAAACTAGGATACTGTTCTAAAATTTCATTTTATTAAAGGGAAGATAAACAGCTGACCAGCTTTTAGTGGAGCAGATCATGCAGGGTCGAAATCTAGGAGTTGATAAAGAATATGGATTTAGAAAGTAGTTCTGCCCTTTTGGCAACATGGCCATTCTTTGAGCAAGAAGACAGACATGCCTTTGGGAAACAACTGTTTCTGGCTCATTTTCTAAATTTCTTGCTACAGAATATAGTAAAAGTCAGTTTCAGGTTTGCATGCAGCTATAACCAGTGCTTCTGAAAGATAAAATAGAAACATAATTGTAAGAAATATTTACAAGCTAGAAGATATTAAGGACTACGTGAACCTTTCCAAGAAAAGAAATGCTCCTGATGTTACACTTAATGTCAACCTCATCTGTTTTTCTGAAATATAATTTCTCAGATCTCTTCAGTTTTCTTCTTAGCTTGTTTATCAGTGACAAAGTAGCACAGTATGAAGTGGGAAATGCATAATAAATGTGTTATGACTTCAGTCAGTCTGTATGGATCTTAAACTCTTGGAGAGAGACAAGAGGATGAGTCCATTATAGCAGAACCTTTTAAATGGACGTATAGTAAATGATAAACCTGACAAAGGAAATATTTTCCTCATAGCCAGACAGTATTCAGGAATAAGGTCACAATGAAGTGGGGGTAAAAGTAGTACAAAAAAAGAGGAGAGAATTTAGGGGAAAAACAGTATAATGGAGCAAAATTCATTATGCAAGAGTTTGGTTGGTGCTTTTCTCTATCCAAACAGATAGTCTCTATATTTTAATTGGAGTGTTTAGAGCATTTATATTTAATGTGATTATTGATATGTTTTGGTTTAAATCTATCATCTTGCTATTTATTTTCCATTTGTCCTATCTAGTTTTTGTTCTCTCTTGGTATTCTATTTTTAAATAGATGTAATTCCTAAAAAGAAAAATTTTAAGTATGGTTGAGTAGCTAAACCATACTGGCAGGTTCTGGCATCAGACCTGCCTGGATTCAAATCTCTGGTCTCGTGTGTGTGTGTGTGTGTGTTTTCTCTTTTTTTTTTTGAGATGGAGTCTGGCTCTGTCGCCCAGGCTGGAGTGCAGTAGCGCAATCTCTGCTCAGTGCAAGCTCCGCCTCCCAGGTTCACACCATTCTGCCTCAGCCTCCCGAGTAGCTGGGACTACAGGCGCCCGCCACTATGCCCGGCTAATTTTTTATATTTTTAGTAGAGACGGGGTTTCACCGTGTTAGCCAGGATGGTCTCAATCTCCTGACCTCGTGATCCACCCACCTCAGCCTCCCAAAGTGCTGGGATTACAGGTGTGAGCCACCGTGCCTGGCTGGGTCTCCTGTGTTAATCAAGCTATGTAGCAACTCCTTACCTTAGTACCTATTCATGTAAAGTGAGGGAAATAGTAATGCATATCTGAGAGGTTTCACTTAGGATTAAATGAGCTAGTGTAAGTAAAGGGCATAGCATAGTGTCTGGCTCATAGTAAGGGTTTAGTAAATGTCAGATGCTATTATGGTAATTATTGTTATTGATATTATATAAATACAGAGTTAATCTATGAACATGAATACTAGGTAGAGAAATAAAGTTCTTTTGGTAAGACATTAAGTTTTGGTGTGATAGTTTGGGGAAGTAAAAATACATTACATTTTGAATTTATTAAAAAGAAAAGAGACTTGTTGGATTACAATAATCTTTCCCATTCTTTAGGAAAGTGTCTTAAAAAGTCAAATGTATTAATAAGTAACACATCTGATTTGCTATAAATGGCTTATATGCACGTTCTTTCTAGAGTTGTCTCTCCCTTTCAGTCTAAATGATTTTCTATTGGGTCTGCCACCATCAACATTATTGCCCCTTACACTCTTATAAACAGCATCCTAAGTAGTCTTCCTGCCTCCATTCTCCTTTAGTTTATCTTATGCCAACAGAAACCTAAGATTTCTAAAGCAAAATCCTAATCGTGACCTTCTCTCCCTCCACACTTTTCAGTGACTCCCTAGTATCCCAGCATGACCTTCAAGGCTTTCTTTGTTCTAGTCCTAATCTTCTTTTCTAGCTCTAACTTCTACTGCTCTCTCTTTTTCATTCTGTGCTTCAGAATCTCCAAACTATTCTGTTTTCTCTGAACATGCCTGGTATGTTCTTTCCCTCCTCTGTGACTGTTCATGCTGCCTCTTCTACTCCACATGTCCTTCTTCCTCATTTACTTTTCAAAATCCTCTCCATTCTTCAAGGTCCACAATGGCTCCCTACTCTTTTCCTCTTTCTTATAATACTTATCACATTCTGCTTTGTTTTATAGTTACTTTAATGCATCTACTAGATTTAAAACTCTCTAGAATCATGTCTTCCCATTTATGAGTTCTCTCCTCACAACCTAGCCTAGGTCTCGAATTGAATTCTTGAGCATCCAAAGTGGTGATGAAACATAATGGAAGCAAGAATGAAATGAAACTTTACCTAAGTAAGGAATCAGAGAAGAGTTTTACAATGTATTTCTAACAATCCTAGAACAAAGTAAATGTTTCTGAGACAACCTCCAAATAGATATAGTGTACTAGTGGAAGAAATTAAAATAATCCAAGCTATTTCATTTTGTTACTATTGTTACTATTGCTGTTTTGGGCAGGAGAAGCAAAGAAAGTTTAGACATGAAGACATGAGAAAACATATGTAAATCGAATTCCCCTTGATCTTAGAAAACAACCAAGATGAAGAACAAAATTTTTTTTCTGTTTCATTTATATTATCAGTTGTAGAAACAAGAATATATTATTTAAGCAACACTTTTAGCAAATTATGCCTTTGTGTTTAATTCTGTGCTTTAAATGACCCATTATTTTAACCCATGTTTTTGTGAAAGGTTGAATGAGAATATTGTGACTTTTTCGGTTTAAAAAAACACTAATATCCAGAAGGTTTGCCTTCTAACTTGCAGTGAGGCCTAACTTCATTATTCTAAGAAGGGGTCGGTGAGGTGAGAATGAGAGGCGGGGAATAAATCTAAAGTTACTCCATCTCAAGCTCAGCTTAGAGCAGCCATGCAAAGAAGTCTGTAAATATGGGCCTTAAATGTCTTCAGAGTATAACAAGTGTCCCTAACTGGCCCATGTGGGCCGACTCATTGCTCACATTAAGAGAAAAGCACAATATACCTGGGAAGTGCATAATTCTAGTCACTTGGTCACTAATCCAAGCAGTGAAACTATTTAATAGGACTGACAACAATGTATACAGACCTTATCTGGTTTTACTGTGTAAATGGTTATACTTCAGGCATTCGTTCTTCTAGTTATTTATTTATTTATTCAAAAAATAATTATTAACTCTATGTGCCAGGAACTGACAAGTATTTCTCAAAACTTTTATAAAAGACTAATTTTTGGTTGGTTGTTTTCCATTTTACCACAGTCTGATAATTTTGTGGAATACAATAAAAATGAATTACGAAGAAAATAATCATGGACTTGGATGTTGTGTCAATATCAAAACCCTGTCCACATGATGCTACACTGTAGCAGAGGGAGACAGACAATAAACAATAAGCAGACGAATAAGTCAATTATGTGGGATGTTAGAGGGGTGAAGAGTTACGGGGAGAAAATACAACTGCAAGGGTGATAAGGAGTAGCCCAAGTGTAGAGGGTGAGTTTGGGTGGTTGTATGTATATATATGTGTGTGTGTGTATATATATATATGTTTGTTTGTTTTTATTTGAGATGGAGTCTAGCTTTGTCACCAGGCTGGAGTGCAGTGACGTGATCTCAGCTCACTGCAACCTCCGCCTCCCAGCTTCACGCCATTCTCCTGTCTCAGCCTCCTGAGTAGCTGGGATTACAGGCATGCGCTACCACGCCCAGCTAACTTTTGTATTTTTTTTTTTTCTTAGTAGAGACAGGATTTCACTATGTTACCCAGGATGGTCTCGATCTCCTGACCTCGTGATCCGCCCACCTCGGCCTCCCAAAGTGCTGGGATTACAGGCATGAGCCACCGCGCCCCCGGCCTGGATGGTTGTATTTTTAAACAGTGTGGCTTCATTAAGAATGTGAGGTTTGAGTAGAGGCTTGAGGGTGGTGAGCCAGTTCACCATGTAAATAAGAGAAGAGCGTTCCTGGCAGAAGACCACGATAAAGGCCTGGAGGAAAGAACGTGAATGGATATGAAGAGTAGAAGTCCCTGTATTGGAGCTGAGAGACCAAAAAGTAGAGTCATAGGAAATGAGGAGCCAGATAGTGCAGGTTCGTACTGTTTAATGTCCTAACAAACATCCTAGGGATCTAGATACCATGAGGATTCTCATTCAGCAGGTCTGAGTGGCTCTGAGATTCTGCAGCACTAATGAGCTTGCGGGGGGTTCTGATATTGTCGGTCTGAGGTTCACTTTGTGAGTAGTGAGGGTGTAGTCTCAGTGAAATGGGAGGCCAGTGAGTGGGAGAGTGGCATGATCTGGGTTATGATTTTAACAATAACTCCAGCTTTGGAGTTGAGAACCAACTAGACATCATCAAGAAATGAAATCATCTAAGTACATTTTCCATACAGCTGAAACTCTCTCAAACCTAAAATTACCTTTCATATTGAGTGCACAAACACAATTCTCCTTATTCTCTGTATCTAGGGGCATGATTATTAACAGCAGTTATCACATTGGGCTGTAATGCAGAGCAATCCTCAGAGACTGTTGTGAAATAGGGCCACCTACCCTTGCAGTAAATGACCCTTGACCATTATGATTTTTAGTTAATGTGCCAGATTCTCTGTTTAATTTCTCCTCTCTCAACACAAAGCTGATGTTTCTTGCTGTTGTTAATGAGCTGACTTTTTGTAACATACTTTTCTTCTCCTTCTTCCTTTTTCATCTTTGCTATGGTCTAAAAAACAGGTTTTAAGCATTTTTTTAAGGCAGTAAAAGAAGTGGGTTTGAGAGGGAGATCTGAGAAAATCCCCTATGAATAAAAGAACAGGAACTCTAATGTATGTATACATTAGTACCTATATTAGGTACCATGCCAGGCCCTTTACTTATATTTTCTTAATGTAAAGTACACAAGCTTTAGTTTAACCTTGTGACCTGTGCTTGTTAAAGAACCCTCACTACCTGCCTTTGGGTTTTCTATTATACCTCACCTAAGAGTTACCTCTGTCCTGGGTTTTCTTCCCATCTACAGTGAGTATACCTTAATCATATTTCTTTTTGAAGGTCAAAAGTAGCAAGCAGTATTCTACTGGCCTCCTAGGGGGGGTCATAGTTGGCAAAGCACACTGTTGGGATGTGGTAGAGCCACCAGAGAGCATATGGAACCTGGCATCGGGCATTAGTGATTGATTTCAGATCTTTCATGGCCTGTCTAGCCACGGCTCCTGAGCAAATCACACCATTTTCTTTCACTTAGCAGCTTCTTTAATGCCATCTACTTCATTATTTTCCTTTACCTTTCCAGTTGCTCTCATTACTAAATTCTATTGGTTTTGGCAGCAATTCAACTGTCAGAAAGCAAACTCAGGCTGTATTTTATTCTTAAAAACGTTAATCCTTAAAGTGACCAAACATCTCAACTTTGCTGTGACAGAAATGTTTCCCAAAATGTGGGATTTTCAGTGCTTATACCAGGACAGTCCCAGGCAAACAGATGAGTTGGTCACCCTGTAATGATACACGAAATTGAGCTTGTTTGGGGCAAGATCACTATAACAGGCAAGACTATACCTCAGATCCATGCAACAGAATCACTTCACACGGGCCGCCTGTGTTTGGAAGGGAGTGCAAGCAGCTCGCCAGACAGCAATGCTATGATCATAAAGGGCTAAGATGTCTCCCATTTGACAGGGAGAGCATGTTCCTACAACAGAGTCTCAAGAGCCGCATTATCTCCCTCAGGAAGGCACGTGGAAATCAGACACTGAACAAAGGCAAGGCTACTGGGCCTCTCTGTCCCTTACCCAAATTCGTGACTGAATGTCACACACAAGACTGTATTCATTTATGGGTAGTCTCCGAGGTTCTGAATCCCTGCTCGTTTTGGCTCCCTTAGGCTAAAAACATCTTTTCTTCTTGTCTGGATGCCATTGAATTCACCTTAAACCCTCATCAGTAAGACTTGGTAAAGTCTTATCTGAGGACTTTTCTCAGTGAAATGGCAAAGGAATTACAGGTATAGAATTGTTATTGCTAGCATGTGAGGTTAGAACACACCTCATATTAAGGGATCTTTTTAAACAGATTGCTCTCACACTTCACTGGGCTCTCCAGAATCACCCAGAATGCTGGTTAAGACAGACTGCTGAACCCATTGCATAGTTTCCAATTCTGTGTGGGATGGAGAGGGGGATTCGTAGTGTTATCAGGTTTCCAGAGGATGAGATGCTGCTGGTCTGGGGACTTCCCTTTGAAAACCACTGCTCTGGACATTCCCTATCTCTGTGACACAATATTGAATCCGAGAAAGTGGACTTTATATATGTGGCTTTCTCCTCATTCATTCAACAAACATTTATTGAACACCTACTATATGTCAACCACAGGGCCAGGAAATGAAATAAGACACTTAAGAGACTAGTACGATTATAATATCTTGGTCTTTGCAGCTGTTGTTTTCCAAAGCTAGTCTGGTGACATATTGAGTGTCCTCATGGATTTCAAGTGATGTCATTAAATTATCGGGAAGTTGTCAAAAACAAAGTTACATTTACTTTTAGCTTTGCTGTGCAGGAAGAGGGTGGGAGTGTTCCAGACTTCTAAACAATCTATAAAGTGTTTCATTTTCTAAAATTATTAGGAATTACTGCCTTTATTGTTTGTTTTTGTGAGACAGAGTCTTGTTCTGTTGCCCAGACTGGAGTGCAGTGGCACAATCTCGTCTCACTGCAACCTCTGCCTCCTGGGTTCAAGCTTTTCTCGTGCTTCAGCCTCCTGAATAACTGGGATTACAGGCCTGAGCCACCACACTTGGCTAATTTTTGTATTTTTTGTAGAGACAGGATTTCACTATGCTGCCCAGCCTGGTGTTGAACGGACTCAAGTGATCCACCCACCTCAGCCTCCCAGAGTGCTGGGATTACAGGCATGAGCCACCACCCTCAGCCAGAAATTGTTGCTTTTAAAGGTTATTTCCAGATTATAAACTATACTACTTCTGCTAGCCTGGCTGTAGTATATTCATTCTCCCACATGGCAAAATTACTCTAAGCCCCACCAGATCTGAATGTTTTCATATATATATGAAACATTTTGCATATATATATGAAATGTTTCTCATATATATATATAATTTTATGTATTTAATTCTATTTATTTATTTTCAGATGGAGTCTTACTCTGCCACCTAGGCTGGAGTGCAGTGGTGTGGTCTCGGCTCACTGCAGCCTCCACCTCCTGGCTTCATATGATTCGTTCTTACATATTTCTAATATATATGTCATTGCCATAATGTTTGTTCCCTGACTTTTTGAAAAAAAACAAAAAAAATCTAGGCAAGGCCAACATAAGGAAGTCTACAGTTTGAGGCTTGTGGGCATGAGGACAAAGGGATGGAAGGAGACAGAAGACAGATTATAGTTGTCTTAATCCCCAATCCAATTTCTAATTTAGCTTCATTTATATTAATCATACACTTTCTCTGTTTTGCTTAAGAGACTGATATGGTTTAGCTTTGTGTCCCCACCCAAATCTCATATTGAATTGTAATCCTCAGTGTTAGGGGAGGGACCTGGTGGGAGGTGATTGGATCATTGTGGGGGGGATTTCCCCCTTGCTGTTCTCATGATCATGAATGAGTTCTTGTGATATCTGGTTGTTTAAAAGTGTGTAGCACTTACCCCTTCTCTTTCCTGCTGCCATGTGAAGATGTGCTTTCTTCCCCTTCTCCCTTCTGCCATGATTTTAAAGGTTCCTTAAGCCTCTCCAGTTATGCCTCCTGTACACCCTGTGGAACTGTGAGCCCATTAAACCTCTTTCCTTTATAAGTTACCCAATCTCACAGTCTCAGGTAGTTTGTTTGTTCGTTTGTTTGTTTTTGAGGTGGAGTCTCACTCTGTTGCCAGGCTGGAGTGCAGTGGCGTGATCTCGGCTCACTGCAACCTCTGCCTCCTGGGTTCAGCGATTCTCCTGCCTCAGCCTCCCAAGTAGCTAGGATTACAGGCACACGCCACCACGCCTGGCTAATTTTTGTATTTTTAGTAGAGATGGGGTTTCACCATGTTGGCCAAGCTGGTCTTGAACTCCTGACCTCGTGATCTTGCCTTGGCCTCCCAAAGTGTTGGGATTACAGGTATAAGCCACCATGCCCGGCCAGTCTCAGGTAGTTTTTTATAGCAGCGTGAGAATGGACTAATACAGAAAATTGGTACCAGGAGTAGGGTATTGCTATAAAGGTATTACTATAAGATAGCTGAAAATGTAGAAGCAACATTGGAACTGGGTAATGGGCAGAGGTAGGAACAGTTTGGAGGGATCAGAAGACAGAAAGATGAAGCAAAGTTTAGAACTTCCTAGAGACTTGTTGAAGGGTTGTGACCAAAATGCTGATAGTGATATGGACAGTGAAGTCCAGGGTGAGGTGGCTTCAGATGGAGATGAGAAACTTACTGGGAACTGCAGTAAAGGTCACTCTTGCTATACTTATCAAAGAGACTGGTGGCATTGTGTCTCTGGAGACCTGTGGAACTTTGAACTTGAGAGAGATGATTTAGGATATCTGGTAGAAGAAATTTCTAAGCAGCAAAGCATTCAAGAGGAGTCCTGACTGCTTCCAAAAGTCTACAATCATTTACATAAACAAAGAAATGACCTGAAACTAGAACGTTTATTTAAAAGGGAAGCAGAGCATAAAAGTTTGGAAAAATTGCAGCCCAATCATGTGGTTGTAAAGAAAAACACATTTTCTGTGGAAGAATTCAAGGCTGCAGAAATTTGCATGAGTAAAGAGGAGCTGAATGTTAATAGCCAAAACAATGGAAAAAATGCCACCAGGGCATTTCAGAGACCTTCGTGGCAGCCCCTCCCATCATAGGCCTGCAGGCTTAGGAGGGAAAAATGGTTTCCTGGGCTGAGCCCAGGGTCCCACTGCTCTGTGCAGCCTCAGGACATGGTGCCCTGCATCCCAGCCATTCCAGCTTCAGCTGTGGCTAAAAGGGGCCAAGGTACAGCTCAAGCCATTGCTTCAATTCCCAAGCCTTGGTGGCTTCCACATGGTGTTGGGCCTGTAGGTGCACAAAAACAAGAGTTGAGACTTAGAAGCCTCTGCCTAGATTTCAGAGGATGTATGGAAACACCTGGATGTCCAAGCAGAAGTCTGCTGCAATTGCAGAGCCTCATGGAGAACCTCTAATAGGGCAGTGCAGAGGAGAAATCTAGGATTGGAGCCCCCACACACAGAGTCCCCACTGGAGTACTGCCTAGTGGATCTTTGAGAAGAGGACTGCTGATGTCCAGACCCCAAATGGTGGATCTACCAACAGCTTGCACTGTGTGCCTAGAAAAGCTGCAGGCACTCAATGCCAGGCTGTAAAAGCAGCCAAACTTGCAGAACCAAAACACCGAGCCGCCCAAGGCCTTGGGAGCCCAGATATGTTTTTGGCCCTTGCATCAGTGTGGCCTGGATATGAGACATGGAGTCAAAGGATATTATTTTGGACCTTTAAGATTTAATGACTACCCTACTGGGTTTCAGACTTGCATGGGGCCTATGGCCCCTTTCTTTTGTCCAATTTCTCCCTTTTGGAATGGGAGAATTTACCCAATGCCTGTACCCCCATTGTATCTTGGAAGTAACTAACTTGTTTTTGGTTTTACAGGCTTATGGGTGGAAGGGACTTGCTTTGCCTCAGATGAGACTTTGGACTTGGACTTTTGGGTTAATACTAGAATGAGTTAAGACTTTGGGGGACTCTAGGGAAGGCATGATTGGTTTTGAAATGTGAGAAGGGCATGAGATTTGGGAGGGGTTGGGGCAGAATAATATGGTCTAGCTCTGCATCACCACTCAAATCTTATGTTGAATTGTAATCCCCAGTGTTGGGAGAGAGACCTAGTGGGAGGTGATTGGATCATGGGGGTGGATTTCCCCCTTGCTTTTCTCATGATAGTGAGTGAGTTCTCAAAATATCTGACTGTTTAAAAGTATGTAGCACTTCCCCCTTCCCTCTTTCCTGCTGCCATGTGAAAATGTGCTTGCTTGCTGTTTACCTTCTGCCATGACTGTAAGTTTTCTGAGGCCTCCCCAATCACGCTTCCTGTACCGACTGTGAAACTGTAAGTCAGTTACACCTCTTTTCTTTATAAACTACCTAGTCTCGGTAGTTCTTGATAGCAATGTGAGAACGGACAAATACAGAGACTTTTCTCATTTTTACTAGATCTGGGTTTTTGGTTTCCTTGTTTTTGTTTGGCTTTATTTTGTAATTTTGAATAATAGGAACAGGGTGCTTTGGACATCAATTATAGTCCTAGTAGTTTACCTCAACTGAGGGCTCTGTTCAAAACTGGGGCTCTCTGATAGAACTCTGTAGATACCTACCAAGATTGAGCATAGTGCCCCATTTCCCTTGAAATTTGAGAATCAGGATGATAAGGAAGAACAAGGGATGTACTCCACAAAGGTCAGTGCTTTTCTCCACCCTCAGCCAGCTCAATCAATAGCAAGATTCCGACTCTATTGGAGGAACTGAGGCTAGAGGAGTCTAGAGGAGGCTGGAGGGGAAAGTGGCCACAGCTGTGAGAGTAGCAGATACAAGCCATGGAGGTCAAGTGCCAGGCCACCATGCCTGAGGCCGCATACCTCAGAAAAAACCTTTCACAGCCTGTTCTCATTCCTGCAACTCGTTAAAGCACATTACAGAATTGAACAGTTTTTGACATCATTTCTTCTTAGATTGTTGCTACAACGTATCTGTGAAAAGTTCTTGCTAAACTTTTCCGGTGCTTTCCTGAGTTCGTTAGGTCATGATGCACTTTTTGCCAATGCCAAGTTAGGGTTTGGCATTGGCCTGGGACATCAGGACTGCAGATGCCAAACAACACAAGGCGGGTGGTGTGTGAGCCAAGTTAGGGCATTTGACTTCCCAGATTGGATGTTGATGGCATGGCTGTAAAATGTGCCTAGAGAAAATTTATTTTTAAATTCCTTTCTTATTTGATGTAATTGAAACAACACACACTCTCTAGACTGCCCTGTTAACCACAGCTGCCTAGTTTATTTCATTTTAAAGGATTCTTTCAACTTTCAAATCAAACATACAATTGTTTAATGCTAGGGGTGTAGTGATTTTTCTTTGTTTTATGTTTGTTTGTTTTCTAAGATTGAGACTAATACTTTTTTTGAGTTTTAAAAATTTAATAGACTATTTATTTGAGTAATTTTTGGCTTACAGAAATATTGAGCTGAAAGTACAAAATTCTTACATACCCTTTTCCCTCTCCTTTTCTCCCTGTTTCCTCTATAATTGACATCTTGTATTAGCATGGTTCACTTATTACAATTGATAAGCCCATATTGATACACTATTATTACATTAGAGTTCACTCTTTGTGCTGTATATTCTGTGAGCTTTGACAAATGCATAATGACTTGTATTCATCATGACAGTATCATACAGAATAATTTCACTGACCTAAAAATCCCATCTCTACTTCTTTATTCCTCCCTCCCCACAAGCCCTTGCAACCAGTTTATTTATTTACTTATTTATTTTAGTGCCTCTGTAGTTTTGCCTTTTTCAGAATGTCATATAGTTGGAATAATATAGTATATAGCCATTTCTGATTGACTTCTTTCACTTTAGCAATATGCACTTAAGAGGCCAGGTGTGGTGGTTTACACCTGTAATCCCAGCACTTTGGGAGGCTGAGGTGGGAGGATTGTCTGAAGCCAAGAGTTCAAGACCAGCCTGGACTAACACAGCAAGACCCTGTCTCTACAAAAAATTTAAAAATTAGCCAAGTGATGTGGTGCCTGTCTATATTCCTAGCTATATGGGAGGCTGAGGTGGAAAGATCACTTGAGCCCAGGAGGTCAAGGGTACAGTGAGCTATGATGACACCACTGCACTCCAGCTTAGGCAGCAGAGCAAGATCCTATCTCTAAAATAATAATAATAATATGCATCTAAGATTCCTCCATGTCAGCCGGGTGTGGTGGCTCATACTTGTAACCCCAGCACTTTGGAAGGCCAAGGCAGGTGGATCACTTGAGGTCAGGAGTTCGAGACCAGCCTGACCAACATGACGAAACACTGTCTCTACTAAAAATACAAAAACTAGCTGGGCGTGCATGGTAGCACATGCCTGTAATTCCAGCTACTCAGGAGGCTGAGGCAGGAGAATCACTTGAACCTGGGAGGCAGAGGTTGTAGTGAGCCGAGATCATGCCACTGCACTCCAGCCTGGACAACAGATCAAGACTTTGTCTAGAAAAAAAAAAAAAAAACCAAACCTCCATGTCTTGTGATGGCTTGATAGCTTGATATCTTGGTTGTTTGGACAATTATGAGTGAACCCACCATAAACATTTGTGTTCAGGTTTTGGTGTGGATATAACTTTTTAATTCGTTTGAGTTAATACCTGGGAGCATGATTACTGGATTGTGTAGTAAGAGTATGTTTAGCTTTGCAAGAAACTGCCAAACTGTCTTCCAAACTGGCTGTACCATTTTGCATTTCCTTCAGCAATGAATGAGAGTTCCTGTTGCTCTGCATCCTTGTCAGCCTTTGGGGTCGTCAGTATCTGGGATTTTTACTTTTTTTTTTTTTTTTTTTTTTGAGACAGAGTTTCGCTCTTGTTACCCAAGCTGGAGTGCAATGGCATGATCTTGGCTCACTGCAACCTCCACCTTCCGGGTTCAAGTGATTGTCCTGCCTCAGTTTCCCAAGTAGCTGGGATTACAGGCACGTGCCACCACAGCTGGCTAATTTTTTGTATTTTCAGTAGAAATGGGGTTTTACCATGTTAGCCAGGCTGGTCTCAAACTACTGACCGCAGGTACTCCACCCGCCTTGGCCTCCCAAAGTGCTGGGATTACAGGCGTGAGCCACCGTGCCCAGACAGATTTTGACGTTTTAATAGTTGTATAGTAACATCTCATTATTTTAATTTGCATTTCACTGATAACATATGATGTTAAGCATCTTTTTACATGCTTATTTCTTTCACATGCTTATTCGATATCTGTGTATCTTACTTGGTGAGGTATCTATTCAGATTTTTTGACCATTTTAAAATTGCATTGTTTTCCTATTCTTGAGTTTTAAGAGTTCTTTGTATATTTTGGATACAGTCCTACATTAGATATGTGGTTTTTTTGTTTTTCTTTCCAACTTTTAGGTTCAAAAGGTACATGTACAGGTTTGTTACACACAATTGTAAATTGCAGGTCGCAAAGGTTTGGTGTAAAGATAATTTTGTCACCTTAATAATCAGCATAATACCTAATAAATCGGGTTTTTTTTGTTTCTTTTTTTTGAGATGGAGTCTCGCTGTGTCGCCCAGGCTGGAGTGCAGTGGCGCAATCTCGGCTCACTGCAAGCTCTGCCTCCCGGATTCACACTGTTCTCCTGCCTCAGCCTCCCGAGTAGCTGGGACTACAGGCACCCGCCACCGTGCCTGGATAATTTTTTGTATTTTTAGTGGAGACGGGGTTTCACCGTGTTAGCCAGGATGGTCTCGATCTCCTGACCTCATGATCCGCCCGTCTCAGCTTCCCAAAGTGCTGGGATTACAGGCATGAGCCACCGCGCCCAGCTCAATAAATAGTTTTTTAATCCTCACTCTCCAACCACCCTGCACCCTCAAATAGGCCTCAGTGTCTGTTGTTCCCTTCTTTGTGTCCATGTGTACCCAATGTTTAGCTCCCACTTATAAATGAGAAAATGCAGTATTTGGCTTTCTGCTCTTGGATTGATTCACTTAGGATAATGGCCTCCAGCTCCATGCATGTTGCTGCAAAGGCCATGATCTCGTTCTTCTTTTATGGGTGTGTAGTATTCCATGGTGTATCTGTACCACATTTTCTAGATGCCGTTGATGGGCATCTAGATTGACTCCATGTTTTTGCTATTGTGAATAGTGCTGCAATGAATACACACGTGCAGGTGTCAACTATGTGTTTTGCAAATACTTTTTTCCCAGTTTGTGGCTTATCTTTATTTCTCTTAACAGTGTCTTTTGCAGAAAAAATAATCAGGGAGAAAAACGTTTTTAAATAAGCCACTTTGGCTTGATACCCACTATACCTACCTAAGAAAATAAGAACAGCTTGAGAGGAACAAGGTAGTTGGCAGTACAGAAGTTGAATACATAAGAACCATGGTGTGAGTGTGATCCCTAAATTCAATGTCATCAATTTTTAGTGCTATAGGGTGGCAAGAGAGATGTAGTACCAAATTATATAAGGAGAAAAAAGAAACTGGGTTATATGCATATAGAGATTTTCTCTCAGTTTTCATTTCTATTTTCCTCTCTTGGTTTCCTCACTATTTATGTTTGTTAAATAACTAAAACTCCTGGAAAAACTAGAAAAACTCAGGTTGTCTGCTAAAACAGTATTTAGCAAGAGATCAATTTGTTGGTTTAAATTTCAGAGGGGGCTGGGAGAGAATAAAATATACCTTTATTACTCATTCATTAGGATATTTGTCCAGCGGATGTTACTTGAGCACCCACTAAATGGGATCAAGATCCAGGCTTGCTCTTGTGAAATTTATATCCCGAGAGAGATGGACAAATAAATTTGAAAACAAGTCGCCTTTGACTAGGGTGTTGATAGGGGTGAGCACAGGAGCTGTGGGAGCTACAATGGTGGTATTTGGTCTCCAGGCAAGGTTCAGACAAGCCTACTCCAAAACTCAGACCTGCAGCGAAGAGTGAGAAAAGATGTTTCCAGCCCTCTGCCCATTCTTTTTCCACACCGGGAAAAGCTCACATGTGAGAGATACAAGATCAATGTGGTTGTTTATTTTTGTTTTGCAGCCCCAACACCTATCCTTGGTTATTTTTGGTTTTGCCTTTTAAAAAATTCTGAAATGTAACATGTTTACAGAAAAAAAAAATGCTTAAAACAGAGGCCGGGCACGGTGGCTCACGCCTGTAATCCCAGCACTTTGGGAGGCCGAGGCAGGTGGAACACGAGGTCAGGAGATCGAGACCATCCTGGCTACAGTGAAACCCCATCCCTACTAAAAATACAAAAAATTAGCTGGGCGTGGTGGCGGGCAGCTGTAGTCCCCGGTACTTGTGAGGCTGAGGCAGGAGAATGGTGTGAACCTGGGAGGCGGAGCTTGCGGTGAGCTGAGATCGTGCCATTGCACTCCAGCCTGGTTGACAAAAATGGACAGTGTAATAAATTATTGTAATGCAAGCACTATATAAGCACAACTGAGATCACAAAGCAGACCTTGCCAGTGCCACAGAAGCTGTCAGCATGCCCTTTCAGGATTATGACTCTCTTTCTGCACCCTACAGGTAACCAACTAAGTATGCATCCCTAAATATTATACCTTAATTTTGCCTGTTTTTAAACTTTGCATAACTGGAACCACATAGCATATATTCTTTGACTTGTAGCTTTTTCTCTTTTTCCCCTTAACATTATATTTTAAAGATTCACTTGTCTATTTTCATGCTGTATGGTATCCCATTTTAAGATTAGAGCACACTTTGTGAATTCATGTTTCTGTTGATGGGCATCTGGGTTGTTTCTAGTTTGGAACCCTTACAAAGAAGAGATGTCCATGGATGATGCCCATGGACACCCTTGGCAGGGTGGCAAAGCTGGCTTTGGAGTCAGTCAGACTTAAATTTACATCCCAGCTATGCCACTCTAATAGCTTTGTGACTTTGGTCAAGTTAACTTTATCTCCCTATACCCCCCTTTCCTCATCTCCAAAATAGGAATAATAACAGTACCTACATCATAAGGCATAGATGTAAAGTGCTTAACACATTACTTCACATGTAGTAAGCATTCAACAAAAGTTTGGTGCTGCATGGAGTTATTCTTGTTGCTCATAGGAATATTTCATTTTTCTTTGAGGGAGTTTTCTACAGAGTTAATATGGCTTAACCCATCCAGATTTAAGATTGTAGAAGCCTTTGCGGTCCTTTTGTTCAACTCTCATTTTATAGATGAAAAAACTGCATATTTGTTGGTCAACCCAGAGCTAGAACCCAACCCAGAAATGGGCTCTAAGGAGACATAGAGTCAGTAGTACTGCTGGATCAGCTCTCTGGCCCAGGCTATTCTTTAGGGCTCATTGGATGGCCATTTAAGCTTATTAAATGTCTTTTCCTCTTTGTTCTATAAATGAACAGGGGAAAATAGAAGCCTTAAGGTGTTGATCAGTTAGCTCTATATTTGGCTGTAGACTGTAAAGTCTATTACATTATATCCAAGTTGTTTGATTATTTATTCATTGGTCAGAATTTGGGGTTTCAAGGGCTCTCTCCTAATTAGGCCCAAAGATGAGAGAGCAAAATAAAGGACATAAAGCCATGCCTGGGGGATTATTGGCATTAGGTAGAGGTGTTTTGTTTAGTTTGGACTGCTGCTGAATTTGGATTAACAATACTTGCAATTTTTAAAGAAGAACAGATATCTCTCTTATTAAACAAGCTATAAATATAGTTTAGATAATGACAGGACGGAGAAATTCAACATAAACTGGATATTGAATGAGTCTGTAATTTTTCTCCCAACCAAACAATTCACAATGACTTCCTGACCTCCCACTTTCAAATCATGCACTCTATCCTAGACTAGAGCTTTGAGCACTGCCCACCACCATCACCCCCACACTCACTCCTCCAGTCCCACATTGTCCCCTCTTTCCAGTGTTTTGCTGATATTTAAGGTTTTTATTACACTAAAATTCCCTGTTCTGTGATCTGTGTTCCTAGGTTCCTAAGAATGTGTGTGTGTTTATCTGTGTGTGTGTGTGTTTATTTGTGTGTGTGTGTGACATGCTCTGGAAGCTTTGAGAGGATTCTGGGTCAGGACTTATCCAAAAATAAGACTCCAGATTATTAGCTTACTACATGTAGAATAATGCCTGGTACATGGTAAGCGTCTAATAAAGTTTAGCTGCTGCTACTGCTATTTCTCACTCTTCCAATGAGAATCACTTTTGAAAGTACCTAATTTCCAAGTTAGCAACTCCTTTCTTCTTTCCATTGAAATTATCAAGTCTTCTGGAGTGTGCTACGATTTCTAAAAAACTGCACTTAGTTTTCCCTTGATACCACCACAAGCCTCAAGAGTATATCACCTTGAATCTTTACTGCATTTGAGTGGGACCGATTTGTTGGTATTTTCTGTGTCTGGCAGTTTGTGTAATGGAAGGGAGTTTTGTTTCATTAATCCACTTAAATGGTTTCAGGAATATTTATAGCTCCCACAGACTCAGATCCCCAGGTCACCATCCAGAAAGGTATGTTTGGCTGCTTAGCAGTGAGCAATTAGAACAGCCAGTCTACCCAGACACTAGGCTGGTTTGTCTCACCTAATATACATGAAGACTCAGTGTTCCCAGAGGGGTTTCTTCCTTTTTAGAGGAAGAAATTAATGATATCCCTTTTTGTTAAGTTGGTGCCAGTATTTTCCCTAAGCAGCCCATTTAAAAGAGCAAATTCAAACAGGGTCCAAGAAACAATTGCAAGAGATCTACAAAGCTCTTAGGGGATGAGTTTACACACTATCCTAATTTCAAAGGAGCCGTTTTTATGCCAGGACACAATGGCTGGGTTCTCCCAATGGATACACACCCACTTTAAATGGCAAACTCTGCATTTGTGCAGAAATCAGATAAATGGAAAAAGCTCTAGGTTTGTTTCTGCTCTTAACTGATTTGTCCTCCAAAGCACAGTTTCCATGCTAACTCATTAGCATGGGTGAATGTTTGGGGTACCAGTGGGGGACAGAACATCCAAGGATCCATTCTATATCTCAGAGGGTTAGATTACAAAGTGTTCATTCCTTTTTTGTCCTTCACTGCTATATTTACCCATGTCTAGAGCAGTTCAGCTCACAACACACTTATACTCTGCCTTCTGAGTTTCAACTTGGATTGCCATTAAGAAAGCAAGGACCTCCCTTCTCTTGTGCGCTGCTTATTCTTTGTCCTAGACCCCCATCCTCATATTCAGTCCATTCATGGAACCCCCATTCATGTCATGTAGCAGTTTCTGTTTAACACTGGGAGGGCACTGGGAAACAGTCCATCATGTTATCTCTCCCCTTAAAAGAAGAGTTAGAATGGATACCTCCCTCTAATCTACCACCCTGAGCAAATTAACCCGTATGAGAAGGGACAACCTGTGAATAACCACTGAATGATTAGAGGATTGAACATACACTGCATAAGGGTTTTAGTTACTAGTTATCTGTACCCAGAGGATTCTAAACATTGCCCTTAGCATGACGATCTTGTCTTCAGCAGTCTGACAAATGGTCGTCCATGCTAATTTCCCGCATTCTTTTGCAGATCTTTTTACGTCACAAGCCCCTCTGGGAAGCTCATGGAATCCATGCACCCCAACTCTAGAAAAATGCACAAATGTACACCTGCAACATTTTGCACATAATATCCTCAATACCTTCATGTTCCCATCAGGGTCTTAGATTAAGACCAGGTTAAGAGTTCTTGTACTAATGAGAGGAATTGACTGATTTTAAAGACTATCAATTTTATGTTCGGGAAGGTTGATCGAAGGACTTTTCTTCCTGCTTCCCAATAAAGGAACAAGAAAAATGGCTATTTTTTCCTAGTGGTAGTTCTTCAAGTATTTGTAGATTGCTCTTTTTTGGTTAGATGTCTCTTTGGGGGATATATCTCTATAAATCATTAGATGACCCTCAAAAGTTATCTAAGAAAATTTTGTGCTAGGATTAAAGTCTTTGGGTTAGAAGATGTACATGCAATACATAAAAAGAATAGACCTGTGGCTTCTCAAAAATGCCAAGGTAGGTTGCTATAGTCTTTTCCTTCTTCATTAAACAACAACAAAAAAGTTGATTCTTTTAAAAAAAAAAAACAACTCTCAGAATTCTTGAAAAAATAAAACCATTGAATCCTGTGTTTATTGCTCCATCATCTTAATTTGTTTTTGATTTAAAAAATTATTTGGCCATTGCTCAATTTTTCATATTTAATAGAAACAGAAGGAGAATTATTAGTGGAATTCTAAAGTTAGAACATAAAGATTGGGATAATATTTCACATTTTACTTTTAGCTCTCTGCAAAGTGGTGGTAATGTTTTCTGAGTCACTGTTATATTCTCAGATAATTTATGCACAACATAAATTAGTGTTATTGCTATCCTTGAAAGCAGTGTTTTCCTGGTTCTCATTCATATCAGTATAAACTTAGATGTTAACCCTATTTTGACTTTTTAGACCACTGATTTTAAAAGAGTAATGATAGTTCCAGAGCTCTCAGATATTTTGTTTTGGAGTTTTTACATTGTCTTTAGTTTTTCTTTCATTAAAGGCTGAACCGTAATTTGGTAGAATTTAGAGAAGAATTATGATATAGAAAAATAACCCCAAAAGCCAACAAAACCCAAAAATAACAACAACCAAAGCTTAACTGAAAATCTAGAGATAATGTATTTATACTTCGTTCTAGGCAGTCAATTAGCCCTCACTAAAAATGAGTAAGTTGAGTCAGATCATGCTTGAATTTCCTAAAGTCACATGATTCTGTAATGTGAAGATACTGAAGATCAGTAATGAGGCTCTGTGCATTGACAGATATTTGAGTCATCCCTTCTGCCTCCTGTAAAATGACTGCAGTTTCTGCATTTAAGAAAGTATTTTTCAAACATTGATTGTGATCCCTGTTTTAACAATTTACATCCTTCCTTTATATAGTTATTTCAGCAATTTCTATAGCCATGAAGTGGTGCTTTGAGTCTACCCGCTAAAAGTGTTTTCCTGCCTGTCATGTCAGTTAACTCTCTTCACTTTTAAAGGGAAACTATGTGAGATGCTGGCTGGTATGGGCCTATGGCCTTTCCTCAAATCCTTCTAATAATTTTAGCTTCCTTACTTCTCCATGCAGATAAACAGAAATTGACTCAACACTACAAAGTTGTAAAACATGCACACACACACACACACACTACACACACATTCTCTCTCTCATACACGCACACACACCCCAAGAAATGTATCAAACAGAATCTCAGCAGAAAACAGATTGCACACTCAAATTAGGATAATTGGAGTATTGTTTAATAAAGGAATTATTTTTGAAGGTTGGGGCAAGATATAGGGAAACCATAAAGGATAGTGTAGTTCTCCAAGGACCAACAAGAGTAAAGCCATTACCACATACATGTAAAGGAGAGAGCATGACATCTGGAATGCAAAAGGGGAGAGTCATATGGATACAGGAGTCTTGAGAAGAGAGATGACCTTCAGTTAAGGACACAGTCAACAACAAGACAACCCCATAGGAAGGGAGCTGGGGAATAAAAGAGAATCTTCTTTGTCCCTTTATTCCATCTGATTTCCTGATAGGGCTGTCTATTGGTCAAACCACTGAGAAGCCAGACTAGTCTATACAGGTCAGTAAAATGTGCTTCAGTTAGGAATTAGTCTCTGCTTTCAGAAATACATACTGAAATAGGGTGACTTCAACAGATAACTATTTTCCTCATGTCACCAGAAGTCCAGGGGTAGGCAATTTCTGGTGTTGGTTCAGAAGATCAAGAATGACAAGACCAAGTCTCTGCAATTCTCTTCGCTTTTCCTTCACAGTCCCAAGAACATGAAAGATGGCTACTGCTGGAGCTCCAGCCATCATGGCTATAAAAAGGATTTTCCTAGAAGCTCTATACAGTGATCTGTTTACATCTAATGGGCCTCCTTTATCACAAGAGAAGCTTGTGAAGCATATTTGAGTTGATTACATTGCTGTTGCATGTGATTTAAGGATTCTGTTAGGAAGGAAGCAGGGAAGAATGGATGTTGAGTAGACAAGGAGTAGCATCTACCCAAGATGATGCTAATCATCTGAGGCACATGTGCCCAGAGCATTGTTTCATGCTCACTTCTGAACTTGAGAATTTTCAAATCATATGAATGTTCACATTTCACCTTGGGTCCTTCTTCACGAGATATCAAGACCTGCAGGCAAGAGAAAGACCACATAGATGAAATGGCTATAAAACTCTAAGGTAGCCAGGTGTGGTGGCTCATGCCTGTAATCCAGCACTTTGGGAGGCCAAGGTTGGTGGATCACTTAAGGTCTGGAGTTCGAGACCAGCCTGACCAACATGGTAAAACCCTGTCTCTACTAAAAAATACAAAAATTAGCCAGGTGTGATGGTGCATGCCTGTAATCCCAGCTACTTGAGAGGCTGAGGCAGGAGAAGCACTTGAACCCAGGAGATGGAAGGTGCTGTAGGCTGAGATGGCACCACTACGCTCCAGCTGGGTGACTGAACAAGACTCCGTCTCAAAAAATAAATAAGTTTATTCTAAGGCAAATATTTACATGTGTCTTGTGGAAACAGTTTGTGCAAATAAAATGAAGCTATTTCTGGTAGTCTAGAAATAAGAGAAATGGAAAAGACATATTTTGTTAGCATGCTGATAGAAGTATAAAGGATACAATTTTTTGTACAAAAATATTTGCAATATTTATTGAGAGCATTGAAAAAATGTTTGGACCCTTTATTCCAATAATTTGCTCAGAATATTTTTTTAAGTCCAGAAAAAGTTTAGAGAACAAGTAAATAAATTTGGTACAATCACACTGTAGAATAATATGTAACTGTTAAAGATTACATTTACAAAGTATTTAATGTATGGGAGACTTTTTTTATTATCGTAATAACCTAAGGTTCTGCTGCAGTTTTGCCTGGAGTATTCTCTAATTCTCTAAGGTCTCTCTTTTAATATCCAATTAAAATTGCTTGATTTCCCATCCCACTTAATAGTAAAATTTATATTCTCTATTCTTTTGCTGCCTGTCACACTCAAACTGCAGGGGGAAAAATAATCCTTTAGAAAGAAATTGACAAAGGACTTTAAAGGGCAGTTCATAAAAGGAGAAAGTGCAAGTGACCCATTACTCCATGCAAAAATGTTCAACCTCGAAATTTAACGAGAAATAAAAATGTCTTTTTTTGCATATCAAACAGACTAGGATTGAACAAAAAAGATAGTACACGGGCTGTCAAGAATACAAGTAAACAAGAGCATTCATAGCATTGTGGCAGGAAACAGCCTTTTTGTAGAGCAGTCTGCCAATATATCATTTGACCCAGCAATACCTGCTTTATAAACTTATCCTTTGTATATAATTGGATTAAGCTATGCATAATATTTTTGTGACGGTTGCACTGAAACATAGACTCAATGACGTTCATTTTGGGTCACCCTGAGAATGGTGGTAGATGAACAGAGGAACAAGAAACTGCTCAACATGGTACCTAGCCCACAGTAAGTGCCTAATAAGTGTTTGCCGAATGATGAATTAATTCAGATGGGTGGTCTCTGAGGGAGAAATTGGTTTTGTTTCAAACAGCATCTTGCATCTTGCATTTTAGTCACATGTTGTAGATATTTCTTGTCAACAGTTGTAGCCATAGGACTGGAGCTCAGGAGATGGGCACAGCCATCTGCCTAGAACAGTGGGGGACTATAAGGAATGACATTTCTTTCTCTTTTTCTTTTTTTTTACATAGTCAAATTCACTATGAAAATGAAGTCTCCAAGTAAGAGTAGAGAAAGAGATTAGAAGTAGGCCTTAAAAAGTTTGCAGGGGGCCAAGGTAGACCAAGTGAGGTTACTCTGCGGTTTATGTAATTATATACAATACTTGCGATGAGAGAAAAATTAACTGGGTTATCTGATTGATAAGCATAATCATTTTAGATCAATTTGCATAGTCTATAGAGATGGTCTTAGGCCCTACTGAGAGAGGAAGGTGTAGCTTGCTTCAAAGTCTTTTCTCCTCCTCTGCTCAAATACTTTTCCCATAACACACCTCGAAAATCCCCAAACCTTTGTTGCAAAAGTCTGACTATAATAATCAGTGAAAACAACTTGAAATATTAGTCTTCATATCAGTAGGTTACAGTACATTAAAATGTACTTGGATTTTAATGATGAATATATGCTGAATTAGAAACTTCTGCAAGTTTCATTATTTTCTCAGTAATTCCCAACAGATTGTACTCAAATCATTTAATGTAAGAAAACAACTAAAATAGGAGATTAAGGAATTTATTCTTAACTGTTTATGTTACAAAAGGATGAAGTAATGCTGCTCAGTTAGAAGGATTATTTCGAGTTAAAAGTGCAGTGTAAGTACATGGTGACAAAAATAATGAGTTCTAAAATATGGCATTGCATTATTATTTTGTTGATTGTAATGCTTGCGTGTTTTTACCATGTGAACCATGTAGGCAATAATGTTAAAATCGTTTAAAGTTGAGTCTCTTTTTGAATATGCATTATAGCTAGAATTCTGTCACCTGGATTTTTCTGAGTTCTGCTTACCCAGGTAACTAAGTATCATTGATCTTGTAGAGGGAGTTATGAGTAGCCAGTGAGAAAATTCTGACATTTTTCACTGATCAACTTATTACTGATATCCCCACTAAGTTTATTAAAATATTGAAATCTCTGGAGTTACTACATCACACAGGTAGAAGAAAGCTCAAATTTTTCAAAATCGTGCACCAAGTGTGAATGGATTTAGGATTTTGAAGAGGGTCTCATTCTCAGTAAATAAATCTTCTCTGTATAAATCTGGAATTCAAGTGGTTCTGATTAGAGCCCTGCTGTCTTATTGGTACCTCCTGGAAAGCAATTATATTAGTGGAGTGCATGAATCCTTTATATCTTGTCATGATTGAGTCCAGGATTGAAAGCAGGGCAGTAACCCTGATGAAGAACCACATCATTCTATGCCTGAGTCACAGACTCAGACTTTAACATGGCTATTTGTCAACCATCTAATCTTTAATATTGCCATATTTTAAAACGAAGCACTTAGCAAAGTGGCATATGAAAAAGAGGTGGTAGAATCTTTGCAGGCAACCTTCTGCTGAAACAACCATTTGAGCTGTATTTATTGCATACATTGTTATGAAGAGGATGTCTTCTTGTCTTTCCAGAGCCTATTTCCTAAGAGCAAAATTTAAATAATGCAGTAGAGGAAGAAGAGGAACTGATTTAGTTCTAAACTTAATGCCAGTTATAATAATGTATTCTACTGAAATTGTCATTCTGATACCAAAACCATGACTAGATGAGTATTAATGAAGTGAATAAGGATTTCAATAAGATCTTTGTGAATTCCTTCAAGGTTCTCAACTAACCATATACATTTTTTCCTGTAACCACACCTTTTAGTTGATGCTAGTGAAGGGTATGGGAGATCCAAAGCAAAGGACTAATAGAAATGTTTGAAGCCCTCTTTGGACTGGAAAGTATGACATTCCTTTGTTTTTATTGTTTTTAATCACATAATGAAATGTTTATGAAAGCTAACAGGATACAAAACTCCAATCAGAGCAGCAAAGAACAAATCATTGCGCTTTGCTTCTGTCAGCAGAAAATGTTTTGTTTCAGTCTTTGGCTGAAGTTGGAAGGGGAATGACCTTCTGAACAGCTCTTCTGGTAATGCTGAGAGACCTCCAGGCAGAAAGTTCAGTGCAAAAAGTACAACACAGCAAGAGCGACAAACTGAGTATCACTGAGAAAAGCAGACATGTCTCCAGGTATTTGGAGAGTGGCATCTTAAGTAGTCTTGACACAGACCCAAATTCTGAAAAGTTTGATGAAATTTAGATGTGGGATGGTAAAGAGCTATGCACAGTTTTATGTGCTTTTAAGTAAACTTTCATATTCCATCTAACAACTTTTTAAAGAAGTAGTAGTATAACATCACGTAGAAAATGAATACATTTTATAATGGAACTTCAAGCAAGGTGCCAAGGTGCATTGATGGATCATGGATGTATTATGGTTGTGCCAAAATATTGATACCCTAAGCTTTCAAAGCAGCCAGGCAGTCCTGGGCAACTGGAGGCACCTCTGTCTACCTGATCTCTGTTTACCAGACCAGGCTATGCAAATATTATCATTTTCTACGTGTGCCATGACATGGCAAAGCCTGAAAAACTCTGCTTTGCAGACATACTTCGCAAAACCTCTGAATTCCAATAAGAAGGGGTATGTAAAGTTATCTTATATCTAAATAAACAGAGGCAGAAAGAGTGTAGTATATATCCCCAGATAGTATGCATAATGCATTTGGTAATAACGGGCAGAGTATGGAAGAAGGCCAGTGAAGGAAGGCCAGGGACTTCCCGTCTGGGCTTTTCTGCTTCTTTTGCCTGACTGCACTGACTCTCTAACAATAAATATTCAGAAATTTTCTAGCAAATGCTCGGGAGTGAGGGCATATGGAGTGTTTGATTTTGTTTGGGTTTAAAATATTGTTTCCGCACAGATGGCATTGGTTTAGCTATTGTGTGACTTTGTTTGGATCTTCTTTTGCCCAATTAAGAGATGAGAACCATAGCTCTTTGAAACTCAAGCTACCAGGTTTGTATTCTGCAGTTTGCCCCACCACATTCTGCAGAGGCTCTTGTCCCATTTTGTCCACAAAGATACCTTTGCGTATCAATGAGAATACCGTGACTTTCAACAACGATTTCAATTGGCTCTTGAAATACAAGGATTAAGACATGAAAGGAGACCATGAAAATTGCATGAACCGTGGGTTTAGATGTTTAGATCTTTAGATTCCAGAGTGCAGTGACTATAGCAGCAATCTGGCCATGATACTAGGGCTGACAAAGTCAACTCACTGTTTCTTTAAAGGTTGGACAATCTTCTTAAAAGATGTTTAGGGACAAGGTCTACAAAAAATGAACTTGGTGACATGTGTGTCCTATTAGATAAGTTTCTGTTTTGTATCTAAAGATATTTTTAGACATTCAGTCTGCTATTTTTTTTGCTTCTAGCCTTGTTAGTGCTGGTGGGTAGGAGGAGAGAAAAACAAGCAAACAAATAGAAATAATACCTTAAAATACAAGAAATTTATAAAATTGCGAACGTTTTTCTTTTGTTTATTAACCATCATGACTACGCTTTCCTATTACCAAGGGCCTCAATACCACTCCAGGGAACAAGAGAGTGCCTACTTTGTTTCCTCGAACCCTCTGTATTTAGCTTCCTTAGGTGAACTCTTCACCCATTCTTCCGAAAGTTGCTAAAGTCAGAGTCCCACTTTTGCATCTCTCCAGAGCTAGGCAAAAAAAAGTCTACTTCCAACAATACTCAAATATATGTTCTTCGCTTCACAATAATGTTGTATCTTACATAATGACTGTATAATAAGATATCCACTTAGTCACTAGCAGCCTCTAAAGGCTGTTCTTCTGGAATCTGTGGACCTGAACTTGAATCGTGTGCTAATTCATAAGCAGAAGAACCATTTCCTTCCTGGAACCTTGTGAGAGAGGGAGAGACAGAATCTATAAAACTGGGCTGAGTTATTTTTTTTTTACGCTTCACTTTTTGAATTGTGATCCATAGGAAACCAAGAGTTGGCCAGGTGAGGTGGCTCACACCTGTAATCCCAGCACTTTGGGAGGCCGAGTGGGCAGATCACTTGAGGTCAGGAGTTCAAGACCAGCCTGGCCAACATGGTGAAACCCCATTTCTACTAAAAATAAAATAATTAGCCAGCCGTGGTGGCATGCATCTGTAATCCCAGCTACTCAGGAGGCTGAGGCAGGAGAATCACTTGAACCTTGGGGCAGAGGTTGCAGTGAACCGAGATTACAACATAGCACTCCAGCCTGAGTGACAGAGTGAGGCTCCATCTTGAAAAAAAAAAAAAAAAAAAAAAAAAAGAAAGAAAACTGAGAGTCATGGAAACGTTTTGCTCTTCTATTCCCTAAATCCTAGAATTCAGACTGTTTTGCCAGGTATTTCTACAGGACCTGGCTCTTCTAAAAAGCTCCTCATTTTAAGACAACATGAATTATTTGAACATGAGCATATTTCACTTACCTAAACCCAATTTATCTAGAAGAGGGTTAAGAAGACTCAGACACTGGTGTGATTCTGAAGGAAGATCCAAGATTAATATACTGAGATGCCAGAACTATTTTTTCAAATGTTGCAGAATCAGATTTAGATCTTGTATGGCTGAAGAAAAAGAGTTTTCCAATTTAGAGAGAAAACCAACTTCGCCCAGCTGCTGTAACAGGAGTAAGTGAGGAAATGATGTTTAGAGGGAAAGGAGACCTGAAAGTAAAACATCAGTTTGAAGATTGGAGTTGAGTTGGTTTGTCTCTCTTCCTTTTTATTTAGCTCCTTCTTTTATGCTAGGAGACCTTATATTATGAGATACATAATTAATCTTTTTTTATGTTAGATCTCTGCGAACCAAATAAAATAATATTTCCATCTCACAGGTGAGGGAACTGCTGCTTATAAAGGTTGGGTGCTTTGGCCACACTCATTCAGGCAAAAAATGTTGGAGCCAAGATGCAACCCAGGCTCTTTTCACTCCAGCGCCTGGGCTCTAGCAGACCTTGGTATGTCTTCCAAAGCAAACACATGTTACTCTACTCAATGTTGTAAGACACGTAACTGTGCTTTCTGGCGGTTTTCCTTGATCATTATTGTAAGGCCAGCAGGGCTGATTTTATTTAGCAAATGACCATTTTGATTATTTGTCCTTGAAGAAACAGTCATTTGCACATTATTCTGGCCTTGTTTTTGGATTCTTTATTTGATTTTTTTTTTTAGTGGTTTTTCAGATTTCCAGGCAGTTCTCAATTGTTGCAAAAATACCAAAATGCCCTACAAATTAGCATTATCCCAGCAACCCTCTTTGAGTCTCTTGCTCTCATTGCTCTCTGTTTGGTGCTAGGAATGTAGATGGGACTCAATCTCTGTGAAATGAATGAGGCTATCCCATCATCCTAAAAGGATCACCAATAACGTATCTTTTGCTGAGGTAGGATTACCTCCAAAAAGCATATTTTTAATATAACCTTATGTTTCTCAAGATAGGTGACATGTATGTAGATTTAATTTGTCAGACTAGCTGACTTTCACCAAGCAATGACTAATTTCTGAAGGAACGGGAGATGTTAGTGGATGTTTTTGAACAAGAGCAACTAAAGGATTTATTCATTCCTGAATATACATTCATTTGTTATTTGCTATGATCCATGCCACAGAAATAGAAATATGAATGATTCTGTACCTGCCCTCAGGTGGATAATATTGTTATGTTGTTATGTACAAGATGAAATGGGAGCCCTGTGGAAGGGCATTTAACAGGGACCTAGAAGTCAGGGAAGGCTTCTAGGAGAAGATGAGCCTGAGGTGTTTCTTGTGGGGCTAGGAGGGCTAGTAGTTTGCTGTGTTAGAGTGTAGGCTGAGTTCTGAGGGATGGCAGGAGGTGAGCTGGAGAGGTAAGTAGGTGTCAGATTAGGAAGGGCTTTGTGTGCTGAAGAGTGCCATTTTTGTTCTGAATTGTTGTGAAGAACCACTAAAGATATTAAGCAAAGGCATGACATGTTCATTTAGAAGATTATACTGTCTACCATGTGGAGGATAGATAGGATGGGGCAAAACTAGAGATGAGACTAGCAGAGAGGCTGTCACTGTGGTCCAAGCAAGAACTGATGAGAGCCCGAGTGAAAGCAGTGAGATAGATGGAATGATTCATGTAGGGAGGATAAAAGTAGAGTATATAGGGCTTGGTGACTGATGTAATAGAGGGAGGAATCAGGAATGATGAGGAATCTGGAATGTTTCTGATGTGTTCTTTCTGAACATATTGCAGAAAAGTGATGCCTTTTCAACAACTTTTTAAGAAGTAAATCTCAATGACAGCTGCTAACATTATGATGAAATGATGCTAGAAAACTAAGCATGTAAACAAGGGCCCATCTTTCAATATACCATTGAAGCATCAGTGGTCAGATGGTAGCGAGGTGGAGGAAGCATTCAAAGGTTAACACCTCAACCAGGAGCAGTGGCTCACTCCTGTAATCCCAGCACTTTGGGAGGCCGAGGTGGGTGGATCATGAGGTCAGGAGTCCAAGACCAGGCTGACGAACATGGTGAAACCCCATCTCTACTAAAAATACAAAAATTAGCTGGGCATAGTGGCAGGCGCCTGTAATCCCAGCTACTCAGGAGGCTAAGGCAGGAGAATTGCTTGAACCCGGGAGGTGGAGGTTGCAGTGAGCCGAGATCGCACTACTGCACTCCAACCTGGGCAACAGAGCGAGACTCCGTCTCAAAAAAAAAAAAAAAAACTCTACAAAAAATACAAAAATTAGCTGAGTGTGGTGGTGCGCTCCTGAAGTCCCAACTACTTCAGTAGGAAGTGGAACTGAGATGGGAGGATTGCTTGAGAATGGGAGCCTCAGGCTGCAGTGAGCCATGTTTGCACCACTGCACGCCAGCCTGGGCAATGACCCTGTATCAAAAAAAAAAAAAAAAAAAAAGGGTAAGAACCTTCTCCTCCTCCCACCAATAGCATATGCCCTATGCTCAAGGCCAAAGTTAGCACCTTTTGATGTGATGCACCCCTTGTACAACATGGGAGATGTTCCACTGGATAATCCTCTTTTTGAAATAATTTTAACAAACATAAATATCTACAAATGTGTTTGCTTAGTTTAAGAATCAAATGCACAATGTAACATATGTTGTGAATCTCTACCTGGTTTCTCAATTATTCCAGACCAAAATATTATGAGAAATAATTAATGACTGGTTTTTCCCTAGTTATTCCTTAGTCTCTTATCCCTTCAGTAATTCATTGTATAAACTCTAATCTCCCATGCTTAGTGTTTTGGCTTTGCCTTCTAGTTGGTCTTTGTGTTTTAGTGATCAGAGATAGGACTCTGATAAAAGGTATATATTCTTTAGAGGTACAGTATAAATCTCTAAGGCAGAACCACTCTCTCTTCTAGAAAGAGTCTTTAGAAGAATTCTGTTATTCTAGAAATTGAACTGCTTCTAGAGGATACTATATATATATACACACCTAGTATACATATATATGTAGTAAACATATGTAATAAACATATATGTATACTAGGTGTATATATATATGTATATTATGTTGTACTACCAAAGTTTAACTGAATTTAGAATCAAACTGAATTATCTAATAACTAGTAGGATGTAGGATGCTTATGAATCACAGTACAAGAAGACTATAGAGTGGAAACCTGTATGATTAATTAAAAATTAATTCTTCCAAAAAGAGCTGCATATAGGCCTAAGAACATAACTCTCCTGTGGTTCAAAGGGGCTGTCAATTCCATTGTAAGTCTAGGTAACTATTTGTTTTCCAAAGTAAAATGAACAGCTGGCAAAAGGCAATTAACCTTATAAATAATCAGGAATAATTTGTGCTATGTAGTGGCAAATGCCACTTTAGTTGGCCTTTCATTGATATAAAATTCTCCTGAAAATATTTTGTACCATTATTAAATAAGCTCTAAGGGGAGGGAATGACTGTCCCAGCACAAACTGGAAGAATATTTCAAGGTAAGAAGTGAAAAGACAATGCTAATATATATTTTATTTTTTTAAGAAAAAAGAGACTTGTTAAAACACTAGATGTGGTCATACATAGGACATATAAGTGATCCTGCTTAAGATGAATTTCTATCAATCAACCATAGTTGCCCTTTTCCCTCCCTAGTCATTCTCAAGTTAATTATTAGCTATAATCTCAGTTAAGTTTAAAGTTCCTTTAAATTGTGTTCAATGACTGCCTTGTTATTATTTCTTACTAGTGCTAGAGTTGGAATATGCCTTAGAATTCACCATTAGAAAACACCCTGTTTTATAATATAGGAAACTGAGGGCCAAGAAAGCAAAATGACTTGCAGCAGCTCAAAGCAAACAAAGAAGACCCCACCCCACACTGCTTCAGAACCCTGAAGCACTTAATAGAATGTGCATATATTCATTAATCAGAAACACTTTATTGTGTTCTATTTACTAAAGATAAGTAAACCACAAAGCCTTCCCTAGTTTTGCCCTGAAATGTGACCATCTTGGTGATATGCATGCATGGTAGGTTCTCATTAACCTTTGTTAGATTTAAGTATACTTAATTCTAATTGGCTTTATTTTCAGTTGGCTGTTATTTGATTTATTGAGATTGACTAATGTAATATATAGTTTTTAGGATTTCAACACAATTTGGGGATTTTTTTTTTTGCAATGCAGATATTTTCCTTTTGCCCAAGGTAATAATAGACAGGGATGAAAACACTACTTTAAAGAGGGTGTCTGCTCATTTACATATTTTAAAAGTATTAAGATCAAAGGTAATGAGAATTTAATCCATATGGCATGCAGAAGATAAATAAGAATATTAATACTGTATCAAATACTAATTAAAAGAAACACATGGATCTAATTTTAAGAATGTAACGCAAGGATGAAATACTCTTTGTAAAGTTAAAACACGATTCTCTTGTAAAAAGGACAGTTATGGTGAGTTGTTTTCCCCCCTGAGGGTGAAAACTGGCTGGTTCATATATACAGCTTTCTTAGAATCAGAGTAATAATTATGAGCAGAGTGATTGTGCCTTAATAGTTAACAAAGTGCTTTCACATCTTTTTTGATCCTCAAAGAAAATCTTTCAGTTCCTGGAACTCTTACCCCTGTTTCACTGAAGAGGAAATATGCTCATAGAGGCAAATGAATTTGGACCTAATACATCACTCTCAGTCTTGATCTCCTTCTCCCTCTCCCTCTTCTCTTTCCCCTTTCGCTTACTGTCTCCACTCCCTTTAATAATAATTACTCAGAAGAGTGCAGGGAGATGAGCACTCTCATTCACTGGGAGGAAGGGTGTATAAACTGGTTTTGAGAGTACCTATAACTTGTAAAATAATCAAAGATGTCGTGAAATATTTATGCCTATGAATGTTTGTGGCATTTCTAAGTGAAAAATTTTAATAAACCAAGTGTCCAACAAAAGAATATTTGGATTATATTATATCTTAAATGATATAATATTAGGACACTATTAAAATCATGTTTACAAAGAATACTTACAGTTTACCAGCAAGTGTTTGTATTTAAATGTTAGGAAAAAAGTAGAAAATAAAGTATATAATATAATTTTCATATATGTATTTATGTAAACCCATATGTTTATATATTTTTTTCTCTATATCAGGGGTCAGCAAATATTTCATGAAAGAAACCAGAGAGTCAATAGTTCAGGCTTTTCGGGTCTTAAGGTCACTGTTGCAGTTATTCAATTCTGCCATTGTAGGGTAAAACAATCAAAGACAGTACATAAATAAACATGAATGTGGTTCCAATAAAACTTTATGTGCACTGAAATTTGAACTTCATATAATTTTTATGTCCCACAAAATATTATTAGTGTTTTGGGCTTTTATTCTAACCATTTAAAAATGTAAAAACCATCCTTAGCTCATGGGCTATCCCTAAACAGATATGGGCCAATGGTCATATCAACCTGATTGATATTATGGACAAACATACCCTAAAATAGTCAGTTACCTCTGGGTAACAAGATTATAGGCAGTCCTTACTTTCTTCCTTAATACTTACCTATAATTCTAATATTTCCTCTAATACATATTCTATACTTTAAAAATACAAAGAAAAAGCATTTTTTAAAAGAAAGAGTTTGTCCATGCTTAACAAATCGTAACTGGCAGGGACAGGTTTTGAATAGAAAACCCCTTTCTCCCATTCTTATTGCCTCCTAGACTCTCATAGCTGAAAGGGTTCTTTAGAGATTTATGAACAATCTAATCCTTTATTTCACAAAAGAAATGAAGACTCCAAAAACTTAAACAGCTTACCCAAGATCATAAGGCAATTAGTGGCAGAGTCCCAGCTAGCCAAAGTCCCCAGACTCCCTATCCAGTGCTCTTTCTTTAAAGAATTTAACAATTCATCATTTTTTTAAGTTGTTAACCAATACTAGAGAACTGAAAAGACAAAAAGGAGATGCAACAGTATCCCAGAGATAATAATTTTAGGAAGCAGCTACCATTCCTAAAGCCTGAGAAACAGAGAGAAGATGTGATTGTTGGAACTTAGACTTGGATGAGGGGCCTTAAATAGTTGAAACTCAGACCTTTGTGTAGGGTTACTGTCGAGCTGGTGCTGGTCTCTGAAGGGATTGCTGAGGCTAGTTCTGGGAGTATGGGGACCCTGCAAACTGGAACGACTGCTACAGCTGAAATCAAGCATTGCTGCCACAATGAAGCTCTGTTGCTGTGGCGACAGTGGTAGAAACAAGAAGCAAACTGGAAGAAGCAAGTCCCTCTTCTCCCTCAAGCCTTGTAGTTTCCCTCTAGCATCCCCTGTTGGGAATCTAACAGGGAGTCATGTGGCAAAGGAGAAGTATGATTTGTAGAGTCCCATTCCACCATCACACAGAGCATGGGGCTATGAGTGATATTATTAGGACAAGAAAGAAAGAGAAAAGAAATTAATGGTCTTGTGTGTACATACTTGCACATTAAAACAAGCAAGAAGAAAATGTATATAACTGCTATAGTCCTTGTTACTGTAAGTGAAATGGTCACAAAGCAATAGTTGATGCTTATAATTTCCTTATTCCTTACTCCATGATCTCTTAGCCAGGACCTCAGCTTGTTGAGATTCTTTGCCTGGCAAGGTGAGCCTAGGCTCATTCCTGAAGGGTCTGAATCACCAGTGGTTCTGCAGATTTATGCTTGCTGTAGTTTTCTGTAAACCTTTCCTATTAGACATGCAAGTACTAAGAGGTAATCGGAGAATATCCTGGGCTCCAGACATAGTCCTCTTTGCCCCCATTGTATAGCCCCAATCCTAGCTAATCAGGACCAATACATCCAACAGAGTAATTTCTTTGCCTATTGGTTCAGTTGCGTAAAGAAGCCAAATGCCAAGTGGCAGTGTCAACTTCTAATTTAGTGGAACCATTGTTGCGTCCCTTGGTAGAAGCATTCCCTTCTTAAGTACCAAGACCTTAGAACCAGTAGAATTCAAAGTTGTGAGGACAAGGAGTAAAAAATTTTATGTGAAACTATTTTAATTATTTAAAAAGTAATTTTTAAAATCCAGAGTGGACCGATTATCTCTGATATATCATTTCCCTGAAAATACATTTTTACCTTTGACTTTAATCTCCTTGAGGATGAAATCTGTAGCTGGTTCATGTTCACATATCCAGTGGGCCTTATTGTAATACCTGTTACCTGGCAGGCAGTCAGTAAACCCTGGTTGAATGGATAGGTTGATAGGCAGCTATAAACCAGCTCATATAGACTAACTGGCTAAAATTAGAAGACTAACAATTTTAAATTTTCCTCTGCTACCTTGCACGTGAAAGCTGTTTCTTCCATCTCTAGACTTATGAATAAACTCTAGTAATTTGTGACTCAGCAATTCCATTTATCAGTATTAGGTTGTTGATTACAAGTATATGAATTCCGTAGGGGAGACAGTGGGTCTCCACTCCCCATCAGAGAATTGTAGCTTTGGGTAGTGTTAATATTACTGAGCACTTTAAAATGAAATATCTTAAATTTTAGAAGATTCATTTTCCTGTGAGTGACTTTAAGCAGAGAAGCATTTCATTAGCTCCTTTTCCCAAGTCCTGAGGAACTTCTGAAATGTGAACCAAAGCAGTCTTCCACTGCCCGGAGCTTCTTCACAACATCAAACACTTAATAAAAATGTTTTCCTTAAACCTCAAGCATTTCCAAATATTAAATGTGAAGAGGAAAGATTTGTTCAAACTGTAAAGTGCTCTAGAACTGCAGGGTATGTGAGAATACGTGTGTACTGTATGCGTGTGTGCACGTTTACATGCACACACAAGTATGTTTTTCCTGTTTAATATTTTGGAAATTGATTTAATATTAGGCCCAAACCCTCTCTAAACAAGGTTGCATAAACAAACATACCTGCTTATGTTTGGCTGGTCCCCAGTGTTAACGTCAAGGGTTCATTAGGAAGAGGTAGAAGGGACATACGCTCTCCCTACAACACAGACAAGCTGTTAGCCTGAGAGAAAAAGTGGGTTTTCACAGACAGGTCGCGGCCTGCGGGCTCTTGGAGTTGTGAGATCTGGAGACTTAGAGCTTAAAACCTAAGGGCCGTTGTTTGTGGGGAGGAGGAAGGTGGGGCCAAACGGGTGACAATTCAGATTAATTTGGATTGAATCTTACTGAAGCACACTTTTAAGGGACGGCCTGGACTTTTAAAACAGAACAGCTGTTTTGTATTTGAAGTTTCACTCTCTCCTGAGTTTCTACGAAGTACTTTGTTTTAAACAAACCATATCAAAAGTAGTTCCCAATGAGTGGTATTGGAAACTTAGTGCACATTTTCTGTTGAAGTATTTTGAAAGCATCAAAGGTAAACAAGTGAAGGCTGTTAATTACTACTAAAATTTACATTTTACATAATCTGTGCTTTGTTAAAAATTTATTCAACATCCTAGGGTGTTAATGTATTCACTGCATTATCCACAGTTTGTACTCATTTCTCTAAACTAACTGCTAAAAAAAAAAATTTCCAATGTTCACTTGTGAGACTTGCTTTAACAGGTAGATATTGTGGTCTAAGTGAACGGACCTCCAGTGCCCCGCTGTGAGGAATTGTGCTGTCCTTAGCCTGTTGTGGCATTATGCAGAGGGCCTTGAAAGCCTACCCAAGGCTTGGCGTTTTAGCAGTAGCTCCGAAGTGCTTAGCGCTTTCTTAGAAGAATGACTCGGTACTGAAATTTTATATAGTCTGGGGAGCAGCAAGTTATTGCACTCAATTAGTCTGTAAATCCTGGGCAAACTAAAAGTTATGGATTGAATATAATTACTCAGTATGTTTGCAGAGCATATCACCATAGAAACAACTATTCATATAAAGCAATAGAAGTATAATTCTTGGTTGTGTAACTAGTTATGTGGAAAATCTATGACTAGCAAAGAACTGGAGAATCTGGATCATCAAATGTAAAGATTTGCATTCTGTAAACAATATGCTTTCTTTGCATGAGACCATTTCAAGCAATTTGAGCACAGTGGGACACTACTAGTTACAACCCAATACTCAGTCCTTTGATTTTTAAAAATATAATTATGAAGTATATTATAAACAAAATATAATTATTATATTATAAATAAAATATAATTATATTTCAAACACCCAGAAGAGAGAGAAAATACCTAAAACTACCCACATAATAGGTTTTAACATTTTACCATATTTGCTTCAAGTGTTGTTAAATTGAAATTCTGTTGAAATCCCCACCATTCCTCTGTCCCAATTCTATCCTTCTTCTCTTATCTCCATGGTAATCACTTTCCTGAATTTTTATTTTATTCCCTACCATATTTTTATATTTTTGCTAAATGTGTAAATTGGCAGAAGCCAATTTATCCTGAAGCAAAGAAATATGGGGCCTCTGCTCCAGTCACTCCTACCACTTCCTCCAAGGCCCAGAAGTTGTTAGGGCCATTGTCAGGGAAGCAGCCACAGCCACAGGCTGGAAACCTGGAGCACCACCACAGCCTGGGGGGCAATGCCAAGTCTGGAGTGGGTGGTCTTGCAGCTATTGGCACTACCTCCAGAGCCTCCCAGCTCCCAAGGAAAACCTGCTCCTGGTGGATCCCCCAGTTTCTCTGATGACCATATCTTATCCTGTGTGAAGGATCTGCTCCTTGTTCAGCGGCCATAGCCCAGGCTGCCCTGGGAGCCCTGCCCAGAGAGGCCAAACAGCTACTCTGCTTTCCAAGAACAGAAGTTATAGAGTTGTGATGCCATTTTTCTTCCTTAAATTTGTTGATCAACCATGCTAGAGAAAAAAATGGCATTATCTTTTTACTCTTTACAGAAAAATGTATTACCATATTAGAGTTAAAAAGAATACAACTAATAAATATAAGAAAAACAATATCAAGGTATGTCTAATAGTATTCATAAAGGTATGTCTAATAGTTAATAATATCACATTGTTTTTCTGGACTTTATTATTTAGGGTATTTGCCAGCTTTTACAAGTTGATAACGTAGTATGATTTTTTCTTATTCAAATTTGATATTCAATTTTTTACCTAATTTTATATTTATAATTTTATATTCCTTTTCTTAAAAGCAGGCACTCAGGCCAGGCACAGTGGCTTATGCCTGTAATCCCAACACTTGAGGAGGCCGAAGTGGGCAGATCGCCCAAGGTCAGGAGTTCAAGACCAGCCTGGCCAACATGGCAAAACCCCGTCTCTACTAAAAATACAAAAATTACCCGGATGTGATGGCACACGCCTGTAATCCCAGCTACTTGGGAGACTGAGGCAGGAGAATTGCTTGAACCTGGGAGGCGGAGGTTGCAGTGAACTGAGATTGCGCCACTGCACTCCAGCCAGGGTGACAGAGCGAGATCCGTCTCAAAAACAAACAAACAAACAAACAAACAAAAAAAACCACTCCTCAAATTGTATAAGCTTCAGTTCCCACAAAACCATATATATATATATATATATATATTAAAAAAATATGTTTTTAAACTTTGTATAAATGCAGAATATATTTCTCACTCTGCAGGGTTTTTTTTTCCTTGAAATGTTTCCAATATTTATCATGTTGATACATATAGAACTCTTGTTAATTTCATGACTACAACACAACATTCTCTTTTTTATTGACATTTTGGTTGTTCGTGATTTTTCACTATTATAAATGATGCTGTGATGGATGTTCTTGTATGTATCTCTTTATGTAGAAGCACAAGAAAATTTCTGGGGTATATATCTCCCTAGAAAGGAGTTGCTAAGCCACACAGGATGCACATCTACCATTCAGAATATTGCCAACTTGCTCTCCATTTAGTACAAATTTGCACTCACACCAACAGACTGATGAGCCTTCCTTTTCTCCATATTCTCCCCAACTCTTTGAATTTCCAGATTAAAAAAATAAATTTCCGAGTCAGAAACACAAATGAAATAGCACTTTCTTTGCTTGTCTCTGATTAATAATAAAGATAGTCACTTTCTCATGTGTTACTTTTTGGTAAAAATGTCCTTTGTCCATTTTTTATTTCTTTGGTAAGAATTATTTCTATATTGTGGCTATTAATTATTTGCAGATTATATGCATTGCAAATATATTCTCCTAGCTTGTTCCTTGCCTTCTGTATGTTTATGCAGCATCCTTGACTGAACAGATGATTTTAATTTTAACAGTTTTATTAGTTTCTTTTTTCAACGGCTTACGTGCCTTGTTTAAGAAGTCTTTCCTCCACAAACTGATAAAGATATTAAGCCTCATATCTTTTTGAAGTTTTAATATTTTGTTTTTCACACATAGGTAATCACTCCACCTCAAATTTATTTTTATATGTGATATATGGGATGAACTTAATTTTCTTTTTTTCTGTATGGATAATTAATAGGTCCCACTCCATTTATTGAATAGTGCATCCTTCCCCTGTTAGATCTTGCTCAACCCTCACAATTTTAACTAAACAACCTAACCTCTGATTTATTATAAAAGCTAACATTTATAATAATGATGATGATGGTATATGTTAATAAGCTATCTTCTCAGGCAAGATTTTTTTATAGCAAGTTTACCAAAGCTGTAAAAAATGTGCAATGGAAAGGAGACAAAAGGTGTGTGTCATTATTAACAGGTAAAAATACCCCAAAAGTTGAGGATCACCTTAATGTAATGTGGGATATACATCAAGACTGGACAGGCCAACAGTTGTAAGGCAGCCTATTGATTTATAAATTACCTTCTATCCACTTTTGGGGAAGAAAAAAATATCTGCAAAGGCAAAGGTTCGTCCATGCAACATAACTTTGTGAAGTAGTTTTAGGACTATAATCAGATTAAAGTTCATGATGGCTGCAGAGTCACTACCGGTAGGTCTGTAGAATTCCCAGGAAGCAAAGGGACAGGAGCTTCTGGGGTTTGATGTCATTCAGAGAAGCAATTGAAGTTAGTGTAACAAGTGTTGCTTCCCTACTTCTACTCTGGAAAGGAAACAGGACAATAAAGGGTTTGGGGCAAATGTGCGTGGGGTGGAGTCTAGCTTTAGGGGAGCAGCACCGTTTGCAGGGAAGACGACCTCACTGCCCTCCTCTTCAGTTCTGGTATCATTTTTGGGCGAGCTGAATCCAACCACACATCCCTGGTGAGGGGTGCTCTAAATGGCTGCCAAGATGGCCCCTCCAATGGGCAGCACTGATTTACAGGTGCTCAGCAAGGCCTTGCTCTCCTCCGAAGCAGGAAGAAATCCCATTTCCTTCAGTGGCTTGCTTTTTCTTCCACCTTCCTTTCCCCCACTGTGCCGCCCTACCCTTCCTCTACTTCTTTCTTCCTTTCTCAACTTTTTATTTAAAAAAAAAAAAAAAAAAAAAAAAATCCCAGCAGGAGGTGTTGCTCCTAGTTCCCCTGGAAAAGCAAAATAAGTACTCAGCAACAGGCGTTAAATATTCAGACCTTTTGTTAAGAAAAACAATTGTCATTGTGGCTTTTCTTTCTTGAGGCCCAGGAGAGAGAAACAATGGGATTTTCTCTTTCCCTCTTCCACAGAATTCCCTCCTGAGCTTATTCTCTGGAGGTCAACAGATCCTTTTCAGCCACAGCTCACTTCAAAGGGTATAAAAGCAGCAGCTTGCCTAGGAGACACAGCCCGCTAGCCACAGAAACTAGCCTTGGACTCTCTGGCTGCTCCTGACAGCTCCCCCTGCCCCCGGACTGCTGCCAAACTGCAGAGTCCACCCCTCAACACCGCCCGACACCCCGCACCCCCCTACCGCATCCCCTCCACCCCCTCTCCCTTGACTGAGCTCTGATGATTATTTGAGTGTATTTATGTGTGTAACTACCCTTTGCCTCCCTTACCAGACTGATGGATGTTTTAGAGCAGGGACAAAGTCTAGCTCAATATAATCCACATCTGATCCCTACCTAGGGGTGATCACAGAGAAAGTGGTGAGGGAGAGATCTCAGCCTGCCTCACCTGTTGACATGAGGCAGAGGCTCTCAGCGGTTGGGTCCTTTCTCGCTGAGCCTTGCCTGCAGGCCTCCAAGAATATGGCATCATTTCCAAATTTGCCTCCACCGTTCCCCTGGCCACATCAAAATCTCTAGAAGAAATGGGAATGACAGGTCAAGGCTAGAAGCATAGTTTTTTTTTTGTTTTTTTTTTTTAATTTCTATTTTACTTAGGGCCACTGGTCTCTATTCATATATCAACCCAAGCCTTTGCTGTGAGGGCTCCATTTCTATAATAATTGCATTTCTCTGTAGAAAAATTAAGATGGGTACTAGGATTGTCTATGCATAGTAAATAACAACAACCAATATTTCTTGAGCATTTTATTCTGTGCATGCAACTGGGTTAAGTGTTTTTCCCACAGTGTTGTATTTAATCCTGACAATACCTTTTTAAGTAGGCTAGTATCTAAAAGATACACTTCCCTGATGAGCAAACAGTTTGAGAGAAGTTTAGCTCCTTGCCCAAGGTCACACAGCTGGCAAATAGCACATTCTGACCTCAGACTCAGGTCTCATGGTAAGGAAAAAATATTTTCCATCTTGAAGATGTCATTTTCCATATGTAACAGTAAACTTAAAGAAAAAAATAAACCTCAGAAAGCAATCTAACTTACAAAAGACTTTTTTGTTTTCAAGATAACCTGGCAAAGAGCTGTGTATTTGTCCTCTCCTGTCCCTGTCTTGCTTTCTTTCCTTCTGTCTATAGTTATATTTACACAATGCCAAACTAGTGGATCAAAACAAAAATATAGTGACACCCAGATGTAGAATGTCTTATGTGCATGCCACTCGTCTTCTGGCTAATTAAATGAATCTGAATTTTTTATTGGATTTTAAACTTTTCATCCAGGACTGTGGTCCCGCTATGGGGCTCTAATTCTGTGGTATATCTCCCTCCAACAAACTGGAAAACATTATGAAATTGAAGAGGGTCAGGTGTGGGTATTTATATCCAAGCTATGGATAAAGTTTTTTAATTTCTTTTTCTTTTTAAGAGTAAAACAGGATCTGTACACCCATCACCATTTTTGTAAAGTATTTATTTACCAATTAGTCTGCACTGTGAACTGGTTGATTTAATGATCTCTCGTATGATTTATGCATAACTTTTATTAATTGAGTCTGTGGAGATGAAGGGCAGATATAAATTAGTGTGGAAAATGTATCACTTGTCATTCCTTTAAGGAAATACAGTTCTCTTCAACTATCTTTGCTGTTTGTGTTTTTTCCCCCATTAAGTGTTTCTTGGATTTTAGGTAAAGAATTGCGTAAGTGCCAGAGAATACTCATAGGGATTAGGTGTTGGATTGGACCTTTCGCACTTGTTAACATGATTAATAAGACATTTTATTGATCTGTAACTTGATTCTTAATAGTTACATTATTTCAAAGGGAGAAGGCAATAAGCGTAAGTTAAAAGGCAACTTAGAATTTCCAACATTGCCATCAGCCACGCAAGCTGCTAATGAGTTATTTTTAGGCTGTCTGCCTTTGATTCTAACCCAGAGGAGAAAAATTGAAAGAAGTTTTCAGCAGACAGTAGGTAGTTATCTGGAAATCTGGGATGCTTTTAAGAAGTCAGCTTAACTGAGAACCTTTCCACCTTTGTGTTCTCAGCTCGTGAAATGCAGGTTCATGCTACTGACTGTTATTCCTCTCACGCAACAGTTGTCAACCTTGGCTACACACTGAGATCACCAGGGGAGCTTTAAAGAATATTGATTTGCTGAAGTCCCACCCCCAGAGATTCTGATGTAATTGTTCTGGGGTGTGGTCTGCCCATTGGGATGATTTTAAAGTTCCCCAGATGACTCTAATGTGCAGCCAAGGTTGAAAATGACTGCTCTAGGGACATGCACAGAAAGGAAACCTGATAAATAAGTCTTACACATAAATTCCAGCATGTCCTCAGGTTTCCACTAGCCTAAATAATGCATCCCAGGTGAATAATGTAGTACTCATAGTAATTCTTTGTGTCCTGAGCCAAGAAGAGTTTCAGGAGTCACTTGAGCATGTCTTCATTTGATGGAGTGGGGGAGGACCCAAAAAAGTACCAGTTCTTATACCCAGCTCCCCTCGGAAAGCTTCAGATGGAAAAAAAGTCACATGGATGTGCTGTCTGCTCACCTCCTCCTCCTGCCTGCATTGTAGAGCCTTGAGTTCTTGCAGAACCATCCTCAATTTTTCATACCTTTTTGAGGTTTTTCAGGAGTGGACACAATAGGCACAGGTACTCTCTTGGCCTGGCCCCCTTGTGAGATTTGTGAGATGACCAACTCGCATTAGGGGTACCATTTGCGGGCAGTGCAACAGTCCAAGTAATCAGGACACCTATAGCTCTGGCCTTACCAGCAACAGGCTTTAACAAGCAATAAGTAAGGAAATCGAGTCGCAGTTCTTGGAGTTGGAAATCACTTCAAGAAATCACACAGTGGCCAGATGTGGTGGCTCACACCTGTAATCCCAGCACTTTGGGAGGCCGAGGCGGGTGGATCACTTGAGGCCAGGAGTTCAAGACTGACCTGGCCAACATGGTGATACCCTGTCTCTACTAAAAATATTAATATAAAAGTTAGCCGGGCATGGTGGCATGTGCCTATAGTCCCAGCTACTTGGGAGGCTGAGGCAGGAGAGGTTGAGGTTGCATTCCAGCCTGGACAACAGAGGAGACAAGAAAGAAAGAGAGAAAGAGAGAAAGAGAGAGAGAGAGAGGGAGAGAGGGAGGGAGGGAGAGAGAGAGAGAGCGCGAAAGAGGGGAGGGAGGGAGGGAAGGAAGGAAGGAAGGAAGGAAGGAAGGAAGGAAGGCAGGAAGGAAGGAAGGAAAGAAGGAAAAGAAAAGAAAAAAGGAGGGAGGGAGGGAAGGAAGGAAGGAAGGAAAGGAAGGAAGGGAGGGAGGGAGGGAGGGAAGGAAGGAAAGAAGGAAGGAAGGAAGGAAGGAAGGAAGGAAGGAAGGGAAAGGAAAGGAAAAGAAATCACACAGTGTTTGTTGAGGGAGAGAAGGTTTTCTTGTCCTCACTTAGGAAAGCAGCAGCTTTGGCGGAGTGAATTTACTAAGCAGTGGAATGAAAACTGGAAACTAGAATGCAGATCTTTTTCTAGTAAACGCTATATTATAATCCAAAAGTATATCTCTAGATTGCTTTGGGTTTGGTCTTCGACTTTGTGGGATGTAGCCATTTGTTTTGGTTGCCTTTACTCTGTGACCTAAAGTTCACAGGCCCAGTCATTTTGCAGTTCCTCTGCACTAGACTCAACAGAAACACAAGGCTGAGAGCAGTAATTTTCACAGCAGCCTGGGCCTCACCAACATGATTTATGTGTTTTTACTTGGAGAATATACTTTAATGCTGAGATTTTTCTGATTATCTTTTTGTGTGCACCCGCTTACCACATGGGCTCTTAATTTAGAAAATATTTAGCAATTACATGTGGAATTGATACTTTACATAAAAGCAAAAATGGTGCCTGTTATGTATGTTACTAAAAATTTTGATGTCTTTTATTTTTCTGGCTACAGAGATGCATGACCCAAAGAAATGGCTCATTATTTTTCATTTTCGGTGAGATGAAAAGTTCTTAATTTAAAAGTGGATCTTCCCCTGGAATAAAGGTCACATGGTAGAAGTTTTAGTTTTAGTGGTCCTGAAGCCTTTGCCAGGCACCAGAGATACTGCTGTGTACTCATAAATTTTAATTGCTGATGGCTGGGAGCCAAATCTAAATTTGATTTGAACTAAGTCTAAAATTTTGTGAAATTAATTTTGATGTCAAAATCAGACACCTTGGCAGCTTTTTAGAACATAATTCTTCCATAACTTCTACTTTGACAATTGATTATCCAAATATTTAAGAGTCTGTATAAACAACACTCAAGTAAAAGCTTTGGAACTCAATTCATGTGGATTTTCTTCTTTTAATGAATGAATATGTTGGTTTTCTGTCTTGCTAAGTCTACCCAATGCCAACAAAGCAAGAATTTCAGGATTTTTGCTGAAGGGTCACTTTGTGATAAGAGAAAAATTACATAAACATCTGTGCTACCAGTTGTGTAAAAGTATAGCACATATACTTACACATAGTACATAATTTTAGATAATGATAATACTGACTGACTTAGGTATTTACTATACTGTACTTTTTATTATTATGTTAGGGTATAATCCTTCTACTTATAAAACAATGTGTGCTATAAAACAGTATGCCATGTTATGCCAGCAGCAGCCTCATACATCTCGTGTTTACCACATCTCTTGATTGCATCATTTTCTCTTGTGCTTGATTTAATCTCATGTTGTTTTGTTCATCATGGCCCCTAACTGTACAAAACTCATGGCTAATGTTGCCAGTAAGAGGCCACATTGAGTGACTGACCTCAAAACAAAAGTGATTAAGAACCACTTAACTAAAATGTAGAAAGTCAGTGATGGTTATTGCTCACCAGTCAGGTATGTCCTATTCCACCGTAGCTACAATCTAGAAGAACAAGAGCAAAGTGATGGAAGTTGTTAAGAGATTGGCTTTATTGAAAATAATGAGACTCACAAAAATTCACGAAGGGTCTATATCATGTATAGAGAAACTTTTAATGACCTGGACTGATGGCCAATCACAGAAGCACATTCTTCTCAGTACCATAATGATCACAGCCCAAGCAGAAGGTTTGTTTGCAATGTAAAAGAAAGGCCAGACCTAACTACAGTGTTGAATTTACTGTTAGCTCTGGGTGATTTAAACAATTCAAGACTTGTTATTCACTACATAAAGTAAAAGTGAGCACTGAATCTGAGTGCTGGTGTGAAAGCAGCTGAAGAATTTTTGGAAACTCTAGATAAGCTGATTATGGAGGAAAATTACTTGTCAGAGCAAATTTTCAATATGGATGAAAGCTCCCTATTCTAGAAATAGATTTCTAAATGGACTTATACATATGGAGACCAAGTCAATGTCAGGTTTCAAGGCTTTTAAGAATAGGATAGGCTGGGTGCAGTGGCTCACGCCTGTAATCCCAGCAGTTTGGGAGGCTGAGGTGAGTGGATCACCTGAGGTCGGGAGTTCGAGACCAGCCTGACCAACATGGAGAAACCCCGTCTCTACTAAAAATACAAAATTAGCTGGGCCTGGTGGCACATGCCTATAATCCCAGCTACTAGGGAGGCTGAGGCAGGAGAATTGCTTGAACCTGGGAGGCGGAGGTTGCGGTGAGCCGAGATCATGCCATTGCACTCCAGCCTGGGCAACAAGAGTGAAACTCCACCTCAAAAAAAAAAAAAAAAAAAAAAAAAATAGGATAACAGTCTTGGTTGGGGGGAATGTTGCAGCCTACAAATTAAAACCCTTTGTGATCTGGCACTATGAGAGACTCAGGGTCTTCAAGCATATCAACAAACACACACAAGCCAGGCTTGGTGACTCTCTTCTGTAATCCTAGCCCTTTGGGAGGCTGAGAAGGGTGGATCCCTTCAGGCCAAGAACTTCAAGACAGCCTGGGCAACACAGTGAGACTTCATCTCTATACAAAATTAAAAAAAAAAAAAATTAGCTAGGTGTGGTGGAACATGCCTGTAGTCCTAGCTACTTGGGAGGCTGAGGCAGGGGGATTGCTTAAGCCCAGGATTTTGAGGTTGTAGTAAGCAATGATCTTGCCATTGTACTCCAGCCTGGGTGACAGAGCAAGACCCTGGCTCAAGAAAAGGGAGAGGGCACACAGTGCCAGTGTACTACAGGAGCAATAAGAAGCATGGTTGACTCAACTCCTCTTTCAGGATGCCCTGTTGAATTGCTATACCAGTGAAATGAAGTACCGTTTGGAGAACACCTTCCAAAATTTTGCATATTGTTGATAATGCTCCCACACAGTCTTCTTTTATTGACGATCTTTATCCCAACATCAAAGTGGCATTTCTCCTTCCAAATATCACCTCCGATCCAACCAATGGATCAAGGAGTTATAGCAGTTTTTAAGGTCTACTTCCTGAAGAGGACCTTTGTTCAGGCTATTGCTGCAGCTGAGGAAGACACTGAGAAAACACTGATGCAATTCTGGGAGGATTATAACATCTATGACTGCATCGGGAACCTTGCTTGGGCATAGGGTAATGTCACCAAAGAATCTATGAATGTCATCTGGAAGATGACACTGAAGAGGTTCATCCATGACTTTAAAGAATTTGCCAACGTTGCAAAAATCATCAAGGCTGTGGTTGAGATAGCCAACAACTTTAACCTGGGTGTGAATAAGAATGAGATTGGGAGCATCCAGAAGTGATTCCTGAGGAATTAACTAATAATTAGTTATTGGAACTGGAACAAGAACATGCAGCTGAAGAAGAGGCAAGAGAAAACGAAACTGCAGGAGAAGATGAAAAAAAGAAGAACTGCCAAGAAAATTGAGGCTTTAGCAGAAGTTTTGCAGACCTCAACAAGCTCCATAAAAAGTTTGATATCATGGACTCCAGCACTGAAAGGTTTTCAATAATACAGAGGAATGTTCATGGTATATTTGCTTACAAGAAAATCTATAATGAAAAAAAGAAACAAACCAAGTAAACCACTATGGACGTATTTCTGAAAAGAGTGACACCACTTCCTCAAGAAGAGCTCCAGGCAGGCCATTTAGGAGGTGTTTCAGAAGGCATTGTTATCGTAGGAGATGATAGATCCGTGCATGTTCTTGCCTCTGAAGACCTTCCAGTGGGACAAGATATGGATGTAGAAGACAGTGATATTGATGATCCTGACCCTGTGTAGGCCTAGGTTAATGTCTATGTTTGTGTGTTAGTTTTTTAACAAAAAAAGTTTCAAAAGTTAAAAAAAAAAAGATTTTTAAAATAGAAAAAAGCTTATAGAATAAGGATATAAAGAAAATGTTTTTGTACAGCTGTACACTGTGTTTATGTTTTGAGCTAAGTGTTATTATGAGTCAAAACATTTAGAAAATTTAAGTTTATAAGGTTAAAAAGTTACAGTAAGATAAGGTTAATTTATTATTGAAGAAAGAAAAAAAATTTTAAATAAATTTAGTGTAGTCTAAGTGTACAGGGTTTATAAACTCTGGCAAAGTAATGTCCTTCACATTCAGTCACCACTCACTCACTGACTCACCCAGTGCAACTTCCAGTCCTGTAAGCTTCATTTATGTCAAGTACCCTATACAGATGTACCATTTTTTATCTTTCATATCATATTTTTACTGTACCTTTTCTAAGTTTAGATACATAATGCCATCATATTGTAATTGCCTATTGTATTCAGTACAATAATACGATGTACAGGTTTGTAGCCTAGGAGCAAAGGCTGTACTGTGTTAACCTAGGTATGTAGTAGGCTGTACTGTCTAGGTTTGTGTAAGTTCTCTATGAAGTTTACACAATAACAAAATCGCCTAACAACACATTTCTCAGAACATTATCCCCATCATGAAGTGACATATGCCTGTATATGAGTGATATGGGAAGTTATTTTCCAGGACAAAAGTCTTGTTACAGTTACTTTCTTTAAACAGAACCAAAAGGGATAGGAGAGTAAATGTTTTCTATGAGTAAAGATAAAGATTTTTTAAAATGAGGGGTTTTTTGTTTTGTTTTGTTTTTTTTTAAGACAGAGTCTTACTCTGTCCCCCAGGCTGGAGTGCAGTGGCACGATCTCGGCTCACTGCAAGCTCCACCTCCCAGGTTCACGCCATTCTCCTGCCTCAGCCTCCCGAGTAGCTGGGACTACAGGCACCCACCACCACGCCCAGCTAATTTTTTGTATTTTTAGTAGAGATGGGGTTTCACTGTGTTAGCCCGGATAGTCTCTATCTCCTGACCTTGTGATCCACCCACCTCGGCTTCCCAAGGTGCTGGGATTACAGGCGTGAGCCACTTAGCCCGGCCAAAATGAGGGATTTCTGTCTCAAAAGTTCTACCTTAACTTTTCTTCTTATAGTACAAGAGTAGACACCTAAGGTGGTTGGAAAAAATGGAAATACTCGTTCATATTTTGGTTTTACATCCAGCGAAATTTCTCATTATATCCCTACCCCACCCTCACACTCCTATATTAACATATTTTTTTAAGCTGCCTGTAATGAGGCAGCCAGACTGGGAACCCACCAAATGCACTCTCCTCACACCAGCTGAGGCTACTTTCTTCATACTTTTTTCAAACATTTCCCTGCCCACCCATTACCAGAAGTAGTATACTATATATGATTGATTGATTTTTTTTTTTTTTTTTTTTTTTTTTGCCTCAAAACTCTCTGAATCTACAAAATTCAGTACCTGAAAGATCTTCCTCTTTGTATTTTCCTGCATAGACAGGGGCATGGAACTGAGCTAAGAAAAATCTGACTGAATTTGGAGAAGAAAAAGTGGTCTGCTGCAGAGAAACCCAAGAGGGGAGAGTCGGTGGTGTGGTGCTACACTTGGACACCAGATTTAGAATTGCCTGGACCATGGGTTGTAGTGTTCACAGTGGCTTCTCTCCCTCAGGCCCTCTAGGGTGCTATGGGGAGAAACGCTTGGCCACGATACTCTCTACACTCACAGTCTCTCAGATTTTGGCTTGATAGTGGGATCTTAGAGTCAATTACCTTGAGAGAATATGTCTCAATATTCAGAGACCACAGACTCCTGCTAAAATGGGCTGGAGAAGAAAATGGACATAATAGCAGATTTGCTCTCAACTTAAATTGCTCTCAATTTAAAAGTGAACATTATCAAAGTGGGCCTTTGGATGCTTGATTACTTCTCTCTCCCAACTTGGAGCTTTGTTTTTTCCAATTGCCTCAGGTGTAGATAATTTTTTCTTTAGGAAAATCTATTGACATAATTATAAATTTAGGTTTTTGATTGCTCTCCTTTGAGCATCAGCGGATTCCTGTGGACTTAAGAGATTGTACAGTATCAATATGTACCTGCAATTTCAGACCTTCACAAAGGCTCATCTCATTTCCAGGAAGCCTAAAACTCTTGGGTATCTGTATTAAAGGTACATAGACCCTCTAGTATTTCTCATGATCATGCTAAATGAGTTCAAACTACTTTCTCTGAGATCAAAAATTAAAAATCAAAGAGATGCCAGGGTTGTAAACCATACTTTTTCACATTCAATATACAAAAGAGATTTTCTGTGAAAGTGTCAGGTTAATGACAAAGAGGTTAGTGACAGCAAAGGGTGGCTAACACAGTCATTGGTTGGCAGGCCTAGTGTGGAAAGGGAGGGTGCAGCAGAGCAGCACAAAGCCTTTTTTTTTTTTTTTCTTTTCTGGAAAATTCTCTCACAGATTTTCAGCCCTGCAATCATAGAACTTTAGAATTAAAAAGGATTTTAGTAATCTTCTGTTCCAGCCCTCTTGATTCAGGGGTGAGGAACTGAAGCCCAGAGCATGTGATTGGCCCAAGGCCACTACATTTCCTGATTAACTTGCTTAAGGTCTCTTCCCCTGTACTTCTGCCAAAAGAATAATGTATATACAGAACACACCAGTATTATGCATTGAGCTTAAAAACACATTAAGCTTGGTAGTAGAAATCTAGAACCAGCTGCAAATGTTTACTTCCAGAAGTTCAACCATTTTGCAATAAACATGCAGTTGCTTCTCAACTCAAGGCAGTATATTCCATTATTAAACACATACTCCATATCAAGCATTATCTTATACACATTATCTTATTCAATTCCCACAATAATCCTGTTGAAGTTTATTTTTTAATTCCCACCTACAATGTGGAAAGTGAGGTATGAAGAGTTAAATCATTTGCCCAAAATCCCATACCCAGTGCTGGAATTCCAACCAGATCTACCTGAGCCAAAGCCCTCACCATAACCATATCACTAAAATTGTTCTCATATGTGCCATTCTGTTGATAGAGGTGCTTTTTGAGGATGTTTCGGGCATGGCAGGGTAGAAATATCCCTAAAAAGCTTTCTATTATGGTGAAGTTGGTGGTAAAGGGCCAACCTGGCAATACTAATGAGGCTGTCCTTCAAAGACATAGGATTCAAGTGAAAGTTTCTCTTTAATAAGCCCATTCTGTACACCCTGGGTGAAGAGGAAAGGGAACCAAAGATTTGCAGAATTTTGGGGCAAGAAGAGAGATTAGAAACCCTCCCCAAACACCTCAATAAACCCATGAGAAAACCAGAGCTCAGAGAAATTAAGAGCCTTGCCAACATTTCTAGGTTAAAACAAAATGAGTGAATGGATTGGCAGGCAAAGAGAAAAGAAGGCAATTCACATTTATTGAGCACTTACTGTGTACTAGGCCGTGTCCCTGGGTGCTGTTTGAATTTCCTTTCTTTTCATCTGTCTCCTTCACTGACCATAAGGTTCATGAGGGCAGGGCAGGGATCATGTCCATTCTGTTTAGTGAAGTATCCTTGGTGCCCATCACATGGCCATGGTAGATGCTCAATAAATATTTCTGACTGTTGGAATACATTAATGAATGAATCACTCACCAACTCTAAGGAGTCTTATCATCTCTTACATATCTCTCTATCTATATAGATAGATATATCTATCGATACATATACATATGTAGATATATAGACAGATATATCTATATCTGTTTTATGAGATAGCTCTCATATCGAGATATCTAGATCTATATATAGATATATATAGATAAATATAGAGAGATTATATACCTAAATAGATAGATGGATACATAGATCTCTAAATCTATTTACATCTCTTTCTATACATAGATCTATCTGTCTATAGCGAGAGGAGGAGATAGATTTCTAGAAAGAGAGACAGTGAGCCAGCCTTGCCCTGTTGCCCAAGGTGGAGTGTAGTGGCATGATCATAGATCATTGCAACCTCAAATTCTTAAACTCAAGCGATCCTCCCACCTCAGCATCCCAAGTGACTGGACTACAGGAACTTGCCACCACACTTGGCTAATTTTTTAAAATTATTTTTTGTAGAGACAAGGTCTCACTATGTTGCCCAGGCTGGTCTTGAACTCCTGGGCTCACGCGATCCTCCCACCTTGGCTTTCCAAAGTGCTGGGGTTACAGGCATGAGCCACCATGCCTGGCCCCATCTCCATTTTATAAATAAGAAAACCAAGGTGCAGTGACCCAAAGCAATTTACCCAGGTTCATAGAGTTTACCTAAGTCAGTTGATTGCAAGGTGCGTAACCCCTTGTATACAACAGCACAAAAAAGCTACATCACCAGGCTGATAAGCGGATCTGAATATTAGCTAACACTGGCTCTCTCCTGCCTCTTAGCAAGAGCTGGAGAACAAAGACCCAAGTGAGATCTGTTAGTCCTAAGATGTTGTTATTATCACAATACATACTGAGATCTACTTATAGTATGCTGTGAGACATCATAAGTAATTAAATGAGAACTGCACATCTTAAAATAAATGAGCTCTATACACTTGAACATGATGCAGCCTTGGCCTTCCACTGTTTTGTTTCCAGCTCTCTCTAATGTTCACCTTAGTAGTCTTTAGGAGCATCTGCAAGATTTTCCTGTGTCATGAAACATCCGAACATTTTTCCTAGAGAATCTATGTTATTTCTTGGAGCTCACTGATATTATATATTCTGATATTCATAAAGACACTGTCACCAACTGTGAGTGGTGTCAGCCCAGCATTCCTTCTCTTCCACTTTGATCATGTTACCTTCCTTCTTATGGAAAATTATACCCTAACATACACACTGTGGTTCTGATGGGGCTGTCAGGCATATTACACTAAACCCTGGCCAGAACTTTGGGTATGTGACCCAAGCTCATCTATCCGAATCAACTATCTCCCTGATCACTGTAATTGGTCCAGAGTAGGACAAATGCCTCAAGTTAGGCCTCTCTGAGACTTTATATATGGCTACCCCTTGACCTCCAAATCCCATCCTCCTGCCCTGTCATTTCTACCACCACCACCATGGCCAACTAGAGGAAGGCTGTATGAAGTTAAAAAAAGGTATGGTCAGTGCATGGCGAAGTTGGGGAGAAGAGAGCAGAGATGAGAGATGAGGAGAGGAGAGACTCTAGGCTTACAGGGGACAGCAGAGAGAGAAGATGCAGGTTATATGATTTTAGTCCCTGGAATACCTGAAGCCAGCTCTTCTAGTAAGCCAGTGTTTCCTATGTTGGGTAAACACATTTGCAGTGGTTTCTGTCATTTGCAACTAACAGACATCTAACAGTTTTTCTAATAGCAAATAGGAATTTTACCAGAGGTTTCAGGGGGGACAGGAACATGATGGCTAACTTTGTGCTGTGAATTCATTGCCTGAGGCTGGCGGGGCCTGAACATCCCACCCAGTAGCAGATGTGTTGAGGTAAACTGTGCCACAAGCTAAGACTTACCCTTTGTGTGGGAATCCCAATCCCATCTGTATTTCAGTCGCCACCTCCTCCTTGCAGCCTTTCCTACCTTGCTTTTCTCTGGTTGTTCCAATCTGCCCAATGAGCGTGCACTCTTTCCCAGCACAGAAACACACCCTTGTTGCTGTCACTTTCCTCTCTACTTTCCTGAAGGCAGCAACTACCAAGTACAGCAAGTAATCATTAAATCCTCACTGGCTGCTCTTGACCCAGCTGAATTTGTGGTGTGAAGAGGACCTAAGGACCGTGTTGTGCCCCAGGCTTCTGAGAAAGAACCTGTGCAGGAGAGGGATATAGACATGGGCTCCGGAGCCTGATGATCACATCTGGCTCTGACATTGATGAGCCATGGAATCTCAGGCAAGGAAGTTACTTACCCTCCCCAAACCTGAGTTTTGATTTCTGTAAAACAGGAACAGTAACCATCATTTTGCAGGGTTGTGGTGAGGAGTAAAGATAGTACATGCCAATCACACCAGGTAGGGGGTGCTCCAAAAATGATAGTTCTTGCACTACTGCCTTAACTAAAGACAGCCAGATGATTGGTGAGAATCTTGTGGCCACTGGAGACATGAGTTGTCTGGTGCAGCCTTAGGTGAGGAAGACCGAATTACGAGGTAGAAGCCATTATTAGCCTTATGTCTCTGCTGCATCTTAATTTTGCCCTCTTCTCCTTGTTTACTGTTATTCTCTAAGTGCTTGTTTTTGTTTTTGTTTTATGAGACACGGTCTCACTCTGTTACTCGGGCTGGACTGCAGCGGCATGAACATGGCTCACTGCAGCCTGGAACCCCCAGATGCAAGCAATCCTCCCACTTCAGCCTCCTGAGTAGCTAGGAGCAGGCACATGCACTGCCACGACTGGCTCATTTTTGTATTTTTTGTAGAGATGGGGTCTTGTCATGTTGCCCAGGCTAGTCTTGAACACCTGGGCTCAAGCAGAACACCTGGGCTCAATCCTGCTTTGGCCTCCCAAGGTGCTGGGATTATAGGTGTGAGCCACCATGCCTGGCTTCTGAGTGCTTTAAGGGTATTCCCAGCTGTCCAAGGTCCCCCAGCTCCAAAGAGCATGCCATCTGTGCCTTCGTAGGCTTCCCTTCTCACTGTTATTCCAACCAACTTTTCCCCTTGCTCAGCTAGCCTAATGAATGAATGAGGCTTCTGTGGTTGCGGTTGCTAAGGAATCCACCCTCCCAAATGTGGCTGCATCTTAGTGAGGACCTTTTAAAGTCAAAATACCTGAATCCAGGTGTTTCCAACATTTTCACCATCTATTACACCTTTTATTATTCTCTCTCTTGTTAATGCTATGTTTCGAAATGGATGTCTTCTCCCAAGGGTAGGATTTGTTTAATAAAATTAATTTTCCCACTTTATTAATTATAGGAATGGTTGCCATTAGGGCTTGCCCAAGAGCATGATACAGTCAGTGTTACCACACAGAGTAAGTTAATTTTTGGCCAAAAGGAAAAAAAATTTTGAAGTACTCATTAACCTGTTTGTGATTCTGGCTGGGTTTGTTGTAATACTGCAAATAATTCAAGTCCCATTACAACCTTTCTGAGGGGCACCCCTACCTGAACTCCCCCTAAAGCTGTCACTTCAGGTAGAGGCCCTGGAGAGGACTGGCCCATGAGCCCCTTACCTGGTAGGTGGTCCCTCTTTGACTGTTACCATTTCCAGCCCCTCTGCTTTCTCCTCACCAGAGCTGGCTTTTACCTGAGTTCATCTGGGCCTCAGAGTACAACGTAAATTGTGCAGAACGATGTTTCTAACTGTTCCACATACCTACGCATTACCATGCAGTCATAATTGGACTTGATTTGGCCATGAAATTCCTTAATTCTGACTACATGTTTTCTCCCACTCGTAAGGTTTATAGGGGGAAGAACAACTCATTTAAATAGGCATATCTTCCTCTGTTCTTTTTCCATCCTCTGCCCCCAAAGCACCACTACCCTACAAACCTCCCGCTGCCCCCCAGGGCCTAGAGAAGGCACTTTAAGGGGATAAGAAAGAATGCATTTTGTAGGAAGCAACCTCCAAGATGAGTTAGGTGAAAGAAGCCATTGTTCTTAACACACATAGTCACCAGCCACAGGCCTGTAAAATAAGCTTAGATTCCTTCAGAAAAGGAGTCTCTTTGAGCAGCCTAGCCCCTTCTAACTAGGTGTACTATCTTCACCTCTTCTTGACCCTCATGAAGTTGGTTTTCTGTCTACACATTTCTCTGCTTAGGCAAGAAAATATGGCTGGGGTGGGGAATCTCTATTCCAGGAGTGTAGTGCTAGAATTCTGGGCTGTCCAACGTTTACCTTGCCTTACTCTCAGCGTCCCTGTCTTCCTTGGGAAATCTCACCGTCTAGGTGGGAAGTAGGTTCCATGTTGTCTCTCTCACTACAGAGCCACGATGGAACAAAACCTTGAAAGAGGCCCTGCCTCGAGAACAGCCTGGCCAACATGGTGAAACCTCAGCTCTACTAAAATACAAATAAAATTAGCCGGGCATAGTGGCTCACCTGTAATCCCAGCTACTCAGGAGGCCGAGGCAGGAGAATCGCTTAAGCCCGGGAGGCAGAGGTTGCAGTGAGCCGAGATTGTGCCACTGCCCTCCAGCTTGGGCAACAGAGCGAGACTCTGTCTCAAAAGAAAAAAAAAAAAGAGGCCCTGCCAAGCTGGTGCTCCTCCCAGACTCTTCAGCCAACCAAGCAAGGAGATGTGGAGGTTGGAGAACAACAGCCACAAGGCCTGTTTCTATTGCCTGGCCCTCCAGAGTGTCCCTGGATCCTGCCTATTGTCCACACTGGGTTCTCTACCCTCCCATCAATTCTATGAGTCCCTGACTTCCAATGAATTTCCTTTTTGCATAAGATGGTCTCAGTTGTTCTCACCCTGTCTAGTGGCTAGGAAAAAAAAGAAAAGACGGTCTCAGTTTCTGATGACTACAATCATGAACCCTAACGGATTGTGGTATTATCCTCAAGGTGAATGAATCTTCTGGACAAGCAGATATAATAATATCTATTATTAGTGTCTCTGTTGCCAACATTTCTGACTCTGTGTTTTGTTGTTTATTGCTCACTTAACTAAAAAGCTTCACATTCTAATACAATGAATTGGAATAAGATGGCTAGAGAAAGATCAGGACAATATCAGAGTAGGGAACAAACAATTCTAAAAGAGTCTAGTTGTGCAACCTATTTCTCAACATAGCACCTAAACATCGTAATTATAGCATTTGGGGACAACTAAAATGATTGATTTTCCAGAAAATATCTGTTGTTTAATTACAGGATCATATGGGTCTTTTGGCAACCAACAGATGCCAAAACAGACTTTAAGCACCATCTTGAGAAACTTGTGATTTGCTTAGTGTGCTTTTAATTTAAAGCATATGGTTTCACATTCAACTGCAGTGTCCAAAATGAAGACATTAGCAATGAATCACTCTATTGGAGAAAATGCGGTGCTCCCGGACCAGGTCTTTTGGTCTGTGTACTCAAATGGTTCTGTTTAGAGGCATAAACACAAAGCAGCTCTGCCTGCTTCAGCCGACTGTTCCTGGGATTCATGAGACATCAAAGGGCCTCACGAACGAATTCCCCTGCAATGCACAGTGCTTGGCACCATGGTCTGCCTCCATCTGAATAAACAGAGTGCAGTTTGGTCACTGGAAACTAGGATTAGAATGATCAGAAGGCCAAAAAGATCATTTATTTTGTGGCAACTTTTCCTTTTTGAATCTCTCAGCCTTCTAGCTTAGTCTGACACTTCATGGCCCTTGGGGAATCCAACTATCCTGTGTGGAAATTCAGAACTGCAGCCTTTATACTAAGAACCACGCTATGGCTACAGGCCACAGACCTGAGTCCATTGGGACCACATGTGGTCTACCTGCTGGTGAGGGATGGCAGTAAGGACACAGAGTGTAGTTGTAAGGATGTGGTCTCTGGACTTACATGGCCCAAATTTGTATCAACAAGCCATTTCCAAGTTATGTGAACTTGGGTAAAGGGGTCCTGGGCTTCAGTTTCAGAATCTATAAAATGGTAATAACAGTACAAATCTTTCAGAGTTGTTACGGGAATTAAATGAAATTACTCATGTCCAGAGCTAAGCTAAGAATCTAGTACATAAAAAGCTATAAAAATATAGTTAACCATTATTGTCATTATTATTACAATTATTATTAGAAATGGGTCCTGCCTCTTTGCTTCAAGTCCTTTCATGCCTCTGCTTAAATTCAATGCATATTTAATGAAGTGCCTACTGCAGGTCAGATCTGGTGTGTTAGATGCTTTTACGTACTTCTCAGAGCGCTGTATGGCTTGAAAAATCGCTTTTGTATTTCTCTGTTCATTTTCCTCAGTGTTTCCACCCATCCTGTCTTCATTTCACCCTACAGGACATTCTCCCTCACTCCTCATTGTGTTCTTAGTCATTCTCTATCTCTGCAGCACACAGTAGTAAGGACTACATCAAGCTAAAGCATAGAATACTGTTAGTACTGGTAGCACCCATTTGACTATACTCCAGGCAGTTACATCAAAGGAGAGGCACTTCAGAAGGTGAATCCAATTTGTTTTATTTTCCAAAGTGAGTTCTGGGTAGAAAATCTATTACTCCCAAAGATTTGCAGTAACTCTTTACATATTAGGCACAGTAATCTGTTGTCAAATATAGCTGTTCCAAGTATCTTTTTTCCATTTGTTATTGCTTGTTTGTTTTTACTGTTAAAAGGGTTTTTGTTTTTGTTTTTGTTTTTGTTTTTTTGCCTGTAATCCCATAATCCCAGCACTTTGGGAGGCTGAGGCAGGCGGATCATTTGAGGTCAGGAGTTTGCGACCAGCCTGGTCAACATCGTGAAACTCCGTCTCTACTAAAAATACAAAAAATTAGCCGGGCATGGTGGCGGGCACCTGTAATCCCAGCTACTTGGGAGGCAGAGGCAGGAGAATTGCTTGAACCTGGGAGGCGGAGGTTGCAGGGAGCCGAGATTGTGCCACTGCACTCCAACCTTGACGACAGAGTGAAACTCCAGCCCAGACAAAAAAAAAAAAAAGGTTTTTTTGATGTACTCAGCTCAATACTTTAGAGTGCTCACCCTCAGCCTCATGCTTAGAAAAATCTTTCCCACCCTGTGATTACATATTCACCCATATTTGCTTTTATCACTTTTCAAATTTTTTAATATTTAGATTTAATACAAATATCCTTAAAATGTTTGTCTTTAAACTGTCTAGGATTTATCTAGCAAAAATTATTAACTTCATAAGTCAGCCATGATTGTTGATTATTTTCCCCTCCTGGAGATCTTGCCTTGCTTCTTATGGCAGTGATGGCTCTGGGAAGGCAGTAATGAAGGAATGCAGAAATGGTCCACTGGATGTAAACAGCAGAGAACTCTGAAGATAAGCCCTTCCTTGTTTTTTTTTTAATTATTATTATTAGTTTATTAGTATCATCTAGGACTCAGATATTTGTATTCCTCCTGAAATTACATAAACAAATGCAAATGGAAATAATCCAAGTCAAAATTATACAACAAAACAACACTCCATCACAAAAGCATGTAAAATTATAAGAACGCGGCCAGGCGTGGTGGCTCACGCCTGTAATCCCAGCACTTGGGGAGGCCGAGGCGGGCGGATCACCAGGTCAGGAGATCGAGACCATCCTGGCTAACACGGTGAAACCCCATCTCTACTAAAAAAATACAAAAAATTATCTGGGCGTGGTGGCAGGCGCCTGTAGTCCCAGCTACTCGGGAGGCTGAGGCAGGAGAATGGCGTGAACCCGGGAGGCGGAGCTTGCAGTGAGCTGAGATCCGGCCACTGCACTCCAGCCTGGGCGACAGAGTGAGACTCCGTCTCAAAAAAAAAAAAAAAAAAAAAAAAAAGAAAAGAAAATGATAATCTCGAAAACCACAAAATCGCCAAATTGTTCCCTAAACTGCTAAGCAGATAAACATGACTAATGAATGAGTTTGGGTTTTGTAAACAAAAATCATTCAAATAAATTGAACAATTCATACTGAAATGCAAAGTTTAAGTGCCTTCCTCCTATCTACTTGGATTTATAAAGGGGCAAACCATAATATAGGAAATGTATACCCTATTTTAAAAGCTGGCCCAATTAATTAAAAATACTTTTAATGGAAAGTCTCATTTCTTGAGCAGTCCATATTTAGATAAATGGGAAAAGACATCTATAGCCAGCATTTTCATAGTCTTCACTGAGACTAATGTCAACAAAAAATTTAATTTGGCAGTCTTGTATTTTAAGCTCACGCTTTTGGGGATACATTCTCAGGTCTTCTTTAACATGAGAACTGCAAAATATCACTGCCATTACATGGTAATGGGAGTTAAAGAACAGAGTCCTCATGTAAAGGATAGAGCATCCTTTTCTATTAGTCCTTCAAGGACAGACTTTCAAAATGTTTGCTTCTAATAATCCCATGCTGTGAGTAGATTGATTACTCTTCAGTTTGTAAATGTAAGTGGGCTATGTGAAATTTCTTAACTGATCAAGATTTTGGATTTTCAGTTATGGATGAAAACTATCTCAACTTAACTTTACCCCTGTTATGATATGCAGGGTATGTAGACAAAAGCTTGTTACTAGCTAACTATATGAAAGAATAAACATGGTAATAATTCATGTGATTCAAAATGGGCAAAAGCAAAAGACTAGCTTCCCCTCAAGAAGAAAAATTTCAGACCTATGAAAAGGACAATACTAATAAAAAAAATTGTATTTACTTGGAAGCATTCAGAATGTCAACAAAACAGCTGTAACTTTTTTTTTTTTTTGCAATTACAAAGTGGTATTCAGTTAACAGAACAACAATTATTTCATATAAGCTGCATCAGAGACAACTAAAGATAAAAAACTATCATCCCCATAGATAACTAATTTGTGCTGTGCACCAACAAGAACCTGCTTTAGATTTCCACTCCAGTTTACAACCCCCATACTGTACCAGGCAAGGTTAGTAGCTATTGAAAATACCACCAGGACAGGGCCCTCTAAAGACACATTTGGTAGTGTGTTAACTATACAAGAAAAGACACTGTACAGTGTAAAAACAAATCTTACACAGGCTTACATTTTAATTTTTTTTCTTTAAAAGGAGTGAGTTGTGTACAGGGGGGTTAAATGCTTTATAGACAAGGAAGAAAACTAGGCTAGAACCAACTTATTCATCATCATCTTCTTCTTCATCTTCCTCCTCATCATCCTCTTCATCTTCCTCATCTTCCTCCTCTTCCTTCTTGCTTTTTTCAGCCTTGACAACTCCCTCTTTTGCTGCATCAGGCTTTCCTGTAGCTCGATATGCAGCAGTATCCTTTTCGTGTTTTTGCTTCAGCTTGGCAGGCTTCTTCTCACAAGGCTGCTTGTCATTTGCAGCAGTGTTATTCCACATCTCTCCCAGTGTCTTCGCAACATCACCAATGGACAGGCCAGGATGTTCTCCTTTGATTTTTGGGCGATAGAGCACAACAGGAAAAAGGCTGAAGGAGGCCTCTTGGGTGCATTAGGATCCTCTAACTTCTTTTTTGTCTCCCCTTTAGGAGGGATAGAGGTTTTCATTTCTCTTTCATATTGGGCCTTGTCCACCTTTGCGATATCTTCAAATTTTCCTTTCTCTTTAGCAGATGTAGTCTTCCACCTCTCTGAGCACTTCTTAGAAAACTCTGAGAAGTTGACTGAGGCATCTGGGTGCTTCTTCTTATGTTCCTCCTGACAAGTTTGCACAAAAAAATGTATATGATGACATTTTGCCTCTCTGCTTGTTAGGGTCTCCTTTGCCCATGTTATTTTTCCTCAGCAAGGCATAGAGTCGCCCAGTGCCCATCTGGCTCTCACTTGCCCTGGCACTGTCTCTATGGAGCTCAATGTACTGCAGTGGCTGTGAAAGTGGGAGCCAGGCACAGCCTCCTCACCCTCTCCGCTCTGTGACATTACCCTTCCTTGTTTTTATATAGTTTAATGATTTGTAGCGATATACTGTAATAACTTAGCCTTTTAATTTGGGTTTTCTGCTGCACTTATAACAACGTTTTGAATACAGAGTGCATCACTGTTAATTAATAGGATTTATCTTCTCAAGTGTGCTAGGGCAGGAAAAAAGTTAAATTCACTCTTAGGTCCTTTTCACTTTTTGCTTCTGCTGTTCCCACTCCAGCCAAGGCTTTCATCACCTCGGTTGGACTATTATAATGTCTTTTTTGATTCTCTTCTTTCTCTCTCTCCTCTAAATTATTCTGCATGCCACTGCCAATTACTATATGTCATCCTCCTGATCAGAAGCTCCAATGTCTCCCCAGAGCCCATGGGATAAAAGACAAAATCTTTAAGAATGACTTCCGCCAGGTGCGGTGGCTCACGCCTGTAATCCCAACACTTTAGGAGGCTGAGGCGGGTGGATCACCTGAGGTTGTGAGTTCAAGACCAGCCTGACTAACATGGAGAAACCCTGTCTCTACTAAAAATACAAAATACAAGATTAGCCGGGCATGGTGGTGCATGCCTGTAATCCCAGCTACTTGGGAGGCTGAGGCAGGAGAATCACTTGAACCTGGGAGGCAGAGGTTGTGGTGAGCCAAGATCATGCCATTGCACTCCAGCCTGGGCAACAAGAGTGAACCTCTATCCACACACACACACACACACACACACACAGACACACACAAAGACTTCCAAACCTTCACAGTCATATATTATTTTCCTAAAATCTCCACTTCCCTGCCCCTGAAATCAGTGGTGATACTAGGGGAAGGCCTGTGGGCACCTTAAGCACCCTGAGAATACATTACTTAGGTCCATGAAATCCACCCCCCCCCACAGAAGTATTAGTATTGTTTGAAATTGAAAGTATTAATTGCCCATATAAGTGTGAAAGAAAGCATCTTTAGGAAACATTGCTATTTTGAAAAAAAATCTAGTAGCATATTATCCAAGAAAATACAAAATACAACTGGGCACAGTGGCTCATGCCTGTAATCCCAGCACTTTGGGAGGCCGAGGTGGGTGGATCACCTGAGGTTGGGAGTTCGACACCAGCCTGACCAACATGGAGAAACCTTGTCTCTACTAAAAATACAAAACTAGTCAGGTGTGATGGCACATGCCTGTCATCCCAGCTACTTAGGGAGGCTGAGGCAGGAAAATCATTTGAATCCAGGAGGCGGAGGTTGCGGTGAGCCGAGATCGTGCCATTGCACTCCAGCCTGGGCAACAAGAGTGAAACTCCATCTCAAAAAAAAAAAAAAAGAAAGGAAAAGAAAATACAAAATACTATGCATTTGCTATATAAGCCATTTGATAGCCCATAGAATATTTCTTTTATTCTAAAAGATTGTTTCTCTAAACATCTTAAAACTTTCATATTTTTTCTCTTCTCATTATTCCGATGGCATAGATTAGTGTCGCTGATATCCCCAGATTTCATAGATGAAAGAGTCACACAAACATCAGCCACCTTTTCTTACCACAAAATAGGAAAACAGTAGTTATTCCCAATCCAACTGTCTTTGGGATTTAGGATGACAGTTGTCTACTTCATATTGGGTAAAGGTTTTGTGTGCTTTTAGGCAAAGGTTTTGTGTAATCATTCAAGAAAATTTTTGGTTTCGTTTTTAAAATGCTTAGAAAAACATAAATATTCATCAATAGAAACTTGTTAACATAATGGTACATCCATAAAATGGAATACTATGGAACCATGAATAAGAATGGCATAGCTATATCATCATGGACCACGTAACAATGTTGTGATCAATAATGAACCACATATAGGATGGTGGCCCCATAAGATTATAATACCATATTTTTGCTGTACCTTTTCTAAGTTTACATATGTTTAGATACACAATTTTTTACCACTGTGTTATAATTGCCTACAGTATTGAGTACGGGAACATGCTATACAGGTTTTTAGCCTAAGAGCAACAGGTTATACCATATAGCTTAGGTATCTAATAGACTATACCATCTATGTTTGTGTAAGTACACTATAGGTTATTCCAACGAAGACAAAATTGTCTAATGGCACATTTCTCAGAACATAGCCTCGTTGTTAAGTGATGCTTGACTTTATGCAAAAGCCTCCATGTTATATTGAAATATGAAAAAAGCAAGGCACAGAGTGTGTAAATATGCTCACATTTGAGGGTTTTGTTTTTATTTTTATTTTTGTTTTATAGGCAGGAGATGGAGCCTTAGAATTTTATGTATATAGAATAGTTCACACAAGATAGCAATGGCGACAGTTTCCTCTGGAGCAAGGGCTAGGGTTCTGGGGAGGACTTACTTATTCATCATCTTTTGTGCTATTTAACTTCTTTTCTATACCTAAAGTGTGTGAATTTTTTCAATTAAAACTGTTAATTAATCATTTTAAAAATAAAATGTATAATGAAATTTTACCCTCATTTAATGACCCTTAAGCTAAGAGGGAAGTGAACTATATCAACAGATACAGAAACCAGCTAGGTCAGCACTTTTGAGTTCAGAGAGGAACAATAATTCTTTCTGAAACAGAAGAACATTCTTCAGTGACTGCATATCATTCAGAACTTAAGCAACAAAAAAAGACAAAGCAGGGATAGAAAAGCTGTAATAAGCCGGGCGCGGTGGCTCAAGCCTGTAATCCCAGCACTTTGGGAGGCCGAGAGCGGTGGATCATGAGGTCAGGAGATCGAGACCATCCTGGCTAACATGGTGAAACCCCGGCTCTACTAAAAATACAAAAAAACTAGCCGGGCGCGGTGGCGGGCGCCTGTAGTCCCAGCTACCGGAGGCTGGAGGCGTGGAGAATGGCGTGAACCCGGAGAGGCTTGAGCTTGCAGTGAGCCGAGATCGCCAGCACTGCACTCCAGCCTGGGCGGCATTTGAGCGAGACCTGGCCTCAAAAAAAAAAAAAAAAAAAAAAAGAAAAGCTGTAATAATTAAAGCAACCCAAACAATTTCCTTCCAGATACGTGGGAAAAGAAAGTAGGGCTGGGCGTGGTGGCTCACACCTGTAATCCCAGCACTTTGGGAGGCCGAGGGGCTGATCACGCAGGTCAGGAGATCGAGACCATCCTGGCTAACACGGTGAAACCCCTGCCTCTACTAAAAATACAAAAAATTAGCCGGTGTGGTGGCTGGTGCCTGTAGTCCGTTACCGAGGCTGAGGTGGAGAATGGCTGAACCCCGAGGTGGAACTTGCAGTGAGCCAAGATTACAGCCACTGCATCTGAAGTCTGGGAGATACAAAGACTCCGTCTCAAAAAAAAAAAAAAAAAAAAAGAAAGTAGAAGAGAAGGTGATCCTTAAGGAACATGGTATTTCAGAAAGAGGCCACACAATGCAGTTTCGCACATGTATAGCAAGTTAGCTAATTCTCAAGTCTCCATTTTTGCTGATGGTAGAAAACAATCTGGTGGCTTCCAGGTAAACTCAATCACTTGCAGGATTTTTCATAGTCTCTCTTTAATATAAATACTCAGTTAATTTAGGCTTCTCCTCTCTCACCCTTCTTCTCTTATCCCCTTCTTAGCCAAATTTTAAAACATTTTTTACTATACCTGTTATCTGTGTTTCCCCCTAGAGAACCCTTTGGGTCCTATCGCTGTCCTGAAACACATTATCAGGGTTGCCAAAGACCTCCAGGTTGCCAGATCCAGAGGGTCTTCTCTGTTGTTTTCTCATTCTGCCTCTCAGCAGGATTTGACAAGGCTGACCCATGGTTTTCTTAAACCACTCTCTTCTCAGCTTCTGTGAAGACTCACCCTTCTGGCTTTCCCCCAGCCTCATGGCTGCTCTTTGTTTCTTCTCAAACCTCTAAATGCCAGAGTTCCTTAGGCATCAGAGAACCTTTTCTCTTCTCCCTTCACATTTATTCTCCAAGTCTGAAATTCCACTGATGTGTTGACGATGCCCCAGTTCATATGTCCAGCCCAGATTGTTTCTCTGGATTTCAGACACACACAGAGTTTCCTACTTGATATCGCCACTCAAATGTTTCCAGGGTATCCCATGCTTAGCGTGTCCAGAACTGAACTCTTGATCCCCTCATGTCTCAAAAACCTTAATCCTCCCTTGGTATTTCCTGTTTTAATAAGTGGCATCATGTTTGGCCAGGTGCGGTGGCTCATGCCTGCAATCCCAGCACTTTGGGAGGCAAGTGGGGGGCGGATCACCTGAGGTCAGGAGTTCAAAACCAGCCTGGACAACATGGTAAAACTCCATCTCTACTAAAAATACAAAAAAAAAAAAAAAAAAAGTAGTCAGGCGTGGTGGCAGGCACCTATAATCCCAGCTACTCAGGAGGCTGAGGCAGGAGAATCACTCGAACCCAGGAGGCAGAGGTTGTGGCGAGCTAAGATCATGCTACTGTACTCTAGCCTGGGCGACAGAGTGAGACTCCATCTAAAAAAAAAAAAGGAGTGGCACCAATGTCCACCCAAGGATCCAAGCCAAAAGCCTGGGAGCCATTCTTGATGGTCTCTCTTTTCCCTCATTTCCACATCTAGTGCATCAACAAATTCTGTTTTGACCTTCTGCATACATCTTGATTTTGTCCGTTTCTCTTCCTCTTCACTGCCACAACCCTGGTCCAGATAACCATCGCCTCTGACCTGTAGTAGCCTCCTCACTGGTCCCCTCACTTCCACTCTGGTGTCATTACATATATGAGACCTCCACCAGAGACAGCGATCAGTGTTGAAGAAATAAACTGCTTCATGTTTTCTTTCTTCGCATTTTCCTTCCATAGCTTTCCACTGACTTTAAGAAAAATTCAAACTCCCTCCCTGGCCATCAAAGCTCTGTATGACCTGTCCATACTCCATTTCTTCAGCTTTACCTCACATCATGATCCCCTTCCTCACTACAGTCCAGCTGCACTGGGCAGATCTGATCTGCCTCCGGGACGTGGAGATGGCATCTGCATTATGCTGTCCCCTCAGCCTGGAACACTCTTCTTATTCTTCAGACCTCAACCATCAATCTTCAGAGAGGCCATCACCCACCACCATATCCTTGAGTTCCTTTTCCCCTGTAATTTTGACTTAAAACAACCTATTTGTTTCCTCGTCTGCAATTATTGTTTATAGTGGAACTTCATCACTAGAATGAATGAAAATCTCCATGAAGGTATCAGTCATGTCTGTCTTGCCCACCTAATACATTCCTAGAAAGTGACACATGGAGGACATTCAATCAATGATGAGTATTGCTGTGGATCTAGGAATGCATAAATATTTGCAACATTTTCTCTAACTCTACTATGATGTTCCTTATAAAAGTAAAACACAGGCTGGGCCCAGTGGCTCATGCCTGTAATCCCAGCACTTTGGGAGGCCAAAGTGGGTGGATCACCTGAGGTCGGGAGTTTGAGACCAGCCTGACCAACATGGAGAAACCCTGTCTCTACTGAAAATACAAAATTAGCTGGGCGTGGTGGTACGTGCCTGTAATTCCAGCTACTTGGGAGGCTGAGGCAGGAGAATCACTTGAGCCCAGGAGGTGGAGGTTGCTGTGAGCCCAGATCACGCCATTGCACTCCAGCCTGGGCAAAAAGAGCAAAACTCCATCTCAAAAAATAAAATAAAACAAAACAAAATACAAGTAATAAACATGCTCTTCTCTTAATAATTATAGTCTGGGAGGAAAAGCATTCATAAGTAGAAATTTATATTCCTATTTTTCTCAGTTATAAGTCAAATTGTATGAGATTGTTGCTTTTAGATAGCTTGTTACTACCAAACAACAGTTTGAAAAGGTACAAACTCATATATTTAGTTTTAAGCTATTGTATCAGTTGGGATAGACTAGATTATGATGCAGAAATAAACAATCCCCACAACTTAGTGGCTTACAACCACAAAGGTTTCTTTCGCACTTGTGCTATGCTACGTGGGTCGGCTGCGGCTCTGCTCTGTGTCCTCTTCACTCCAGAACCCAGGCTGATACAGCAGTTTTCACCTAGATCATCCTGGGGGTTATGGCAGAGACTTGGCAAACCACACTCTAGTTTCTATCTACAAATACACATACCCTTTTAGCCCACATTTCACTGGCCAAAGGAAGTGACACCACCATTCCTGAATTCAGCAGGTTAGAGAAGTGAATCTTTCTGCTGGGAGAGGCACTTCAGAGGTCGGAACACAGATATTTAGTGTAAAAGTAATACAGTCTATCCCAGTTAGCCTGAGCAGCTGCTGTTTTCACCTGGTAGTGGCTAGCTACATTTTAGTTATTAATATACATCCTAGCAGTAAATAGGACTAGGCTTATGCCATTTAGCCTATTCATAAATGCAATATCATATGGTAAAAATACCTACATTAGTGTTCTGACCTGTGCTTAACATTTCATAATAATGTAGGTTTCTTTTATTTAGTAGAAGCTCTAGGTAAAGGAACAAAGCTTGTAGAAATCAGGAATTCTAAAGAATAACAGAAATCCCTCTGCTTTGCTTGTTGATTTGAAAGATATGTTTTGTGAAGGAGAAGTAATATAATTAGGGGTCACTGACTTTTGATGTTCTGTTTTAAATTTGTACACATTTAAGGATACCTATAGACAAAATCCAGAAATGCTTATGAAGTTGCCTGAAATTTGGGGACAGGTACACTTCTGGAGGTTTCCTATTCTAAGTTAATCCGATGATGTAAAGAATAGTTACAGGTGGGGCAGAGGTTGCAGTGAGCTGAGATTGGGCCACTGCACTTCAGCCTGGGTGACAGCGTGAGACTCCATCTCAAAAAACAAAAAAGAAAAAAGAAGAGTTACAGACATCAGAATGGTTTGGGAGCATATGGATTCTGGGGTAATTTTATTACTTACTTGCTACGTACCTTCTCTTTCTACAAGATACAGATATTTATAATATGTAAGTGCCACAGACTTCTGAGTACAGTTCATGGGCAACAAAAGAACTGATAATCAGTTAAGAGACATTAAAAGGATGGTACTTTGTAAGCATTACTTTGACTTCCCAGTGGGATTATACAAGACTGAAAGATCCAAAAGTCAACCAAGAGAAGTTCCCATTAATGATGAACAGCATTTCTCTTATCCTCTCCTTTGCTTCTCCAGAGGTGGTACTTCAGATTCTTGTTACCATTTAAATATCCTTCATGTAGATGCGCTCAGAAAGACATCACCCAATAGGAAAAAAAACATGTAACTTTGCTTATGGTCCCAGTATGCTTCAACTGGCTTATTCAAGCCCAAAGAGAGAGACAGAGCAAGCAAGAGAGTGAGCGAGCGAGAGAGAGAGAGAGAAAGAGTATATGTGTGTGTGTGTGTGTGTGTTTCAGCACTTCCAGCCTCTCATGAAATTAACCATTGATCTAAAAGTCAGAGATGCAAATCCAGAGAAAACTGGAAGCATTCCAGGGCCCACAATATAAAGTTAATTACCTAAGGAAAACTACAAGAAAGACTTTTGTTTTCCACCAAAATCTCCTCCCCAGGCTGTTAGCTATGTCGTACATGGGCCCAATCGATATATTAGCGCTTGAGAACCAAAGTCCCTTGGAATAAATTAATCTGTCAGGGAAAGCAATAAACAAAGAACAAATTAACACGTTTTAAGACATTGCTTAAATTTTCATAAATATAGACCTTGAGACGGGATGATGAGTTCCCAGGAGCCAAAGCTAATATTTGGTTGTAATTAAGAGTTGCTCTTTCATGTTTCTTCTGATGTAGGTGGGAAATCACCCACGTGCTTGCTGAGTTCCTTGCCCATACTTCTTCACAAATGCCACTGTTTACTTCATTAATGAGCAGTGGGTGCCTCACACATTATACTGGCATACTTAGCTTGTTTCACCTCCAGCTAACATTAACATAATGGAAAATATACACAAATATACACACTCACACACATACATACCACACACACACGCACATGTCATACAAGCAGGTATTCCTTCAGGAATCTCCATATATTTTTAGTGGCTCAAAAGGACTTAATGGCCTGATACATGATATACTAGACCCATCCAAGAGGCTGATGTTCACACCTCAGACCTCTGTTGCTAACAACCCCTATGTGCCCTTCACTGTGTGCAGGTGTGGAGCGAAATTGCTGACGATTAGCAGGGAGAGAGACAACTGTGTAAGTTACTTATTTGTAAGGACTCATTTAAATACAAGCACCAGAAAAAAATGTATCTCAAACCAGCGTAGACCAAAAGACAATTTATTGGGGTCCAGTGATGTCATTAGGCTGCTGTTCCTTTCTCCCTATGGTTCAGTGCTGCTTATTCTCAGGAGGTGACATTATCAGTGCTGGTAAGGTGGCCACTGCCAGCCCTGAGCCTGCATCCATGAAGTAGAACTCAAGATCCCAAAAGACAAAGGGCTGTCCCTCTTCCAGTGTCCATATCTCAGATCTCCTAGAGGAACTTCAGCCCTGCCTGGGTCCTGTGCCCACTCCTGAACTAATTAATCACTCTGGGTGTAGAAAGGGGGGCCAGGCCTGGGCCATGTGTTCAAATTGATTTGGCAAGAGGCAGACCGGGGAGATCAGCCACATCCAAACACCTGCAAAGGAAAGAGGAGACTCTACCACAGCAGAAGGCTAGAGATGTTAGGTCAAACAACCAATGTCCACCTCAAGAATTTCATTTCCAAGGCCGGGCGCAGTGGCTCACGCCTGTAATCCCAGCACTTTGGGAGGCCGAGGCAGGCAGATCACAAGGTCAGGAGATCGAGACCATCCTGGCTAACCCAGTGAAACCCCGTCTCTACTAAAAATACAAAAACAAAATTAGATGGGCGTGGTGGTGGCCACCTGTCGTCCCAGCTACTCAGGAGGCTGAGGCGGGAGAATGGTGTGAACCCAGGAGGTGGAGCTTGCAGTGAGCCGAGATCATGCCACTGCACTCCAGCCTGGGCGACAGAGCGAGACTTTGTCTCAAAAAAAAAAAAAAAGGAATTTTACTTCCAGTGTATTCACCATGTCCAATTGCTGAATGAGCTGATTTACAGAAGAGGCCAAGATAGAGATCCTTGTGTTTATATAGCAAGTCCGAGCTCTGTTAACAAAACTGATTACCCTCTATCAGGTGGTCAAGTAACTTCCTATCAAGTTCTAAACAAAAACTCGCTATAGGTCTTTAAAAACTAAAATGAGGTACCTACATGTTTCTTTTCCCAGTTGTGGTAGCTCTCTCTAATGAATTTAAATAGCTTCCTACTTCCCACTACATCTTACTTGATGGAATGTATCTGTGCTAATTATCTTATTACTTACTGTTACTAAAGCATACCCAGGAAAAACCAACAGCGTACAGTACTTTTTATCAGTTGACAACTTTTAAAATGCTAATTTCTGTGTTTGCATAATTTCATAACTCAGCACACTTGAGGATTTTGCATTTGGGTAGTAGACGAAATTTGAATTGCTTATTTTGATGTGAGATGCTTGTTCTAATTATTGAGCAATTTATATATTGTGAAGCTAGTTTATATAATTCTCAATACATGTACACAGAGCTGGAAATATGTTAATATTCTCCAAAGCTATACTATCAGGGAAAAGAGAATAGTCTCTGAACCAAGTAGTTGCAGATCCATGAAGCCAGAGGAGTCGCTGAGTCTGTTCTTTTTGGGAAGCAAGATAAGCATGGCTGGTGCTTTATTAACCTATATGTAGGACTCAGATTTACCCCGGTGAAAGGCATGGCAAATTCATCAGGACTACAGACAAACCATGTTCTGAGATGGATGGGATTAGCAGGTCAGTCCCCTCGGCAACTGGAGGGGCACCACCTAGATCCTTATGAAGCGGAGATTTGGCTGATTAAAAACACTCTGCCTCAAAATTACTTACATAACATCCATCATGTAGAAGCAGTATGTTTAACCCATGATTGGAGGAACATTTTTAAGTAAATATTCTATCGACAATGATTGGGCTCTTTTTGTTTGTTTGTTTTTTTAAAAGGCAAGGGCCAGACTCATTCTGGCAAAATAGAATCGCCAAAGACCAGCCCCTGGAATAACACTTACTGCAGCAAAGCTTCACGTAAAATGTGTAAAATGTGTGTGAAAAAAAAAATTTGCACAAGTGGGGACAGTGGGAATTCTACAGATTGGAAATGAAATCAGGAGTAGTTCAGTGTTTTCTCCTTGAAAGTTATATTCCTGGGGATGGGAGAGGACCAGGCAGGAGAATTCAAAAGCCTCCTACTACTGCATTCAATAAAATAAAAAGAAGACAGTATGCTAAAGAGACTAGCAATAACATTTCATAAATCTTTGAAAATAGCAACCATGGGTATAGCACAATTAATTTCTATACGCTATCTCTTGTTCACAGGGAACTTGTCAGTTTCTCCCTCCCTATAGCTTCAGTGAGGAGTTATGGATTTATTTTGCTCTGCTACAAGTGAATAGACTGAAGCAGGGTTTTTCCTCTTATGTGGACGTACATCCAAACATAGAAACTTCACAGATCAATTTTTGAATTCCATTTCCTCCTTGGCCCAAAAATGCTTCTCAAAAAATAGAAAAATATGTTGTCTTTAGCATCGTAATGGATCTCCAGGCCAGTTCTCAGGGACACTGAGTCCTACTCACAGAGCAGCAGTGGACTGTCTGACCACACCTTCCCTTGATACCTGGGCAGGATAGGATAGCCTGGACTCAGCCATCCCTTCCCTAAAAGTCTGCACTCCCACCAGTTACCATAAACTAATGCATTGTCTTATCTGTCACCTGTTCTACTCTTTGGTCCAGCTCCCATGAACCCAAACATTTTACAGGAAAGAGCATGACAGGGCAGGCCAACCCTGGTGGCGCAAGAGCCACCCTTAGTGTGTGTTTGCATTAAGGGGTTTGTGTGAGGTGTCATCAGATCTTGGGAAAGGAAGCTTGGCAGTGCCAGTACTCAGGGCCTTAGGGACAGCAGAGCTAGTCATTGTGCCCTGACCTACAATTCCTTTTTTGTGTAAATATCTCTATCACTTTCTAACATTCTATATACCACACTTACCCCTATTGTTTATTGTGTCTGCCCCTCATTAACTGTTAAACTCCATAAGGGCAGAGATCTTTGTTCACTACTACATCCCCAGCATGTAGAACAAAGCCAGGCACAGAGTAGGCACTGAATAAAATCAAATGAGCAATAAGGAACAGATACCACCATCAGGGAGAAAAGGAGTCTGACACACTGACCCACAGGTAGCAGTGGAGGCAGGAGTTAGAGGGAGTAATGATTCTGGGTTCAACATGACAATTGATATTTGAGCTCATCTTACCTCACCTAACCTGGTGCAGGTATTGCATGGAGGAAGAGACCATGCTTGTGAACAAGTGAGAGGCCTTGTCAAATTCCCTAATACTTCAAGACAAGCAACCTTACTGTGCAGCTTTCTTAGCAGAGCATGACCCAAGGAAGATGTCTCCTTTCTCACTTTAGAAAGACTCAAGCACTGTCTTTTTGAAGACTAGAAGCTCTCACAGGCTGGGTGCATCAGAAGCGATCTGTCCTTGGTAAGCAGGGAGGCCTATGCAAAGCACTGTGACCAGGGGCAACACTCAGCTTAGGGTGTGGACTGGCCATCCTGAGCAGGCGACTCTGGTAATGCGGAAAGCAGGGCCATACTCCAGCCTCTCTCACCACCCACCTGGAGCTCTTTAGGAACTTCCCAGCTACCCTCCAGCTTTCACAAACTATTCTGTGTACCAACAACAGATCATCTCTATTAATCTCACTCACTCTCTGCAATTACTTTTCAGAAACATGAAAACAACCTCCTGTTAACTTTTGGTTTGGAGTGCTGAACACAATCCAGACTGCCAGCTCTTAGTTCCCACCCCTACCTGCAATCCAAGTTCACACTGGCACTGATGGGACTTCACAGAAGAGGTTGTTCCATTTGATATCTGAAGTCTATGTTGAACTCTGACACACACCTCAGTCCTTCCACCCTCTACCTTGAGCATCCAAGTTCCACATTAATCCTTCCTTCTCTGCTACCACACCTGAGATTCTAAGCACTATTGCTGAAAAGCATATTAATGCAGATTGATGCCACTCACAAAATCATCATCTCCAATCCTAGCTGGGCCTTTAACACTCTCCCAAGTCTGAGTCCTGTGATGGTTAATACTGAGTGTCAATGTAATTGGATTGAAGGATGCAAAGTATTGATCCTGGGTGTGTCTGCGAGCGTGTTGCCAAAGGAAATTAACATTTGAGTCAGTGGGCTGGGAAAGGCAGACCCACCCTTAATGTGGATGGGCACCATCTAATCAGCTGCCAGTTCGGCTAGAATATAAAGCAGGCAGAAAAATGTGAAAGGACGAGACAAGACGAGCCTCCCAGCCCACATCTTTCACCCATGCTGGATGCTGCCTGTCCTTGAACATGGGACTCTAGGTTCCTCAGTTTTGGGACTCAACTGACTCTCCTTGCTTCTCAGCCTGTAGATGGCCTATTGTGGGACCTTGTGATCATGTAAGTTAATACTTAATAAACTCCCCTTAATATATATATATATCCTATTAGTTCCGCCCCTCTAGAGAACCCTGATTAATACAAAAGTCCCGAACAAGCTCCCACTCCCATCCCCTTCTGCATTCTATTTCAAGATTGCATCCCTCTCTTCAATCCTCGTGCTCTCTCTCCCACCTCCCCTACCACTAGGGTGTAGCAGCAGCAATGGGGCCTAACAAAGGGGGCATGGACTTTGGTGAAAAGTGAATCCTGGCTTGACTCTCTGCTTCTTAGTTGGATAAACCTAGTGACTTGGTTTTTTCTGCCAAATCAGGATAATAATTCTCACCTTGTAAGGTTGCTAGAGTATTAAATGAGAGAATTTCTATAAGGCATCCAGAACACCACCGGACACGAAGCACACCACTCAACACACAGCAGCTATTACGATGGGGATCATCATTGTCAGCTGACTATCTGGATTCCTGGGCTCTCTTTGGAGTAAAGAGAGGCCACAAGGTAGGAATTCCCTTTACTTCCTGCTGGGATTTCCAAATGTTAAATCCACCTGAACCCATCATGAGCTGACCCTGCCATTTCCACAAACAAGTTGCTCTTTCCTGCTCCTTACTCCTCTTCGCTGTGCTCTTAACCAGAGTTTCTCAAATTTAATGTCCTCACAGATCATCTGCAACCTTAATGTCGAATTCTGCTTCAGTAGGTCTGGAACAGGCTGAGATCCCATAGTTCTAACAATCTCCCAGGTGATGTTGATCTGCTGGTCCAAAGTCCAGCATCTATAGCAAAAGGTTTTCTGTCACATTCTGTCCTGCTGCACCAAGGCCACAACTCCCCTCAGTCCTGACTCTCAGAATTCACAGGCTCTCTCTCTTCTGTCTTTAGAAAGTTCCCTCCCAGCATAAGCCCTCCACCCGTTGCTCTCTTCTCCACTCTTCACAGCCTCATTCCTTGGAACTCTTACTACTGGCTCTTCTTCACCTCCATCTCCTTCCCTTGCTCAGTAATCTAGCCTTTGCTTCCAACACAGTCTTGAAACTGATGTTATTTAATGTCACAGTCACTTTCTGTTTCTTATATTAAATGACCTCCCTGCCTCTCTGTGGCATTCACTACTGTGGAGTCCCTCTCCCTGTGTTTCGGTATCACACTTCCCTCTATTTTGCCCCCTGCTCTCTGATCCTGTCTTCACATGTGACAACACTTGAAAATCCCACAGGTACCTAAAACCCAACATATCTAGCTCTAGACGTATCTTTCTCCCTCACTTCACCACACATGTTTACTCGATACCAACCCATGTACCAAGCCCACTTCTAGGCACTGAAGGAAAAGCTGTGAACCAAACAGGCAAAAATCCCTGGCCCCATGGAGCTGACAGTGGGAAAGTCAGACAAGAAAGAAAATCACTTGTATAGAAGGTGGCACCTATAAGTCAGGAAGGAGGGATAGGGTGTGCTAGAGGCACAAAGCTGTCTGAGAAAAGAGCTTTCTAAAGACGGAATGGCCAGTGCCAAGGTCCTGAAGTAGGAGCAAAGCTGGTATGTTCCAGAAACAGCAAGGAAGTCAGTGTAGACAGAGGGAAGTGGGTGAGGGGAGGAGTAGTGTATTCATTATCTGTTGCTTCTTACAAATTACACCAAAACTTAGTGGTTTAAAATGGCAAACATTTGTTATATCACAGTTTCTGTGGGTCAGGAATGTGGACACAGCTTCGCTGGATACTTGTGGCTCAAGGTCTGTTGTGAGGTTGCAGTGAAGCTGTTGGCCAGAGCTGCAGTCTCATCTGAAGTCTCAGTTTGGGGACGAGGGTTGGGGATCCACTTCCAAGCTCACTCCCAACCACCTCTCTCACCACATGGGACTCTTCACAGGACTGTGTTACCACATGGCAGCTGTCTTCCCCTGGAGAGAGTGAGAAAAAGCATACAAGATAGAAACCAGTCTTTTTGAAACTTCATCTCTAAAGTGATGGCCCATCACTGCTGCCATATGCTTTTTTGTTTGTTTGTTTTTTGTTTTTTGTTTTTTTTTGAGACAGAGTCTTGCTCTGTTGCCTAGGCTGGAGTGCATTGGAGAGATCTCGGCTCACTGCAACCTCCACCTCCCAAGTTCAAATGATTCTCCTGCCTCAGCCTCCTGAGTAGCTGGGATTACAGGCATGCACTACCATGCCCGGCTAATTTTTGTATTTTTAGTAGAGACAGGGTTTCACCATGTTGGCCAGGCTGGCTTGCTGCCATATTCTGTTTATTAGAAGCAAGTCACTAAGCCCAAAGAGAGGGAATTATACAGAATGTGAATACCAAGAAGCGGGGATCATTAAAGGGCCACCTTAAAGGCTGTCCACCATAATACGAGGTAAGGCTTATAAGGACTTTGGCTTTTACTCCAAGTGAGATGATAAATCTTTGGAGGGTTTCAAAGAAACAACATGATTTATTGGCTTTTTCCAAACCAAAAAACACTTCTCCATTAAGAATTTCGTACAAATACCTCAGTCTAACATTCAAGGCAAAACTCTACTTTGCTTTTAGAGACTGTACTTCCATGACACATCACAGGCTGAGGCCAATTAATAAGAGTTTCTGTACTGGTTAAGAGTTCAATTCTAGAGACAGAGTGCCTGAGCTGGAATGTCAGCTCCTCTTCCATTTATTAGCTATATTAGGCAAGTCATCAAATCTCTCTGCCTCTTTATAGCTAGTGACAATAATTGTACTTTTGTCAAGAACTGTAAAGGGTCTGAGATTTTACCCGGCTTGTAAGCTACTGAGTTAGCCTGCCCCATTTTCATAGAAACTAGCAGAAGGCACGAGATTCCTATGTCAGAGACAAAAGACTTTATTATTCACAAGACAGCATGAGCTTCACGTTCCCATTGGTTTCCCTTGTCCCCAAATTCCATGGGGTAGATGGAAAATGGCCCAGGTAGATCTGTGTACACAGTGGGTTTGTGTCACAATTGAAGAACCCTGAGCTTAGGAACCTTCAGTCTCATAACAGGCTGCAGCAAATCTGCCCACCCTTTGGCCTAGAGGGAGACATTTTCTTTATTATCCTGGTCAGGAAGCGACTCTGTCCTCTGCATTGGAGAAAGACACAATCTTTAGCCTTTTACGGTGTTTGCATACAAATATTTTTGAAAAGATAGTCCAGGACAACAGTTGTCACACATGTATAGAAACACTTGGAGAACTGCTCCCTCAGGGGGTTACTTCATAGGTTTATGTTATGTTTCATTCAGTGAGTTAATTCATGAGTTAGTATCTGGTACATAGTAAGGGCTCAATAAATTATTATGACACCTATTCTAATATAACACCTTTCTTCAGGCAACTTACAAGATGCTCTTCTTTCCCACCTTTCACACATATTTTAAGCTCCATATTAAATACTACCACTTATATGAAGCCTTTTCTTATTACCAACTGGAAATGATTTTTATTTATTTATTTATTTATTTTTGGAGAAAGAGTCTCAGTCTGTGTCCAGGCTGGAGTGCAGTGGCGTGATCTTGGCTCAGTGCAACCTCCGCCTCCCAGGTTCAAGTGATTCTGCCTCAGCCTCCCAGGTCGCTGGGACTACAGACACGCGCCACCACACCCAGCTAATTTTTTCTTATCTTTAGTAGAGACAGTGTTTCGCCATGTTGGTCAGGCCGGTCTCAAACTCCTGACCTCAAATGATCCACCTGCCTCGGCCTCCCAAAGTGCTGGGGTCACTGTGAGCCACCAGGTGTGAGCCACTGTGCCCAGCTAGAAATGACCTTTATAATCTGAATTGTGTACCTGTTTTGGAGCACATGTCACATTCTGCCATGTATTACAATTTACCTATTTTTCCCACCCATCCCCTAGATTTTTTTGAACCTTTGATGTGGCAGATGATCTTACCCTCATGTTTGCTTTGCATACAACTGACCCTCAGGAAGTAATCTTGCAACTTGGTGTCCGTGTGAAGAGACCACCAAACAGGATTTGTGTGAGCAATAAAGCTTTCAACGTCTGGTAGTGTGGCGGGTCGTGAACTTATCGCCAGCGTAGGGAGATATGGTGGGGTCGCTTATGATTTGGGTAGGTGAAAAGGAAAATTACAAATGTTATTGTTCTCTGCGTGGCAGGAGTGGGGGTTACAAGGCGCCTTCAGCGGGGGTTTCGGTTTCGCGTACGAGCCAGGAAAAGGATTCTTCGCCGTATGCGAATGCTCATCGCTAAGGTAAAGACTGGCCATTTTCACTTCGTGGCGGAATCTCATCGGTTGGCGCAGCGCAGGTTACTTTGCACTCTTTTGCATTCTTCAGTTATCGGTGCCATCTACATATGTATCGCGGTAAGTCGCATGGGTTTTTGGCTTGGGCTCAGAGGCCTGACATTCCTACCTTCTTATATTAATAAGAAAAATAAAATAGTGTTGAAGTGTTGGGGTGGCAAACGTTTTTTGGGGGGTGGTATGGAGAGAGAATGGGCAATGTTTCTCCGGGCTGATTCAAGCGGGATTAGGGGCGGCAGGGGAACCTAGAGTGGGAGAGATTAAGCTGAAGGAAGATCTTGTGGTAAGGGGCTATATTCTGCGGTTGTTAGAAGGAGCATTTGTCACATAGAATGATTGGTGATGGCCTGGATGCAGTTTTGTATGAATTGAAAAACTAAATGGAAGACACAAGGTCTGTATAAGAGAAGTAGAAAAAACAGGTATTAAAGGACTAAGAATTGGGAGGACCTAGGACGTCTAATTAGAGAGTGCTTAAGGAGGCTCAGCATAGCCTTGCTAGCAAAGATTATTTATTTACTTTAAGAGGGAATTTAGAGTGGCGGTTTGGGATAGCACTAGGAGATATCAGCTGTGATGGCTTGGAGAAACAGTGTAAACCGGCAGTGTAAACACGAGCAGGGTATGTATGAGTATTTGAGAATGGTGAATAGGAGTATGACTAGACAGAAGACAGTAGAGATGACAAGATTTTTGGGGTGCAGTCCAAGTTGGTCTGGTATCTGGAATGAGACTGGGACCTAATAAAAAGGAGTGTCCACACAGGAGCTCAAATGGGCTGGAACCTGTAGCATTCCGAGGACAGGCCTGAATTCTGAGAAAGGAAAGTGGTAAAAGTATTCTCTAGTCCTTTTTAAGCTGGTGACTGAGCTTGGTGAGGTGTGTTTTTAAAAGACCATTAGTCCATTCTGCCTTTCCTGAAGATTGAGGACAGTAAAGGATATAAAGGTTTCACTGAATACCAAGAGCCTGAAAAACTGCTTGGGTGATTTGACTAATAATGGCTGGTCTGTTATCAGACTGTATAGAGGTGGGAAGGCCAAACTGAGGAATTATGTCTGACAGAAGGGAAGAAATGACCACGGTGGCCTTCTCAGACCCCATGGGAAAGGCCTCTCTACCCATCCAGTGTAAGTGTCTACCCAGACTAAGAGATATTTTAGTTTCCTGACTGGAGGCTTGTGAGTGAAGTCAATTTGCCTGTCCTGGGTGGGGGCAAAACCTCCAGCTTGATGTGTAGGGAAGGGAGGGGGCCTGAGAAATCCCTGAGGGGTAGGAGAATAGCAGATGGAACACTGAGAAGTGATCTCCTTGAGGATACATTTCTATGATGGAAAGGAAAGGAGAGGTTCTAAGAGGTAGGCTAGCAGCTTGTAACCTACATGGAAGAGGTTATGAAATGATGACAGAATAGAATGGGCCTGTGAGGCTGGAAGGAGATATTTTCCTTGGTACAGGTAACAGATGAGGAAGAAATTTGGGCTTGACTGAAGTAATGGGGGCTGTCTGTGAAGCCTTGCAGCAGTACACCCTAGGTAACCTGCTGAGCCTGATGGGTGTCAGGGTCAGTCTAAGTGAAAGCGAAGAGAGGCTGGGATGAAGGGTGTAAAGGAATAGTAACGAAAGTATGTTTGAGATTCAGAACAGAATACTGGGTTGTGGAGGGAGGTATTGAGGATAGGAGAGTATATGGGTTTGGTGCTATGGGGTGGACAGGCAAGACAATTTGATTGATAAGATGCAGATCTTGAACTAACCTGTAAGCCTTGTCTGGTTTTAGGACAGGTAAAATGGGGGAATTGTAAGGGGAGTTTACAGGCTTTAAAAGGCCATGCTGTAGCAGGCGAGTGATAACAGGCTTTAATCCTTTTAAAGCGTGCTGTGGGATGGGATATTGGCGTTGAGTGGGGTAAGGGTGATTAGGTTTTAATGAGATGTTAAGGGGTGTATGATCAGTCGCCAAGGAGGGAGTAGAGGTATTTTATACTTAGGGGTTAAGGTGGGGGATACAAGAGGAGGATGCGAAAGAGGCTTTGAACTGGAGAAAAGGTGGCGATGAGGTGTGGCTGTAGCCTAGGAATAGTCGGGGAAGTAGATAATTTAGTTAAAATGTCTTGGCCTAATAAGGGAACTGGGAAGGTGGGGATAACTAAAAAGGAGTACATAAAAGAATGTTGTCCAAGTTGGCACCAGAGTTGGGGAGTTTTAAGAGGTTTAGAAGCCTGGCCATGAATACCCACAACAGTTACGGAGGCAAGGGAAACAGGCCCTTGAAAAGAAGGTAATGTGGAGTAGCCTCCATATTGATTAAGAAGGGGACAGACTTACCTTCCACTGTAAGGGTTACCCAAAGCATCTGTGATGGTCCAGGAGGCTTCCGAGGTGATGGGGCAGCGTCAGTCTTCAGCCGCTAAGCTGAGAAAGTCTGGGAAGGAGTCAGTCAGAGAGCCTTGGGCCAGAGCTCCAGGGGCTCTGGGAGTGGCTGCCAGGCGTGTTGGACAGTCCGATTTCCAGTGGGGTCCCGCACAGATGGGACACAGCTTAGGAGGAATCCCGGGCTGCAGGCATTCCTTGGCCCAGTGGCCAGATTTCCAGCACTTGTAGCAAGCTCCTGGGGGAGGAGGTTCTGGAGGAACCCCTGGCAGCTGCGGTTCAGGCGTTTGGAGTTGTGTGCTGGCGATGTGGCTGGGGTTTGTCTCAGTGGAGGCAAGGAATTGCAACCCAGAAATAAGTTGCTACTTGGCTGCCTCTACTCTATTATTGTACACCTTGAAGGCGAGGTTCATTAAGTCCTGTTGTGGGGTTTGAGGGCTGGAATTTAATTTTGGGGGTTTTATTTAATGGCGGGGGCAGATTGGGTAATAAAATAAAATGCATATTAAGAATAAGACAGTATTCTGACCTTTCAGGGTCTAAGGCTGAAAAGCGTCTCAGCGTTGCTGCGGAACAGGCCATGAACTGGGCTAAGTTTTTCATATTTGATGGAAAAGAACCTAAACGCTAACCGATTTAGGAGGGGTCGGATAAAGAAAAAGGAACATTAACCTTGACTATGCCTTTAGCTCTAGCCACTTTTTAAGAGGAAATTGCTGGGCAGGTGGGGGAGCGCTAGTCATGGAACGAAACTGTAAGCCAGACCCACTGTAAGCCAGACCCGGTGTGTGGAGAGGAGGTGATAAAAGGATTATATGGTTGGGGAGTGGAGGCTGAGGAAAAACTGGGACCTAGCTCGGCCTGGCGAGGAGGGGAGAGGTTGGATGGGTCTGTAGAAAAGGAAGATTAGAAAGACTCAGTGACGCCTGGGGTTGGGACTGAGGGGACAGGCAGGAGGGAAAAAAGGAAGATTTGGGATGAGTTGCACTGGGAACAGAGACTAGGGAGGGACCGATGTGTAAAAGAATGCCTGGACATCAGGCATCTCAGACCATTTGCCCATTTTACGACATGAATTATTTAGATCTTGTAGGATGGAAAAATCGAAAGTGCTGTTTTCTGGCTATTTGGAACTGCTGTCGAGTTTGTACTGGGGCCAAGCAGAATTGTAGAGGAAAATAAGGCATTTGGGTTTTAGGTCAGGTGTGAGTTGAAGAGGTTTTAAGTTCTTGAGAACACAGGCTAAGGGAGAAGGAGGAATGGAGGGTGTAAAGTTGCCTATAGTGAAGGAGGCGAGCCCAGAGAAAAGAGAGTAGAAACACAGAGGGAAGGAGTTCGGGGGTTCTTGCTCTCCAGAAAAGCAGGAAATGGGTCGAGGAGCAGAAATAAGGGACTGGGGTGCAAAAATAAAAGGTCAGAGCGCAAAAATAAGAGGTTGGGGTGCAAAAATAAGAGGTCGAGGTTCTTGCCCCTCCCCCAGAAAAGCAGAGAAGGGGTAGAGACAGGGAGAGAAGGGGTCGGGGTGCTTGCCCCTCCCTCAGAAAAGCAGAGAAGGGGTCGGGGTGCTTGCCCCACCCCCAGAAAAGCAAGACTTGCTGCTAAAGGTGAAGGACCAAGACAGGCATCCCTGTAGCGTGGTCAGACACCTCTGAAACGTGGGTGAGTAATCAGAGAGGCGTCCCCGCAATGATTAAACACCAAGGGAAGGCTGCCTTCCTGAGTCCATGACCGGCACTGGAGTTTTGGGTCTATGGATAAAACGTGTTGTTATGCCCAGACCGTTTATTCCCCAAAGAAGACCACCAGAGTCCAGAGTCAAAGCTAAGCAGCAAGGATCTTTATTTTTTTTTTTTTATTTTTTATTTTTTCTGAGACGGAGTCTCGCGCTGTCGCCCAGGCTGGAGTGCAGTGGCCGGATCTCAGCTCACTGCAAGCTCCGCCTCCCGGGTTCACGCCATTCTCCGGCCTCAGCCTCCCGAGTAGCTGGGACTACAGGCGCTGCCACCTCGCCCGGCTATTTTTTGTATTTCTTAGTAGAGACGGGGTTTCACCGTGTTAGCCAGGATGGTCTCGATCTCCTGACCTCGTGATCCGCCCATCTTGGCCTCCCAAAGTGCTGGGATTACAGGCTTGAGCCACCACGCCCGGCCAAGCAAGGATCTTTATTACAGGTTCGAACCTGGAACTCTCCCTCGCTCGAGAAACGAGACGGGCAGGAGAGCTCCCCCACTGAGCTCCGAACAATGTTATATAGTCTAAGAAAAGTGGGCATAGAGTTATTATACAAATCAGATATATGATTGGCTAGTGTTTGAACAAGGCGATTTGGCTAACTATGATTGGTTCCCGCCATTTCTGATATTTTGGTTCAAACTTTGAGGCGGGAGAGCAGGTTTATGGCAGCAAGAGTTTATCTTACTTAAACACGTCTTGTGACCTTGCCTCAGAACTTACAAAATCTCTGGTATGTGCAAAACAAAATCTCTGGTACGTGCAGAAAACCAGGTACTCACAGAACTTACGAAATCTCTGGTATGTGCAAAGATTAGAGAGCAGAACAAGGGTGTAGCGGGTGGGGGGCGGGTACACATCTATCTTTGTGTCCTTTCAGTGTCTCCTTTGTCTCTACCAGAAAATGACAGGAATTGAATTTAAGAGAAGGGAGAGATTGAAGAGTGGCACTAAGATTGAAGGGAGAAAGAGGTTGTGGGATAGTGAGAGAGGTTGGAGAAGAGAGTTGAAAAGGGGCCGCTTACCTGATTTCAAATTGCTGAAATGTTCCTTGGGCTGGTCGGTCTGAGGACCCGAGGTCGTAGGTGGATCTTTCTCATGGAGCAAAGAGCAGGAGGACAGGGGATTAATCTCCCAAGGGAGGTCCCCCGATCCTAGTCACGGCACCAAAATGTCATGCGCGTCCATGTGAAGAGACCACCAAACAGGCTTTGTGTGAGCAATAAAGCTTTTTAATCACCTGGGTGCAGGCGGGCTGAGTCCAAAAAGAGAGTCAGCAAAGGGAGATAAGGGTGGGGCCGTTTTATAGGATTTGTGTAGGTAAAGGAAAATTACAGTCAGAGGGGGGTTGTTCTCTGGCGGGCAGGAGTGGGGGTTACAAGGTGCTCAGTGGGGGAGCTTTTTGAGCCAGGAAAAGGAATTTCACAAGGTAATGTCATCGCTTAAGGCAAGGACTGGCCATTTTCACTTCTTTTGTGGTGGAATGTCATCCGTTAAGGTGGGGCAGGGCCTTTTCACTTCTTTTGTGATTCTTCAGTTACTTCAGGCCATCTGGGCATATACATGCAAGTCAGAGGGGATGCGATGGCTTGGTTTGGGCTCAGAGGCCTGACAGTGGCTATTCTTGATTCATTTCAAAAGCCAAAAGCCAACTATTTCTACCTTTAAATTGGCTCCACCCTTCTAAATACTGAGAATCTAAATCTTACATCCTTTACTTATATAGTTCTCAAAAGAAAAATACTGAAGTTTCAACTTTCATGTAAGAAAGCCTGAACTACTTAATGTTCACAAAATCAGTAATTTCCAGTGTTGCAGTGTGGTTAATTGTTAAGGTTCCTAACCCTAGCCTAGTCTAGTCTTCAAGCTAGAAATTGTGCCTTAGTCCTTGCACAATGTCTTGCTTTAAAATGTCCTCAATCAATGTTTATTTGAATTAGAAAGGAATCAAAATGATTTTCTGCCCTGAGAAGAGGAACTTTTAAATATCATATAAAGTAATACATGCACATGCTTAAAAAGCAAGTAAAAACTTCAAACAATACAAAAGAAATACAGTGAAAACTACTTTCCTCCCACAAGCCTTACCCCAAGTCCTTGTTAACAGTTTCTTATGCCATTAATATGCAAGGAAATAAATATGCACATTCTTATATTCTTATAAATCAAACTCTGAGATTACAAAACCTACACCCACTAAAGGCATCAAAACCCCCAGAAGTTCACTTTACCAACAACGGTCCATACAGCATCTTTTGTGAAGCTTTAGTATAGGATTGAACAGTAGGCTTCACATTTGGATATTTTTACCAAACAATTTTTTTTAAAGAATCTTCCCATAGTCTTTCCTAGGAACCCTATAACTCTGATCAGGTCTGTGTTTTCATTACTCAAGTGTCATGTTTATGTAGGCACACTTATATCCTAAGAAAACCAAAAGTCTCCGTGAGAACAGTGAGAAAGGTCAAAATCAGAGTGAGCCCAACTAAAGAACATTAAGGACAGGATTCATCCATTCCCACAGTGTTCTGTCTCTGGGACTTGCTTGTTTGTTTTTAAACAAACTCTGTTCTATGTAATTGGACCTCCAATTAATAAACTGTCTTGGCCAGGTTGGCCAGTTATGGACATAAACTGTCAAAAGTTTAGGATTGGTTGATTTAAAATGATCCAGGTTCAGTCCCAGAATCTTGCATTTCTTCTAGGCTGCCAGCTACCTCGATTACCCCTCCAAATGATGCCTACTTTCTGGATCAGCAGCCAGTATCACCTGACTCACCCTCTGCTGAGGCTGTATCTGAAGCTACAGAGTCTTAGATCTTCCCTGTTATTTTTCCCCCATCCCAGGCATCTATAAACTGGCCAAAAGCTTCATGAGGGTGATTTTAGCAGAGGGTAAAATTATCAGAAAAGTACCATCACCATCTAAAAACAAATATACCCTGAATCCTTTTTCTTGTACTAGCTTTTTTATATCAGAACTAAGGGTATACTGAAGACTAATGTTAAAAGCCACAGAAGGGGCCAGGCGTGGTGGCTCATGCCTGTCATCCTAACACTTTGGGAGGCTGAGGCAGGTGGATTGCCTGAGCTTAGGAGTTCAAGACCAGCCCTAGCAACATGGTGAAATTCCATCTCTACTAAAATACAAAAAATTAACTGGGCATGGTGGCACGCACCTATAATCCCAGTTACTCAGGAGGCTGAGACAAGAGAATCGCTTGAACCTGGGGGCAGAGATTGCAGTTAGCCAAGATCATGCCACTGCACTCCAGCCTGGGCAACAGAGAGAGACTCCATCTTAAAAAAAAAAGCAACCACACAAGAATTACCCCTCTAATGAACTCAGCTATAATATTAATGATCCGGTTTCCGTTCCAAGATGTCCAAATAGGAACAGCTTCAGTCTACACCTCCCAGCGTGATCGACGCAGAAGACAGGTGATTTCTACATTTTCAACTGAGGTACCTGGTTCATCTCATTGGGACTGGTCGGAAAGTGGGTACAGCTCACAGAGGGTGAGCAGAAGCAGGGCAGGGCATCACCTCACCTGGGAAGCACAAGGGGTCGGGGAATTTCCCTTTCCTAGCTAAGGGAAGCCATGACAGACTGTACCAGGAAAATTGGGACACTACTACCTAAATACCAAGCTTTTCCAAAGGTCTTAGCATACAGCACACCAGGAGATTATATTCCACGCCTGGCTCAGCAGGTCCCATGCCCACGGAGCCTTGCTTACTGCTAGTCCGAGATCAAACTGTGAGGCGGCAAGCCTGACTGGGGGAGGGGAGTCCACTATTGCTGAGGCTTGAGTAGGTCAACAAAGCTGCCAGGAAGCTCAAACTGGGTGGAGCCCACCACAGCTCAAAGAGGCCTGCCTGCCTCTGTAGACTCCACCTCTGGGAACAGGGCATAGCTGAACAAAAGGCAGCAGAAACTTCTGCAGACTTAAACGTCCCTGTCTGACAGCTCTGAAGAGAGCAGTGGTTCTCCCAGCATGGTGTTTGAGCTCTGAGAACAGACAGACTGCCCCCTCAAATGGGTCCCTGACCCCCGTGTAGCCTGAGAGACACCTCCCAGTAGGGGCCGACTGACTCCTTATACAGCCAGGTGCCCCTCTGAGATGAAGCTCCAGAGGAAGGATCAGGCAGCAATATTTGCTGTTTTGCAATATTTGCTGTTCTGCAGCCCCCACTAGTGATACCCAGGCAAACAGGGTCTGGAGTTGACCTCCAGCAAACTCCAACAGACCTGCAGCTGAGGGACCTGACTGTTAGAAGGAAAACTAACAAACAGAAAGGAATAGCATCAACATAAACAGAAAGGACATCCACACCAAAACCCCATCTGTAGGTCACCATCATCAAAGACCAAAGGTAGATAAAACCACAAAGATGGGGAGAAACCAGAGCAGAAAAGCTGAAAATTCTAAAACCCAGAGCACCTCTTCTCCTCCAAAGGATCACAGGTCCTCGCCAGCAATGGAACAAAGCAGGACAGAGAATGACTTGTCATGATGAGTTGACAGAAGTAGGCTTCAGAAAGTCAGTAATAACAAACTTCTCTGAGCTAAGAAGGATGTTCGAACCCATCGCAAGGAAGTTAAACCTTGAAAAAAGATTAGACGAATGAGTAACTAGAATAAACAGTGTAGAGAAGACCTTAAATGACCTGATGGAGCTGAAAACCATGGCACAAGAACTACAAGATGCATGAACAAGCTTCAGTAGCCGATTTGATCAAGTGGAAGAAAGGGTGTCAGTGATTGAAGATCAAATTAATGAAATGAAGCAAGAAGAGAAATTTAGAGAAAAAAGAGTAAAAAGAAATGAACAAAGCCTCCAAGAATATGGGACCATGTGAAAAGACCAAATCTACATTCGATTGGTGTACCTGAAAGTGATGGGGAGAATGAAACCAAGCTGGAAAACACTCTTCAGGATATTCTCCAGGAGAACTTCCCCAACTTAGCAAGGCAGGCCAACATTCAAATTCGGGAAATACAGAGACCACCACAAATATACTTCTTGAGAAGAACAACCCCAAGACACATAATTGTCAAATTCACCAACGTTGAAATGAAGGAAAAAATGTTAAGGGCAGCCAGAGAGAAAGGTCGGGTTACACACAAAGGGAAGCCCATCAGACTAACAGCAGATCTCTCAGCAGAAACTCTACAAGCCAGAAGAGAGTGGGGGCCAATATTCAACATCCTTAAAAGAATTTCAACCCAGAATTTCATATCCAGCCAAACTAAGCTTCATAAGAGATGAAGAAATAAAATCCTTTACGGACAAGCAAATGCTGAGAGATTTTGTCACCACCAGGCCTGCCTTACAAGAGATCCTGAAGGAAGCACTAAACATGGAAAGGAACAATCAGTACCAGCCACTGCAAAAACATGCCAAATTGTAAAGACCATTGATGCTAGGAAGAAACTGCATCAACTAACAGACAAAATAACCAGCTAACATCATGACAGGATCAAATTCACACATAACAATATTAACCTTTAATGTAAATGGGCTAAATACCCCAATTAAAAGACACAGACTGGTAAATTGGATAAAGAGTCAAGACCCATCAGTGTGCTATATTCAGGACACCCATCTCATGTGCAGACTCACACATAGACTCAAAATAAAGGGATGGAGGAAGATCTACCAAGAAAATGGAAGGCAAAAAAAAGCAGGGGTTGCAATCCTAGTCTCTGATAAAACAGACTTTAAACCAACAAAGATCAAAGGAGACAAAGAAGGCCATTACATAATGGTAAAGGGATCAATTCAAGAAGAAGAACTAACTATCCTAAATACATATGCACCCAATACAGGAGCACCTAGATTCATAAAGCAAGTCCTTAGAGACCTACAAAGAGACTTAGACTCCCACACAATAATAATGGGAGCCTTTAACACCCCACTGTCAACATTAGACAGATCAATGAGACAGAAGGTTAACAAGGTTATCCAGGACTTGAACTCAGCTCTGCACCAAGCAGACCTAATAGACATCTACAGAACTCTCCACCCCAAATCAACAGAATATACACTCTTCTCAGCACCATGTCACACTTATTCCAAAATTGACCACATAGTTGGAAGTAAAGCATTCCTCAGCAAATGTAAAACAAAAGAAATCATAACAAACTGTCTCTCAGACTACAGTGCAATCAAACTGGAATTCAGGATTAAGAAACTCACTCAAAACCGCACAACTACATGGAAACTGAACAACCTGCTCCTGAATGACTACTGGGTACATAACGAAATGAAGGCAGAAATAAAGATGTTCTTTGAAACCAATGAGAATGAAGAGACAATGTACCAGAATCTCTGGGACACATTTAAAGCAGTGTGTAGAAGGAAACTTATAGCACTAAATGCCCACAAGAGAAAGCAGGAAAGATCTAAAATCAACACCCTAACATCACAATTAAAAGAACTAGAGAAGCAAGAGCAAACAAATACAAAAGCTAGCAGAAGGCAAGAAATAACTAAGAGCAGAGCAGAACTGAAGGAGACAGAGACACAGAAAACCCTTCAAAAAAATCAATGAATCCAGCAGCTGGTTTTTTGAAAAGATCAACAAAATTGAAAGACTGCTAGCAAGACTAATAAAGAAGAAAAGAGAGAAGAATCAAATAGATGTAATAAAAAATGATAAAGGGGATATATCACCACTGATCTCACAGAAGTACAAACTACCATCAGAGAATACTATAAACACCTCTACGCAAATAAACTAGAAAATCTAGAAGAAATGGGATAAATTCCTGGACACATACACCCTCCCAAGACTAAACCAGGAAGAAGTTGAATTGCTGAACAGACCAATAACAGGCTCTGAAATTGAGGCAATAATTAATAGCCTACCAACCAAAGAAAGTCCAGGACCAGATGGATTCACAGCTGAATTCTACCAGAGGTACAAAGAGGAACTGGTACCATTCCTTCTGAAACTATTCCAATCAATAGAAAAAGAGGGAATCCTCCCTAACTCATTTTATGAAGCCAACATCATCCTGATACCAAAGCCTGGCAGAGACACAACAAAAAAAGAGAATTTTAGACCAATATCCCTGATGAACATCGATGCAAAAATCCTCAATAAAATACTGGAAAACTGAATCCAGCAGCACATCAAAAGGCTTATCCACCAAAATCAAGTTGGCTTCATCCCTAGGATGCAAGGCTGGTTCAACATACGCAAATCAATAAATGTAATCCATCACATAAACAGAACCAAAGACAAAAACCACATGATTATCTCAACAGATGCAGAAAAGGCCTTGGATAAAATGCAACAGCCCTTCATGCTAAAAACTCTCTATAAACTAGGTATTGATGGAATATATCTCAAAATAATAAGAGCTATTTATGACAAACCCACAGCCAGTGTCATGCTGAATGGGCAAAAACTGGAAGCATTCCCTTTGAAAATTGGAACAGGGATGCCCTCTCTCACCACTCCTATTCAACATAGTGTTGGAAGTTCTGGCCAGGGCAATCAGGCAAGAGAAAGACATAAAGGGTATTCAATTAGGAAAAGAGGAAGTCAAATTGTCCCAGTTTGCAGATGACATGATTGTATATTTAGAAAACCCCATCCTCTCAGCCCAAAAATCTCCTTCAGCTGATAAGCAACTTCAGCAAAGTCTCAGGATACAAAATCAATGTGAAAAAATCACAAGCATTCTTATACAACAATAACAGACAGAGAGCCAGATCATGAGTGAACTCCCATTCACAATTGCTACAGAGAGAATGAAATATCTAGGAATCCAACTTGCAAGGGATGTGAAGGACCTCTTCAAGGAGAACTACAAATCGCTGCTCAACGAAAGAGGACACAAATGGAAGAACATTCCATGCTCATGGATAGGAAGAATCAATATTGTGAAAATGGCCATACTGCCCAAGGTAATTTATAGATTCAGTGTCATCCCTATCAAGCTACCAATGACTTCATAGAATTAGAAAAAACTACTTTAAAGTTCATATGGAACCAAAAAAGAGCCCACATTGCCAAGATAAGCCTAAGCAAAAAGAACAAAGCTGGAGGCATGATGCTACCTGACTTCAAACTATACTACAAGTCTACATTAACCAAAACAGCATGGTACTGGTACCAAAACAGAGATATAGACCAATGGAACAGAACAGAGGCCTCAGAAATAGCACCATACATCTACAACCATCTGATCTTTGACAAACCTGACAAAAACAAGAAATGGGGAAAGGATTCCCTATTTAATAAATTGTACTGGGAAAACTGGCTAGCCATATGTAGAAAGCTGAAACTGGATCCCTTCCTTACACCTTATACAAAAATTAATTCAAGATGGATTAAAGACTTAAATGTTAGACCTAAAACCATAAAAACCCTAGAAGAAAACCTAGGCAATACCGTTCAGGACATAGGCATGGGCAAGAACTTCATGTCTAAAACACCAAAAGCAATGGCAACAAAAGCCAAAATAGAAAATGGGATCGACTTAAACTAAAGAGCTTCTGCACAGCAAAAGAAAGTACTATCAGAGTGAATAGGCAACCTACAGAATGGGAGAAAATTTTTGCAATTTACCCATCTGACAAAGGGCTAATATCCAGAATCTACAAAGAACTTAAATAAATTTACAAGAAAAAATCAACCCTATCAAAAAGTGGGCAAAGGAGATGAACAGACACTTTTCAAAAGAAGACATTTATGCAGCCAACAGACACATGAAAAATGCTTATCATCACTGGTCATCAGAGAAATGCAAATCAAAACCACAATGAGATACCATCTCACACCAGTTAGAATAGCGATCATTAAAGAGATCAGAAACAAGAGCGAGAGGCAGCGGTGGCTCAAGCCTGTAATCCCAGCACTTTGGGAGGCGAGGCGGAGTGGATCACGAGGTCAGGAGATCCGAGACCATCCTGGCTAGCATGGTGAAACCCGTCTCTACTAAAAATACAAAAACTAGCGAGGCGTGGTGGGGAGGCTGACTGTAGTCCCAACTACTCGGGCTGAGAGGCAGTAAGTGAACCTGGAGGTGGAGCTTGCAGTGAGCGAGATAAGCCACTGCACTCAGCCTGGTGACACAGCCTTGAGACTCGTCTCAAAAAAAAAGTCCAAGGAAGCAACAAGTGCTGGAGTGGATGTGGAGAAATAGGAACACTTTTACACTGTTGGTGGGACTGTAAACTAGTTCAACCATTGTGGAAGATAGTGTGCCAATTCCTCAAGGATCTAGAACTAGAAATACCATTGCTTACAGTGATCCCCATTACTGGGTATATACCTAAAGGATTATAAATCATGCTACTATAAAGACACATGCACACATATGTTTATTGTGGCAATATTCACAATAGCAAAGACTTGGAACCAACCCAAGTGTCCATCAATGATAGACTGGATTAAGAAAATATGGCACATATACAACATGGAATACTATGCAGCCATAAAAAAGGATAAGTTCATGTCCTTTGTAGGGACATGGATGTGTAGCTGGAAACCATAATTCTGAGCAAACTATGGCAAGGACAGAAAACCAAACACCGCATGTTCTCACTCATAGGTGGGAACTGAACAATGAGAACTCTTGGACACAGGGTGAGGAACATCATACCCTGGGGTCTGTCATGGTGTGGGGGGATAGGGGAGGGATAGCATTAGGAGATATACCTAATGTAAATGATGAGTTAATGGGTGCAGCAAACCAACATAACACATGTATTCATATGTGACAAACCTGCACATTGTGCACATGTACCCTACAACTTAAAATATTTATATATATATTATATATATATTATATTTATTATATAAATATATTTGTATAATATATTATATTTATTATATAAATATATTTGTATAATACATTATTTTTATATGTAATATAAAAATATCTTTGTAATATCTCTTTGTAATATCTCTTAAAGATCAATTTTTAGGGCATCTCTGTTCTGTAAATCTAATCTGTGATCAAAAGAAATACTGTATTTTAAACATATTTTCTTTCTTACATATTTATAGATAAGGGGAAGGAGGAGGAGATATCCAAATGTCTAAAAAAGAGAGAAAATGAATTTAATCAGTAATGTAAACCAAGTTGGTAACCACGTATATGCAATATGCAACACCTCTGACTGTCATTTCCTTGTACAAATTATCTTAGAAAGTGAGTCCAGGCTTGTTTTAAAATTTTTTAAGTTGTGTCAAAAATCACAGCTTAGATGATCAGCTTGAACACAGGTTAAGCAAAGCTGTCTGTTTTTTCCTTTTTAGTCGCAGATCATATTGTAGTGTGTGGAATATGATTAATGCATTATTGGATATGAGCCATGCCCCATAGTTTAGATCTGACATATTCCACTTACCTTATTATGAAGCATGTGTGTTATGATCTCTCGCCACTATCAAAGTATAAGAGTTTGTTGACCATACACTTGGTCTTGGGCTGGTCCCAACCCAGTTGCCAATAACTGGTTCATCATAGCCAGAAACACTCCTGGGAATGTGACTTCCTGGCCCCACTCTCAGAAACAGACCACTTTGAAAATAATCTAACTTCCAGGGAAGGAACCACATTGGAAATAACATAACCACTTGTGTTATGTTATTAAAAAGAAAAGATCTCCATGAAGTTCTTTTTTTTTTTTTACAATCCAGCTTTGACAGCCTCTTTCCTTCCAGATGGTGCCTGGAGTCAGGCCTGTCAGAGACCCTTAGTCTCCTGCTGCCTTTTAATGCTGGTCCTTGATTGCTAATGACCCCTGGCTGGACTGGCTTCTCAACCCATTTAACCCCTCTCTGCTGGGTCCCCATCTCATGCAGGATGAGAGGCCGTGAGAGCTGGAAGTGGGATGGTGCCAAGTCAGCCAGAGCCTCCCACGCTTTCAGAGCTAGTGGCGCGTTTCCCGGTGCCATCACGGATGTCCAAGATCATTCCAGTGGAGAGCTCATGTTCATATGATTTTCTCTATATTGTCAGATAAATGCTGCCGGGTTTCTGATTGTTAATATTTCATTTGACTAAGCCAAGACAACCAAGTCCCTGAAAGAATGTTCCTTCAGGGGTCAAGAGCTGAGGACCACTGATATGAGCTTCCTGGAATATGTTCATTTGGAAACTTAAAATTACATTGCACTGGAACTATCTTTTAGTTTGGTCAAACTTCATGGCCAGAGCATTTGCTTTTGTGTGTGTGTGTGTGTGTGTGTGTGTAGGCAATAATTTCCTTGTGAAGACCAAAATATCACTTGCATAACACAGGAGATACCCATTTTTCAGCTATGTTAGCAACAGCTGTAACCATTTACTTTGGTTAAGCTTGGTTTGTTTTTTATGACGTATAGGAAGGTGCTTATAGCTATACTGATCAGGTAGGTCACTCAGAGTGTAGGGTTTTTCGTGTGTGTGGGTTTTTTTGTTTTGTTTTGTTTTGTTTTGAGATGGAATATCACTCTGCCGCCCAGGCTGGAGTGCAGTGGCCTGACTTTGGCTCATTGCAACCTCTGCCTCGTGGATTCAAGCGATTCTCCTGCCTCACCCTCCCGAGTAGCTGGGATTACAGGCATATGCCACGAGGCCTGGCTAGTTTTTTGTATTTTTAGTAGAGACAGGGTTTCGCTATGTTGGACAGGCTGGTCTCAAACTCCTGGCCTCAAGTGATCCACCTGCCTCGGCCTCCCAAAGTGCTAGGATTACAGGTGTGAGCCATCGCACCCTGCCTGAGTATAGGGATATTTAAAAGGGAAGGGAAAAAGCTGCTGATGCTAATTTGTTGAGAAATCTTGAGTCAAGTGGAGAAATTCAGATCTCTTGCAACCTCCTTAGGTCAGGGAGGGCATGAGAAGTCATCATTTTATGCATTGTTTCCATAACAAATTTTTTACTAATCTCATATTGGATTGTACAACAAGGCAAAGAAATTTAGTAGTTCTCTGTGACCCTGAAGAACTGAAATTTAAATTCTTGATTGGAGCAGAGAACTGAAAGCTTTGTGCTGCCCTACTTGTATAAATGTCTTAATGTTTGCTGGATAGTTGGACCAAATTGATTTTATAATGGACTTCAGAAATTTGTTCCAAAATTCAGCAGAAATTAGTGAAATAACCAAAACATACCTTTCTATTTAACCTTTGCTTCTCTCAGATACTTAACTATTTTCTTGGCTTTTTTGAAGACGAAGACTGAAAGAATAACAACTGAATTTCTCACCACTAATACTTCATTGATTTCATTTTTACATCTTATTAATTAAATGCAAGATAAAAATTACATTTGTGATTTTATTTTGGTCTACTACTCACATTCTTTTCTATTTCTGCTCAATCTCTCTCTCTCTCTCTCTGTCTTACACACTCACACTCTCTCTCTCACACACACACACACACACACACACACCTGGCAGACATTAGTAGATGTAACCTCCCCCAAATCATGTCACTCATACTAATGACTGCCCTCTCTATGTGTAAAAATATTTTATAATTTATGGACCTGGGTGGGTATTTGTACAGCTGTGCAATATTAATCTATACTCTGCAGGTTTTGCTCACAGCTGGGCAAAGGCTGAGTAGGTGAGGTTTTAATGATGTCTTTTAGCCCATCAGTAACCAAATGACCCGGAAAGTGGTTCAGAGGAACCTACCTTGTGTAGCTTTGCTCTTTGGATGAATGAGTCGTGTTAGAATGAAATTCTGGTGTATTTATGGAGAACTTTTTCCTTTGAAGCCTAAATGCATTTTGATTGGTTGCCTTTAAATTCCAACAAGCTGAAAAGCAAAAGCATTTATGTCAGTTTCACAGATGAGGCTCCAAGAGGTTAAGTGGCGATTACTCTGGAGTTACAGCATCTTAAAGTTGGAAGGGACTTTAAAGGGCCTCTGGGCTAATGGTTCTTACCCTTTTCCTGCCTTCACACTGGCTTCAGGCAACAGATCCCCATGAGGCATATCCCTCACTGCACACAGATGTTCACACACTGGGAAAGAATGTGACTCCAAGGAGAGCAGCTCAGAATCTTCAGGCCAGAACATGTGTAATCTGCCACACCAGTGTCCTCCATTAAAAATTACTACCTCAGTCCAACCCTCTCTTTATCATTTTACACAGAAAACATGGCAGCAGAGGGGTAAGGGATTCACTTAAGGACATATACCAATATGTGTCAGAACTTGAACTATGTATGCCCAGGTCTTCTGATTCCCCCATGTCCAGTGCTGGTTTTGCTACAGCTGACCAGCCCCTTGCACACTCACAGTAGAACTGGAACCAGCTCCTCAAAGAGTGAGGCAGAGCTGGAGACAAGTGCCCCGGGGTCCCCTGCTGCAGGGAATCAAAGACCCCGTCACAATTAGTTTAGTAAAACCAGCACTATCTGGTGTCCCATATCCGCAAGCACTTAAAATGTCATTCCAATCTTCAAAGAAATTCTTTCATTCCATTTTTATCTGCTTTTACCCAGGACATTGTTTCCCAGCTCCCCAGTAGTTCACCAGGTGATTTGCATCTCATTAGAAGCTCCAGAAATGACATCTCCCAGACTGCTGCCTGGCATTGTGGGTCCACTAAGCATCAGATCTAGGTCTTGGATTTTTCAGGTTGACACTTTTTTAAAAGCTGAGTTAATGCTGTTTTCCCACTGGGTGCAGTTTCGGTGGCCATTTTCACCTTAATTCCTGCTCCCGTGCTGGGTTGAGGTTAGGGAACTGCCATTGTCAAAGATGAAGTCAGTCATCTCCACGTGAAAGCACGTGGTGGATGAGAATATTCTTGGGCCTCAGAATAAAGGAGTTTAAAGACTCCTAAAAATAGAAAGATGCTACATGATGCAGATATTCCAGGCATTACACAAAGCAAAACAAAAAAGCAAGCCAATAGCAAACCATTGCTGAAGCTGTATAATTCATTCTAAATGTTTGCCTTTTAAACATTTTCCTCTGGATCCAACCCCCCGGGGACCACAGAGTTTTTGCCCTACATTTATATTTCGCTTTAAAGAGAGTCTCCCTAGGTCAGAATGGCTTTTTGGCTTTGTCATTTCTTCATACTACAACTTCCAGAAGAGCACTGAAGGGCACTGTACCTCTGGAAACCAGAGATAGTATTTCCATGGTCAGCAAAATTATTCTCTTGGAATAAGAGAAATATGATTTTCCCAGTGTACAGGGAAATAAGGAGCCCTTATGTCTGCTTTGGGCTCAAGCCATTTGATGCAGCTTCCAGTGCAAAGCAAATACCTGATGGTGCCCAGAGCTTCCCCCATCCAGAATTCCTTTTGTCCAGTGAATACTTCCCTGAGCCTATGCCAGCTTTTCAAAATGGCACAGAGCTAATCTGCAGAATTGATCTAAGCTCTTAAGAAAGGGTTAAATCCATGGTTTTTCCAACCCTGGCTACAAATTAAAATCACTGGGAAGGAGGAGGAACTTTGTTTTAAACAACCAACAATACCAGAACCCTACCCCTGACCAATTAAAAATTAGGATCTCCAGGGGTGAGGTCATGGTATCTGTATTTTTAAAAAGCCCTTCAGATGATTCTAATATGCATCCAGGGTGGAGAACCACTCCAGTATAACAAGAAATACAGCAGCCCCTTCGCAGCACCTGCTAATGCCTCTGGCACCGTGTTTTATCTTTTCATATATTCTCTGTCATTCTCACTACAACCCTACAAGGAAGGGGTCATCATTCCCAGGTGAAGGCCTCTAATAAGTGCTGAGGTGGTTATCATACTCCAGTTTTTCTGACTTCAGATTCCCACCCCAACACATGTTTCTCAAAGTGTGGGACATGGGCCACTGGTGGCCACCAAGTTGACTTTTGATGATGTGTTGATGTGACATTAAATAACATAATTCTTTTACATGATTTCTTATGTAAAAGAAAGTTACTCTTTTTTCAATTCTCAGTTTAAATCCTCCAGATTACTCTAAGGAGAAAGTCTTAGTGGTGCTAGTATGTCTTAAATTCCTCTCACATTTACTCATCTCTCTTTTTAACAAACCTTTTAAGAAACCCAGAACCTTCTATAGGAAATGGAATCTAGCACAAGTGTGATGATACTGTTTCATTTTCATTGTATTTACTATATAGTTCGCTTCTATTTATGGCAAATGACATGTTTTCCATTTACAGTGGTGAATGAAGTTCCAGTTTTAAAGAAATGTATTTAAGCAAAAAAAATCAGTTGAATTTTTAAATATTAAATAATAAATAGTACAGGTGAATATAGTGAAAAATGCCTAATAGGTAGATATGTGACAAAAGCTTGAGAAATATTCCCCTACAACATGCTAATTTTTAAAATAGGCATATGCACACCTGTTAGCCAAGGGGACTGCTCATCTACCATCCTACTCCAACAGACTGACAACAACCTGTTCCATCCACTTTATATGCACCCAGGACCTATGAACTTTGCTGCTATTTCCAACTGAAGAGGAATCCTGAAACACAAATGGCTAACAAACTGGGAGGGTAGGGAACATTCACCCTTTTTAAATAATCAATGACATGCAAATAGAAACACAAATGAGGTGTTATTTTTGCACCTATTATATTGTCAGACTTTTTCTTAAGAGCCATCTCATGCTGGTGAAGGCCTGCTTAAATGGGTAATATAGGTACGGGTGGTAGAAGTGTATTTTGCTGCATGCTTTCTGGATGGCAATTGGAAAAGAAAAATCGTAAGTTTTTAAAATATGCATACCTTTGGCCAGTAATTCTTCTTTTAGAAATTTATCCTAAGGAATAATGAGCATTTGTCAAAGACCAAACTATATGTTCCTCAAAGCACTGTTATTATAGAAAAACATTGGAAACAACTTCTATACCCAAAATAGGAAATTATATAAATTAATCATGATTCATCCATAAAATGAAATGCCACGCAACCATTAGAAATGGTGCCATTTAAACTATCTCTGGAAGAAGATATGTCTGGAAACTTGTCTCAGCAGTTACTACTATTGTGGGAATGAGATTGGGTGTGGAAAAAAGACAAACTTTTCACTGCTTAACTTATTTGAACGTTAGGTTCATTTATTACCTTTTCAAAAAGTAACTCTAAAAGAAACACACTATTTCAAAAGTTGCCTAATAGAATGGAAAAATATTTATGACTTTATTGTTAAGGGGGGGAAGCTATAACCCAAATTAAATGAATGAATGAATTTTTTTAATTAAAAAAATACATATTCCTATAAAGATATTGAAAGAACAATAATAAAAATACTAAGGAACTTTGCTTTTAGAGACTGATTTCGTCTACCTCTTTGAAACATCTCGGGACAGTTTCCCCAGAGGTATCCCAGGATAGGAAAGACCCTCTTCCTATTGGAAGCCTGGACAAAAACATCCCAATTAACAGTCAGAACCAAAGAATAGGCAACATAGATGGAAGAGATCTTAATGAGAATGGTGAATAGTCAGTATTCATTCATTCATTCTTCATTCATTCATCATTTGTTGAGAGTGTGCCGGGCCCTGAGCTATTGGTTTCAGGGGAAGTTATTGCCACCTCCTTAACTAATAAGTAGAAAATTCCACATAGACAATTTATAACTCCAGCATCTTCCACAGGCACTAATTTAACTCAGGGATGTTTTCTTTGTAGCAGTTTTGCAATTTTGAAGAAGATTGTTCATGACATAACATGGCAAGTGGGAAAATTTGTAGCTTTCCTTTCATCTTAAAAAGCAGGATCTGAATTACATGCACCCCAGGAGAAAATCTCTCTTTCTGGTTGTGTGTGTATGTGTTTTACAAAAGCCCACTGAATTCCTTAGTTCCTCCTGAAGTTAGACTTGGTGAAGTGAAAACTTACGAAAACATCTCAGCAAAAGTACAAGCATGATAATAGAGGCCATAGCCTAGGCCCTGGGATTTTGAATCAAGAATCCTGAGTTATAACTTAGGGGCCTAAGCTCCTTGGGCCTCAGACCTCTCAGATATAAAAGCAAGGAGCCAGACCACAGAGAATTATCCTCCGTGACATGACTTAAATTTGGAAATCTGAGCCACCAGGGCATAATTCCCCGTCTCCAATAACCTGAGGATCTGTTAGGCTCTGAGCATCCCTGAAATAGTCCATGCCTCAAGGCGTATGAGGGGCAAGGGGATTACAATTCATTTCTTCATTTCTAAGGTGATGTAGATTATTGGTAGACTTTCTGGTGATATGGTTCTTATTGGGAAGGAAAGATTTAATATGGTCAAGCACAGTGGTTCTTAACGCTGACTACACATTAGAACCACCTAAAGAGATTCAAAAAAAAAAAAATTTTGATGTCCAGGCCTTGACCTGGGCATTAGTATTTTAAAAGTTGAACAACTGGTATCATGTAAAAAAAAATACTCAGTTGGATTTGAAAAACCTGAACTCTCATTTGGGCTTTGCCTCTAACTGTATAATCGCTTAGTCTCACTATGCCTCTGTTATCTGTTTAGGGTTATTCGGCCTTCCTAAAATGAGATGAAGTAAATAAAAAGTACTTTGCAAAACAAGAGTTGCTATGTAAAAATGAAATGGTTAGGGGAAGAGACACAGAACCAGAAAAGACAGGTCATGTCTTCAGAAGCTATTTCATGGGAGTATCCACTGGAGTACCATGCGCATGGTCAACCCTCATTGAAGAGAAAGACTGTCGAGCTGACAGCTGGGTTACTGTCACCTCCAAATACCCTGAGAACCTTGGTCGGAGGAGTGACGCACCTCCCTTTATGCACAGAGCTAGCAGAGCCCTGTAAATTAATTGCACAACTCTAATCCTATTTAAATGCCCCAGGGGTATAGCTTATAACCTCATATAGGATTTGCCATCTGTAAATCTAGAACACTGAACACTCTGTTTGTTTAAAGGGGATGTTTCATTTGGCAAATGAACCTGAGAACGCCTCATCCACAAAATGGCAATCAGATCAGCAATCACACTGCTCAGAAAGTATCTATGCCTGATGAGGGACCACAGAAGGGTGCCAGGGACTATGGCTCTCCCAGGATATTCTCTCTCTTTCTTCCTAGGACCCCTGTGCATTGCCTGCCCATTCCTCAGGAGTCGAGAACCCATTCTGCCCCACCAAGCTGGGGAATACATGGGCTGCATGCCCCATCCTGCCCTTCCTTGAAGTTGTCCTTCCCTTCCTTCAATCTTGCTAGGAAACTTACCAGAACTGGCACATCTGTAGCAGGTGATGAAAACTGAAACATTAAGTTTTAGAGGACAGTGTAGGAGGGGGCATTTGTAGCCAAAATAGCTACAACTCAGCAAGTTAAATGGAGTAGAAGAAGACATTTTCTTCATCTCTGAAACCTTGGAAGAAGACAAAAGCCTCATTTGTGACTTACAACTGTGCATGAATTAGGGTTGCCAGATTTAACAAATAAAAATGCAGCACACTCAGCTAGATCTGAATCTCAGATAAATAACCAATCATTTTTTAACATAAATATGTCAAATATTTCATGGATGTAATAAAGAATTATTGGTTGTTTATCTGAAATTCAAATCTAACTGTGTGTCCTTTTTTTTTTTTTTTTTTTTCTGGAGACAAAGTCTCACTCTTGTCACCCAGGCTGGAGTGCAATGGTGCGATCTCGGCTCACTGCAACCTCTGCCTCCCGGGTTCAAGTGATTCTCCTTCCTCAGCCTCCCAAGTAGCTGGGATTACAGGTGCATACCACCATACCCAGCTAATTTTTGTATTTTAAGTAGAGACAGGGGTTCACCATTTTGGTCAGGCTGGTCTCGAACTCCTGACCTCAGGCCATCCGCCCGTCTCAGCCTCCCAAAGTGCTGGGATTACAGGCATGAGCCACTGCACCTGGCTGAGCCACTGCACCCGGCCATGTCCTCCATTTTATCTGGCAACTTTAGCTTGAATATACCTGCATGTTCAATAAAGAGAAAAGAAAAATTAAATTTACAAACCAATTGTTTGAAGTTATGTGGCAGATCGACTGAATTCAGCTATTTAACTCTCACCAAGGGCTTGGGCATGTGTGCAGCCCAGTGTGCCGGTTTGGGATTAGGAAGTAAGGAGTATGCATTTGCCAGTGCTCCTGAAATGCTATCCAGATTTCTTCCATTTTCTGACAGATTTAGCTCCAGTTTATTATAAAATTCTATAACAATTCAGAAGAGAAAGATGTGTTAAAGATCTAAAATATGAAATCAGAAGGTGCAGGGCAGGGGGCTGGGGGAATGTGCAAAGATTCTTGAAAAGGAAAGAGACCTATTTTAAATGCAAACTGGTGTTCTTAACATAATATACCTTTAAAAGCACAGTAAGAAGGTAGTTGCCAATGTACCACAAAGTGGAGAGTTTGGTTTGTCTCACGGGCATCTATGCAAGGTAGTAACAAGCCACTTTCAGAATATGAGCATTATGGTCCTCAAAGTAAAAGCTCACATTTAATGTGAATATTCAGGCCGGGCGCAGTGGCTCATGCCTGTAATCCCAGCACTTTAGGAAGCCAAGGCAGGTGGGTTGCTTGAAGTCAGGAGTTCGAGACCAGCCTGGCCAAAATGGTGAAATCCCATCTCTACTCAAAATACAAAAAATTAGCCAGGCACAGTGGTGGGCGCCTGCAATCCCAGCTACTCAAGAGACTGAGGGAGGAGAATTGCTTGAACCCTGGTGGTGGAGGTTGCAGTGAGCCAAGATCGTGGCACTGCACTCCAGCTTGGGCAACAGAGCAAGACTCTGTCTCAAAAAAAAAAAAAAAAGTGAGTGTTCAAACTTGAGTTGCCCAGTTTCTCTACATAAACTAATCAAATGAACTAGGTAACTATCCAATAACCATATTGTTTTATATCTTAATGCAAACTGGCCCAAAAGTCAAAAGACAGGGTTCAAGTTTTCACTCTGCCACTTACGAATTTAGCCTTTTTTGGTTATACTTTCTTCATATATGCAAAGAACTAACAATTTTGGTACTATGTGCCTTATTGATTTTTTAATATTTAAATTTTCAAGGGAAAAATTATGATAAAGTTCTCAATGCATGTACATGCATAGATTTAGTCAATGTGCTGTATGTTATTTTGTATTTTACTTCTTTTTCCAAGTTTTGAATTTTCTTCTGTCAACATCATACACATTTATCACTGCTTTGTCAGTGACTCAACAGTTTTTATATCTGAGTTAATGTCTTCTCAATTATTAAATATGTATCGTGTTTCTAGCTTTTTTCTGCTATAAAAAGTGTTATTATGTCTGTCTTCATACAAATTGTTTCTTTTTCTTTTGGTTTACTTCATTGCAACGTGTTCCTTGGAACAAGTTGCTTAGTTCTGGGGGTTTTTTCTGTTTTGTTTTAGTTTTTGTTTTTTTTTTTTTTTTTTTTTTGGAGACCAAGTGTCACTCTATTACCCAGGCTGGAGTGCAGAGGCACAGTCTCGGCTCACTGCAACCCCCCCATCTCCTGAACTCAAGGGATCCTCCTTTCTCAGCCTCCGGAGTAGTTGGGACCACAGGTGCATGCCAATATGCCTGGCTAATTTTTTGTATTTTTTGTAGAGATGGGACTTTGCCATGTTGCCTGGGCTGCCCTCGAACTCCTGAGCTCAAGCAATCCGCCCACCTAGGCCTCCCAAAGTGTTGGGATTACAGGTGTGAGCCACCGTGCCCGGCCAGCTCTGTTTATTGCCAAGTTGCACTTCAGGAGGCGGGGAACCTATGGATTTTGCTGTTTCTCTGGGGCCCCTCCCACATTGTCTTTTAACCTTTTGGTGTATGAATTAATAGAGAAGCAGCAGTAATTGTTAAATTGAAGCTGTTTGTCAGGATAGTTCAACATTTTTCAGTATCTCATTTTCTAACTATATTTCTCTGTCTCTTGCCTCAGCCTTTCCACATTATGGATGTAACTTTTATGGGTATATATCTTTTAATTGTTTTTATCTTTCTGTTGTACTTCCTTTCATCTTAGTTTTGTTACTGTCCATCATATGGAACACTTTAATATAATTAAACCCATGCGTGTCACTAGCATCTTCTTATACAGCTGAGAGAGTCTATCTCATTTCTTTCTAAAGTTTTTTGGAGATGTTTAAAATTCTCAACTATATAACTCATCTAAAATTTATTGTGGCCTGTGAGAATCAAGAAATATATTGAGAAGAGTAAAGGATTTAGAATTTTAAAAACTAAACAATTTGAGTCCAACAGCACTAGCTTAAACAGCTTTAAAGAAATCACTAATCACTTAACATCTTAAGACAGCATCCTCTACTAGATTGAAAACAGGGACTTTGTCTTATTTCTCTTTGAATTTTCTACAAAATCCAGCAAAGTACCCTGTATATAGGATAAATGTTAATATGTCTGTATTTAAGTTATATTTTTGCATATTGCTATTAAATTGTTCCAATAGCATTTATTAAACAACGATCTACTTCCCAATTATTTATTTGGTTGCTTACAATGGATCATTATATCAGTGACACTCAGATTTCTTGTAATGGCAAAGCACCTGGAAGTTACAGCATTCTTTTCTGAACATTGTGAAATACGGAAAAATTAAACTTAAAATAATGAAAATTACAATTTGATGCTAAATCAGATAACTAGCTTATACCAGATTCTAGTATAGTGTAGAAACCGTAAGATTAGACACCAACAGTTGTTTTTAAGTAATGGGAGAAATATTAAAATTAAGAACATTCTATCCAATAACTTAATTCCTTATAAGAATCAGGAAAAAAAAAAAAGCCAATGAAACAGCAAGTTCGTCAAGAACAAAAGTTGAAAATCATAATGTATATAAAGCATTACCAGTTGAGACAATATAAATAAAAACCTCTGATAAAATGTAAACACTATATAAACATGAAGTCCAGCTGAACTAGGCTGAACTCTAGCTGAACCCAAAAACTTCTTAAGATCAGTCTTTTGAGTTACCATGGATGGAATTCCTGCCATATTAGAAAGTGTAAGGGAGAGTGGATGTCAGACCTCCAGAGCATGCTTCACACCAGCAGCCTGACCTAAGGACACTTCTCTTCATTGATCTATAAATCAGAAAGGATATGACACAAAAGGGACTCACAGCTTCACATTCTACCATATTGCAGAGTATGGACTTCACAAAGCAAACAAGGAGGAGGTGTGTTGGAACCATCAGAAAGAACTGCTGTGTTCTTTGTGTTCTGAGAACCTTGCCAGCACGACAGGCTAGATTCCTGTGCTCTGCACAGTAATCATGAAGAGGTGGATGAGAATGTCTGTTAAGGCTGTTGGAACCCTCTGCAAGCAACATTGTTTTGCTATGCTAATTAATATTTTTCATTGAGGCCGGACATGGTGGCTCACACCTGTAATCTCAGTACTTTGGGAGGCCGAGGTGGGCAGATCACTTGAGGTCAGAAGTTCAAGACCAGGTTGGGCAACATGACGAAACCCCATCTCTATTAAAAATACAAAAAATTAGCTGGGCATGGGGGTGTCTGCCTGTAAGCTACTTGGGAGGCTAAGGAAGGAGCATCACTTGAACCTGGGAGGCGGAGGCTACAGTGAGCTGAGATCGTGCCGCTGCACTCTAGACTGGGCGATAGAGTGAGACTGTCTCAAAAAATTTATATAATATATAGTACATATAGTATATAGTATATTTTATGTACTATATAGTATATTATATATATCTTGTATATAATATATAGCATATTATAGATAATATATAGTATATTATATATAGCATTTTATAGGTAATATAGTATATAATATATAGCATGTTATATATGATATATAGTATATATGTTGTATGTAATATATAGCATATTATAGATAATATATAGTATATAATACATAGCATTTTATAGGTAAAACAGTATATAATATAGCATGTTACATATGATATATAGTATATAGTATATTGTATATAATATATTGTATATAACAGCATATTATAGATAATATATGATATATAATATATAGCATATTATAGATACTATGTAGTATATAATATATAGCATTTTATAGATAATATATAGTATATATCACATTTTATAGATATATAGTATATAATATAAATCATATATGATATATAGTATATAAATCATATATGATATATAGTATATGATATATAGCATATACTATATATAGTATATCATATAATATATACTTTTTTTTACTGAGCTTACTTTTACTTAGACCTTAGACTTTAAAAAATGTTTCTCCTTAAGAAAGACAATATCCTATAAGCTGGGTGCAATGGCTCACGCCTGTAATCCCACCACTTTAGGAGGCCGAGGATGGCAGATCACTTGAGGCTAGGAGTTCGAGACCAGCCTGGCCAACATGATGAAACCCTATCTCTACAAAAAATACAAAAATTTGCTGGGCATAGTGGTGCACACCTGTACTTGGGAGGCTGAAGCAGGAGAATAGCTTGAACCTGGGAGGCAGAAGTTGCAGTGAGTAGAGATCGCACCACTGCACTCCAGCCTGGACAACAGCGAGACTATCTCAAAAACAAAAAAGGATCATATGCTATAGTGTAAAAAAAAATTTACAAAAAAAAAACCCTATTGGAACACGAAGTAAGAAATCTAGGGTTGGGTACTACCTGGCCACTTGATCTGAGATGAGCCATTCAATTTTATGGGCCTCAGTTCCTTTTCTGGAAAAAAAAAAAACAAAATGGGTATTTAGAATGGATGGATCTGATAGTCTTTTTTTTTTTTTTTTTTTTTTTTTGGAGACAGTCTCTCACTCTGTCACCCAGGCTGGAGTGCAGTGATGCAATCTCAGCTCACTGCAACATCTGCCTCCCGGGTTCAAGCAAGTCTCCTGCCTCAGCCTCTCGAGCAGCTAGGACTACAGGCACCTGCTGCCACGCCCAGCTAATTTTTGTATTTTTAGTAGAGATGGGGTTTCACCATGTTGGCTAGGCTGGATTCTGATAGTCTTGTCCAAATATAGCTGTGTCCCAATTCAAGAAAAATCAAGATACAAAACTTTATACTTAGGGAACAGATATTTTGCTATTAATAATGGACCTTGCTAAGTCACTCTCTACTTCTAAAATTCCCCCAGAATTTTTTTAAATTGTAGAAATCTCTGGTGAAGTTAAAATATGATTCCAAGTAAAATCCCCAACTCTTTTTAATGAAGAGTTTATAATAAACACTCTGTCCTCCAGGATAGTGATGCTTTTCTCTAAACAACAATATTCATGGACAATATTCTACGACAGGGGTGTGTGTGTGTGTGTGTGTGTGTGTGTGTTGCCAGGAAATCAGAACTGCGGAGTCCTGATTCAGATATAGAGCCGAAAGGACAGTAGATCCGTAAAATCATTTGCTTGGAAGGGAGATGAATTGTGACTTCTTCTGACTCATGGTTTCTTAATCTCCAATGTGCTCTTGGTCCAGGGTTCTGAAATCAGGACAAACAGGGAGAGACTGCTTCATGTAATCATGCAATCATCCTTTCTCCTTCTCTTTTACACTACCTCCAGAAACTGCATGCATCAGTGGTATTGTTCAAAGCCTTTCAGTAAATTTTAGCTCAAGCCATTTTCTCCCCCAAAATATATCCCACCAAAAGGTTTGCTTCTCATCTCCCCAAGAGTATGTGTGCTCCAGATGTTTTTGAACTCTCACTGCAGGATGTGGTGCAAACCATCCCTGATTGCTTTGGTTGTCCTAACACAGTCATCCCACTAAGGGCACCCTACTCTATAAAGGCTGACCACCAACTTATACTTCACCAATGTGGAAACACCAGCTTGCTTTCTGTCACCCCGGACCGCTGATTCAGATCAGAAAGCTGAATGCGAAGTTACGGACAGTGGCCCTTGTTTACACTTAGCAATCTGTGTGTATTTTTTAGGATGGCATTTCTCCTAACATTAGCAAAGCTTTTAATATGCCCACTAAAATAGAACACAGTTTCTACTAAGTGCGTTTATGTGAAGAGCCATTTTTCACTTAATTTTCCCAACACCTGGGACAGTTTACAGCAAAGTTTTGCTATCTTTTTTCAGGTTCAGAAAATGGTCTCGCACAGAAGCAACGAACACCTCGCCGACGATGTCAGCAGCCCAAAATGCTGAGTAGCCCTGAGGACACTATGTACTATAACCAGTTAAATGTGAGTTCAAAGTGGCCATAAAGCTGTTTCACTGGCTTTGTTTCCAGTTAATAATTCTGTTATTACTACCTGTTCCAGCCCCTGCAGCCCCACCCCCCCCCTCATGCTCTCGTCTTGAACATGTGCTTAGGCTCTTTATCTGTTGCTTTCATGTCAGGATGTCTGCCTTCACGGTGAATAATTGATGTGGTTTATCAAAGACGAGCAAGATGCATGCTTCATCAGGCTCACTTGAGCCCTTTGATCAAAAAAATTATGCTGTGACTTCTGATATTATCAGCATCTGCTTGCATTCAACACAAAATCACTTTGAATTAAAAATTAACGACTTGCTGCTTTGCTTTGACTGTGTGTTCTTGGCCCTCTCCACAGGGAACTCTAGAATATCAAGGGAGCAAGAGGAAGCCAAGAAAACTTGGGTAAATATCTGTCTTCTTAGTTCTAAGCAACTGTAAACAGAAGGGGTCCTTTGTGATATTACAGAAAATGCAAAACTTTCCAGAGAGGCTTCTAAAAATATGCAATCCAGATATTGCCACTCTTATTGACATTGGAAATTACTTTTCACAGTAGCAAGTATACAAAACTTGAATCTATTCTGTCCAAAAAGGTTGAAATTGTCACCTAAGGGCAAATGTTATTTCTCATAATTATTCCGGGGAATTGTACTTTCTTCGTAATTAGAGACATGTAGTGGGTTATATAAAACTCTCCTTCCACAAATAAGAGCACTCTACGTAATACAAATAGGCCACTTCCTCCACATTATCCTACCTCTGGGCCTTAAAACATGCACAAAGAGAAACATGCCCCACTGGTTAGACAGAGGATAGTAAGGAATTTGTCATTCATTTGATTGTAAGCCTCTCAACTGAGAATAGCAATGAAGTAGATAACGGTAATAATTAGAGAATTGGAGGAGGTCAGGAGGAAAACTTTCTCATCTAGAGGGAACCAGATGGAGACAGAGAGTTCAATCCCATAAATCAAGTTGCAATATGACCACAACTTCCAGACACCGCAAAACTAGACCCATTATCAGTGCGTGACCCCAAGGTGAAGGGCTTCGTAGATCAGACCCTAGTACCTCTGTACTGGGAGACCCTGAACCACTTAAGCTGTCCGTCCCCTTCAGTGTTGGAACCCAACCCTGTTCCAGCTACTCGCATGACTTTAGCTTCCCCAGTGATGATTGTAACATTTGTTTTCTTTTTTTGTTGAAAATCCTGTTGTTTTCTTTGTTGCAGCCAAATCAAAGTACTTGATGGGGAAGATGAATATTACAAATCTCTGTCACCAGTGGACTGCATCCCTGAGGAGAACAACTCAGCCCACCCTTCCTTTTTTTCTTCATCCTCAAAAGGAGACTCTTTTACTCAACATTGAATTGTACTTCCTAACCCCAAATCTGTCCAGAGTAGTAACATTCATGGTAATCGACTGTCTTTGCATTAGTAAGCACTGACATGGGGTCAGCTTCTTTGGCCATATGGTCCATGCCTGAGCCTTACTGAACAACTTGCAGATTCCAAAACATCTTATCCTATCTCTACCACTCTCCCACATCTGTTGTGCAGCCTGAGCTGGGCGCTCCCTTCCTTTCCCATCCCATGAGTCCCTGTGGGTCACTGAGAACACCTTTACAACAGTATAAACAGCCATTCATGCTCCCAGTGTCTAGGAAGATAACAGACAGTCTCACCACAGTCTAATCATGGACACTGATAATATTTCTTGATTTTTGCTATCAAGTTACTTTTCAATCCATTCAGAATCTGCCCCAGTGGAGACCCAGGAGTCCCTTTCCTGCACTCTTCTCCACCCTCCCACCTTTGCTGGGCTTTTCTATCACTCCCACCTCCCCTAGAGTCAGGGCTCCATTGCTGAGTGCCCCATCCTGGAGGATTGGCCCCAAGATCTCCTAGGACAGGATAATTGCCTGTGTTTAGGCAGAGAGGCCTAAATCTTTCAGCTTTCTTAACCCCTCTCTTGTTAATTATTATGCTGAGAAAGCCTTTGCCTCTTTATTTCACCTTGCCAAGACACCCACACTACTTTGGTAGTGAAAAGAAAGGAGTGAGAGGGAAAGTTTGGACCTGTCACTTTGGTGACACGGAAAGTCCAGGTCACTTTATTCTGTAACTCTCCATTCACTTGTCAAATATCTCCATGAGGCTCTCAGTGGCTACGGTGGAAGGACTTGATATTGTCTATCTTTGTGTGCACGGAGCCTAGCACAGGGCCTCGCAGAGGGGATACCTAGTGAATGTAGACTATGTGGAAAGACTTAACTAAGTTACACAAGCATATCTGACAGGAACGTTACTTTCAATTCGTACACTATAATCTCTGATTTTTCACTACGTTTTGGATAATTCTATTGTAATGATGTTAGATAATACTCAATATGATTCAATATGACAAACTTTTTTGAGCACCTGCTTTATATAAAACATGACAAAACTGCTGTGTGATGTAATCAAAAACAAAGAAGCCCTATAAGACCCTTTCTCTAGAACAGATGTTCTTAATATTTTTCTTACTCAAAAATATGTGGTAGATAGTATGCAAGAAAAGCTGGGTGCAGTGGCTCAGGCCTGTAATCCTAGCACTTTGGAAGGCCAAGATGGGCAGATCCTGAGGTCAGGAGTTCGAGACCAGCCTGACCAACATGGTGAAACCCCATCTCTACTAAAAAAAAAAAAAAAAAATACAAAAATTAACCCAGCATGGTGGCGTGTGCCTGTAATCCCAGCTACTCAGGAGGCTGAGGCAGGAGAATAGTTTGAACCCAGGAGGCGGAGGTTGTAGTCAGCTGAGAGCATGCCACTGCATTCCAGCCTGGGCAACAGGGCAAGACTCTGTCTCAAAAAAAAAAAAAAAAAAAAAAAAAAAAGATAGTATGTAAGAAAATACCTAAATTTTGAGAGAAATAACCTTGAAGAAAATCTCTTCAGAGTTTTGAAAGGGAACACATTAACAGGCCTTTTATGGAGATAAATAATGAAATGAGGCATTTAAAGATCTCAGAAATTGTAATTTTATAAGAAAATGAAATAAATATAGCCAATTTTTCAATAGCTGAACTTCACCCAAAAGGTAATGTTTATAAGATAAGTAAGTAGAGCAGGAAAAATGCGGATACATTTTATTTTATAGTTTAAAACATAATGCATAGAATATATAAATTTTTCATGTTACTATTAATATATGAGTGCTTTTGGAAGTTTCACTTTTATCGATTGTCTACTTTTGGTTTGATAATATTACTGCTTTTCAAATTGTTGAATGGAAATGTTCATAACTCCCTGCTTGTCCATGCACAATGTAATTCTAAACCTGGCTTGTTTCTCATTTAAATGTATCTATAAATAAATTTAAAAAGAAAACAGAAGTAACTGTGGAATCATAATCCAGAAGCTCTGCATAGTTAAGTCGTTAATACAGCTGTACTCCTAAGAGTACTCTAGAAATGATGTTCACTTTCAGTCACAGTACAGAGAAAACAGACTGTAGACATTATTCTTGGGCTAGTCACAGTGCCACAAACTCAAAAGGCTATTTTTTTTTTTTGAGACAGATTTTTGCTCTTATTTCCCAGGCTGGAGTGCAATGGCGCGATCTTGGCTCACTGCAACCTCCACTTCCCGGATTCTCCTGCCTCAGCCTCCCTAATAGCTGGGATTACAGGCATGTGCCACTACACCCAGCTAATTTTGCATTTTTAGTAGAGACAGGGTTTCTCCATGTTGACCAAGCTGGTCTCAAACTCCCGACCTCAGGCGATCCGCCCACCTCAGCCTCCAAAAGTGCTGGGATTACAGGCATAAGCCACCGAACCCTGCCTCAAAAAGCAATTCTTAAACCTAGTAGATGAGAATGATGCAACCTGGAATCTTGTAACTTTCATTAGATTTATCAAAGTAATATGCACATGACAAAAATCAAATAGTCCAGAGGGTTTATAGTGGAGAGCAGTTGTCTTCTCTATGTGCGTCTCTCCAGGAAGCAATCATTGTTTGAAAATTATTTCTAATTCCTCTAATGGTTGCTAGCGTGCCTCTGAATAATTTGCTTCTATCTTCTTGATTTGTCATTTTAGACAATATTTAATCTCCCCCTTATGAAAAATGTAGATTTGGCCTGGCACAGTAGCTCAGGCCTGTAATCCCAGCACTTTGGGAGGCCAAGGCAGGCAGATCACCCAAGGTCGGGAGTTCAAGACCAGCCTGACCAACATGGAGAAACCCCGTTTCTACTAAAAATACAAAATTAGCCAGGCATGGTGGCACATGCCTGTAATCCCAGCTACTCGGGAGGCTGAGGCAGGAGAATCGCTTGAACCCAGGAGGTGGAGGTTGCAGCGAGACAAGATCGCGCCACTGTACTCCAGCCTGGCGACAGAGCAAGACTCCATGTCCAAAAAAAATAAAAATAAATAAAATAAGAAAACCAGCAGACTGAGCAATAATGTCAAGGCAAACATAAATGATTCTGGGAGTAGAACATTTTTTAAAAGTTCCACTGCAGACATTTAGTGTTCATATTCTGAGTTGCTGCTTCTTCCATTTTGATCATTTGCAGATATTATGCCTTCATCCACTTTTTTAAAAACTTTTTTTTTTTTTTGAGACAGAGTCTTGCTCTGTCACTCCAACTGCAGTGCAGTGGCACAATCACAGCTCACTGCAACCTCTGCCTCCTGGGGTTCAAGCAATTCTTGTGCCTCAGCCTCCTGAGTAGCTGGGATTACAGCCATATACCACCACACCCAGCTAGTTTTTCTATTTTTAGTAGAGATGGGTTTTTGCCATGTTGCCCAGGCTGGTCTCAAACTCCTGACCTCAAGCAATCGACCTACCTTAGCTTCCCAAAGTGTTGGAATTACAGGTGTGAGCCACTGCACCTGGCCCAAACTTTCTTTTCAAATATAATACATATCCAGAAAAAGGCACAAATCAGAAGATTCAGCTCAATAAATTATCAGAAAGTCAACGCCCATGTAACCATCCTCCCATCTAGAACAGAGCATTGTTAGCACCTAACAGGAAGCCTCTCTCCAGGTTCTTCCCAATTACCACTCCTGTCTGTGCCTCCCCAAAAATAAACATTCTCATGACTTTACTGGTAAACACTTCCTTGATTTTCTTTATAGTTTTATACTTACATGCATTCCAAAACGGTATAGTTAGGTTTTGCCTCATAATTAGGTTTGGAGAACTTTATATAAATGGAATGCTACAGTAAAAAAATTTTTAGGTCTTGTTTCATTCAATGTTGTATTTGCAAGGTTCATCTATGTCATGGAATGTAAATGTAGTTTGCTCATTTTCATGTCTTTGTAGTATTCTAATAGAAAAATATGACATAATTGATGTAGTCATTCTACCTTTTTTGTGTGTGTGTGAGACCGAATCTCACTCTGTCACCTTGGCTGGAGTGCAGTGGTACGATCTCAGCTGACTGCAACCTCCGCCTCCTGGGTTCAAGCGATTCTCCTGCCTCAGCCTCCCAAGTAGCTGGGATTACAGTCGCCTGCCACCACACCTGGCTAATTTTTGTATTTTTAGTAGAGATCGAGTTTCACCATGTTGGCCAGGCTGGTCTCGAACTCCTGACCTCAGGTGATCCGCCAGCCTCAGCCTCCCAAAGTGCTGGAATTACAGGTGTGAGCCACTGCGCCCGGCTACTCATTCTTTTAATGGACAAATACGAATTGTTTCCAATTTGGGGCTATTTTAGAAAGTGCTGCTATGAACATTATTGTATCTATCTCTTGCTGTCTATTTTTACATACTTTTCTGTTGGCTATATACCTAAGACAAGAGTTGCAGAGTCATAAGGTATACATATCTTTACTTCAATACAGAATGCCAAACTGTTTTCCAAAGTAGTCATACCAATTTACAATCCTATTAGTGGTATAAAAGAGCTCCCGTCGTTCTGCATTCTCACCAACTTTTGCCAACTCTTTGCCTGTCATCTGGGGACTCTGATGGGGTGCTGAATCCCAGAGTCTCACTGTGATTATAGCTTATATATCCCTCATTAATGATACTGGGCACATTTTATGTATTTTGTGCCCAACTTAGATAACTTTTATAACATGACCATTTTGAATTAGTTTAACCATTTTTTTCTTTTAATGTGAAGAAACATATTATATGTCAGTTATATGTGTTGCAAATATTTTCTCCACTAGGCAGCTTACCCTTTCATTCTTTTAAAGTGCCTTTGATGAGAAAAAAGTATGTGGTTTTAATGTGGTATAATTTATCAATCTTTTCCTTTTTTTTAACTTTTATTTTACGTTCTGGGATACACGAGCAGGTTTGTAACATAGGTAAACTCATGTCATGGGGGCTTGTTGTACAGATTATTTTGTCACCCAGCTTTTCCTTTTTGATTAGTGTGTTTTTATGGTCTGTTAAGAAATCTGGTGGCTCATGCCTATAATCCCAACACTTCAAGAGGCCAAGGTGGGCAGATTGCTTAAGCTCAGGAGCTCGAGACCAGACTGGGTAACGTGGCAAAACCCAGTCTCCACCAAAACTACAAAAATTAGCTCGGTGTGGTGGCATGTACCTGTAGCCCCAGCTAATCGGGAGGCTGAGGTGGGAGGACTGCTTGAGCCCCAGGAGGTCCAGGCTGCAATGAACTGTGATTGTACCACTGCACTCCAGCCTGGGTAACAGAGAACAAACAAACAAACAAAAAACAACAAAAAACTTTTCCTACCCCAAGGCCACAGAAATATTTGCTTTTAGAATCTCCTGGAAGCATTATTGTTTTGCCTTTCACATTTAGCTCCTCAACCCACCCAGAACTGCTTTTGTGAATAATGTGCAGTGAAGATCAATGTTCATGTTTTCTGTAGGGTTATTCAATTGTCTCAGCTCCATTTAATAAAAAGGCCATTATTTTCATACTGCTCTAAAACACTACCATTTATGTAAGTCAAGTGTTCATGGGTCTGTTTCCAGATTCTCTATTCTGTTCATTATTTGTTTTTCCTTGTCTTCAATGCTATACCTTTATAATGGGCTTCAGTATATGGCAACAGATGGCCTCCAACATTGTTTTTCTTCTCCAAGAGAAGCTTCCCCTTAGTCTCGGCCCTGTGTACATGATGGTATCAGTCAACCTCGGAAAAACAAAAGCTATTGGAGGGCCAGGCATGGTGGCTCATGCCTGTAATCTCAGCACTTAGGGAGGCCAAGGCAGGAGGATCTCTTCAGGCCAGGAGTTGGAGACTACCCTGGGCAACATAGTGGGACTCCCATCTCTACAAAAATAAATTTTTTTAATTAGCCAGACATAGTATGGATCCCTTCAGGCCAGGAGTTGGAGACCACCATGGGCAACATAGTGAGACCCTATCTCTACAAAAAAAGAAAAAAAAATTGTGTCTTTTTTTTTTTTTTTTTTTGAGACAGAGTCTTGCTCTGTCACCCACGCTGGAGTACAGTAGCACAGTCTCAGCCCACTGCAACCTCTGCTTCCCAGGTTCAAGCAATTCTCCTGCCTTAGCCTCCCGAGTAGCTGGGATTACAGATGCCCACCAGCACAGCTGGCTAATTTTTCCATTTTTAGTAGAGATGGGGTTTCACCATGTTGGCCAGGCTGGTCTTGAACTCCTGACCTCGTGATCCTCCCACATCGGCCTCCCAAAGTGCTGGGATTACAGGTGTGAGCCACGGCGCCCAGCCAGAAAAAATTGTTTCAATTAGCCAGGCATGGTAGTGTGCACCTGTAGTCCTAGCTACTTGGGAGGCTGAGGTGGGAGGATCATTTGAACCCAGGAAGTCAAGTCTGCAGTGAGCTCTAGGTTGTACACTACACTCCAGCCTGAGTGAAAGAATGAGACTGTGTCTCTAAATAATACTAATAATGTTAAAACTATTGGGATTTCTTTCGAATTATCTTGAATTTATAAGGGAATTTGAAAGGAATCATCATGTTTACAATATTGACTTTTTCAATCCATAAATGTGGCATATTCTTCCATTTATTTAGTTATTTATTCCTTTTGGTCTCTAATGATTTATACTTTTTTTTTTTTTTTTTTTTTTTTTTTGGAGACAGAGTCTCGCTCTGTCACCTAGGCTGGAGTGTGTTGGCATGATCTCAGCTCACTGCAACCTCTGCCTCCTGGGTTCAAGCTATTCTCCTACCTCAGCCTCCTGAGTAACTGGGATTACAGACATGCGCCACCAGGCTGACTAATTTTTTGTGTTTTCAGTAGAGACAGGGTTTTGCCACATTGCCCAGGCTGGTCTTAAACTGCTAAACTCAAGCAATCCACCCGCCTCTGCCTCCCAAAGTGCTGGGATTACAGGCATGAGCCACTATATGCAGCCAATGATTTATAATTCTACATGAGAATTTTGGCACAGCTTTTATTAGTTTTATTTCTATGTGCCACATATGATTTGATGTTATATGAAAGGTTTTTTAGTTATTTTCTATTTGTTTCTGTTATATGGAAATACAGTTGATTTTTAGCATTTGAGATCCACAACTTTGCTAAATTTACTCATTAATTCCAATAATCTATCTGTGGATACCTTTGGATTTTCTGTCTATACAATTTTACTATCTGCAAATAACTATAGATTTTTTTTTCTTTTCAATCTTTATACATTTTTCTTGACTTACTGCCTGTATCATTTAGCTATCACTACATTACCCAAAACAACTACATATTTCTCACAAGTCTAGGGGTTGGCTGAGTATTTCTACTGATTTGAGCTAGTCTTGCTGTGTCACTTGTGCATCTGCAATTAGCTACAAATGAGCTAAGCAGCTTTGTTGCTTTTGGCTGAGTTTCTCACATACTTGGGACCACAGCAGAGACAGCTGGGCTAACTTAGTTCTTTTCTACAGGGTCTCAAGCTCCAAGTTGCTATTATTCTCAGTGGCAGTGGCAGAGCCTCCAAGAAGGGAGGGGAGAGAAAGAGGTCTCTTGAATCTCAGAAGTACTACATTGACAATTCCACCACATTCTTTTAATCAAACCAAATCACAGGGCTAGATATTTTTAATATTGTACAACCTATTATAAGATCTTCTTTATCATTTGTGATGTTGATTGTCACTTATTTTTTGTTATTGAGTTCTAGTTACTCATATTATGAACAGAGAACAATTCAATAATGATTTCAAGTCTGAAATTTGTTGAGACTTTATAGCTGGAGTGCAGTGGTGCAATCATAGCTCACTGCAGCCTCAAACTCTTGGGCTCAGAGATCCTCCTGCCTCAGCCTCCTAAGTAGGTGGGACTATAGGCACATGCCACTGCACCCAGCTAATTGTGTGCGTACATGCACGTGTGTGTGTCTGTGTGTGTGTAGAGACAGGACTCTCACTTTGTTGCCCAGGCTGGTCTTGAACTTCTGGCTCAAATAATCCTTCTCCTTTCATTCTCTCAAAGTGCTGGGATTACATGGGTTTACAGGGATAAGCCACAGTGCCCAGCCAATTTTTGTCAAAATGTTAATACATTTTAAAGCTAGAATACATATAAAACTATAATACATTTAAAAATATAATATGGGTGCATACAAACTCTTTTATCATTCTCTTGTGGCTACCCAAGAAATTACAGTATGCATCCTTAACTTATCCAATAATAGTAATCCAATAATAGTCATCTAATATTTGTATTTTTACTCTCTACCTAGACAATTCCAGGATTCAAGGACCTCAAAACACTATATTTCTGTGTGTGTTCATATATATATGTGTTGATATATATATATACACACACACAATATAATGTATATATTCCTTCTTATTTTGCCCCTATTGTGGTATATTTAATTTTGTAGCTATTACAAGTCACATAAGACATTATTATTATTGTTTACATTACTCTTCATTTCTTCTCACATCTCTGACCTGCTATTCTGGGATCGATTTTCTTCTGCCTAAAGAACCCTCTTCAGTGTTTCCTTTAATGTGAATCTGCTGCTGTGAGTTTTCATTTAACAGAAAATGTCTTTATTTCCCGGTCATTCTTGAAAGACGAGTTTGGTGGGTACAGAATTCTATGTTGGTGGTGATTTTCTCCTAGCACCTTAAAGGTGGTACTTCATTATCTTCTAGTTCTCGTTGTTTCTGCGGAAAGGTCAGCTGTGAGTCAAGTTGTTGTTCCTTTGAAGATAATCAGTCTTCTTCCCTGCTTTTAAGGTTTTCTCTTCCTTTGGTTTTTGGCATTTTTACGATAATGTGGTTCTTATTCATGTTTTCTTACTTTCTTGGTTATTTGTTTATTGCATGCTGGAAATTGCATTTGCAAAATTATTGTAAAGATAATTTGAGGCCCAGGATAATATTTCCTTCCTCCATAAAATAGTAATATAGTCATATTTCCTGGGGGCATGAGTAAGTCAGGATCACTTTAATCCAACTTCAGAGCTGTAATGATTTGAAACTGGCCTACAGTTCCTCTAAGAGCAGTTCACTCTCTGGTTCACTATCTCCTACAGTGCAGCTCTTTGTGATCCTAAGTCAAAGTGCAAGTGTGTTGAGGGCTAGATGTTTAAGACTTCAACTTCTGTCCCATTGGTCCCACACTGCTCAGCCTCACAGCTTCTTAGTTACCTCTTCTGGAAGGGGCAAATGCCTCCCAGAACTCTCCTCTTAGAATTTTGTCTTCTGGCTGGGTGCGGTGGCTCACGCCTGTAATCCCAGCACTTTGGGAAGCAGAGGCAGGTAGATCACGAGGTCAGGAGTTCGAGACCAGCCTGGCCAACATGGTGAAACCCTGTCTCTACTAAAAATACAAAAATTAGCCAGGCATGGTAGCATGCACCTGTAATCCCAACTACTTGAGAGGCTGAGGCAGGAGAATTGCTTGAAACTGGGAGGTGGAGGTTGCAGTGAGCCGAGATTGTGCCACTGTACTCCAGCCTGGGCGACAGAGCAAGACTCTGTCTCAGAAAAAAGAAAAAAAGAATTTTGTCTTCTACTAGACCTTGGTTCAGTATTTCCCTACTCTCTTGCTAGCTCTCCAATGCCTTCAATAAGGTATATTTTTTATTTTGTCCTAATTTTCAAGAGGAGGCCAATTTGAGTCACCTATTTCTTTATTACTAAAAGCAAGCATCTTCTTCTATCCATTTGCCATCTTCCAGAAATACGTTGAAATCTGCCTTCTCTTGATCAGTCCCTCTTCCAGTTTTATCACTATTTTGAGCTTATTCTCTTTAGTTTTTATTTATTGTTATTTAAATTATAGGCATGTACCATCAAAGCAGCCAATTTTTAAATTTTTGTAGAAACAGAATCCCACTATGTTGCCCAAGCTGGTCTCAAACCTCTGGGCTCAAGCAATTCTCCTACCTCAGCCTCCCAAAGTATTGGGATTAAAGATGCAACTGAGAAGAAAAATCCGGAGAAATTGAGGAGATAAATGTGTGCATGCTATATCTGCCATGTTGTACCAGGTCCTGCTAAAAATTATTTTTAAGTAACTTAAAATCACTTGTTAATATTAGGATTCAGGTTGGGTATGGTGGCTCATGCCTGTAATCCCGGCACTTTGGTAGGCTGAGGCAGAAGGATCTCTTGAGCCCAGGGGTTCAAGACCATCCTAGGCAACATTGTCTTTACAAAAATTTAAAAATTATCTGGTATGGTGGCACACGCCTGTAATCCCAGCTACTCAGGAGACTGAGGTGGAAGGATTGCTTGAGTCCAAGAGGCCAAGGCTGCAGGGAGCCATAATCACACCACTGCACTTCAGCCTGGGAGACAGAATGAGACCCTGTCTCAAAAAAATAAACAGAAAAATAAACATTAGGATTTGAACTATTATTTTTATAACAACTGTTTTGAAATATAATTCGCATACCATATAATTCCCCCTTTTAAAGTAAAGTCAATGTACTTTGAACTGTTATTAACAATAAATTATTTGTGCCATGCCTTATGACAATTCTTCAGATACTACTGGGGGTTTCTGTTTGTTTGTTTTTGAGACAGGGTCTCACTCTGTCACCCAGGCTGGAGTGCAGTGGTGCAATCTCAGCTCACTGCAACCTCTACCTCCTGGGCTCAAACGATCCTCCCACCTCAGCCTCCCTAGTAGGTGGGACTACAGGTGCCCACCACCATGCCCAGATAATTTTTTGTATTTTTTGTAGAGATGGGGTTTCACCATGTTGCCCAGGCTGGTCTTGAACCTCTCTGCTCAAATGATCCGCCTGCCTCAGCCTCCCAAAGTACTGGGATTACGGGCATGAGCCACTGCACCCAGCCAGATACTACTGTTTTAAGACACTGTTGTGGAGCTGCTCCAGGAGCTTACAACATAGAAGGGGAGATGGGACACATGCATAGACATTTACAATAGGAAATGGCAAAGTAAGTAAGATGAGATGAGAGGAGGCCACATTAAGCAGTGTTTCATGAAGGAATTAGTATTTAAATTGAATCTTGAATGGTCCGTAGAGCAGAAATGGCCAGAGGTAGGATAAACTGACATCCCATCAAGTGGGTCACCAGGACTGCTGGGCTGGCCCTTGATGAGGTTTAGAGAAAGCCTTCCTGCCCCCACATTCTAAGAAGCCTTGTGCAACTGGAACAACTAAGTGTCCTGGAAGAGCCCAATCAGAGGAAATAGGAAACTTCTGGCCCTGTTGTTTTGTTTTGTTGTTGTTTTTTGTTTTTGAGATGGAGTCTCACTCTGTCAACCAGGCTGGAGTGCAGTGGTGCAATCTCAGCTCACTGCAAACTCTGCCTCGCAGGTTCAAGTGGTTGTCCTGCCTCAGCCTCCTGAGTAGCTGGGACTACAGGCATCTGCCACCACGCCCAGCTAATTTTTTATTTTTAGTAGAGACGGGGTTTCACCATATTGGCCAGGCTGGTCTTGAACTCTTGATCTCAGGTGATCCGCCTGCCTCGGCCTCCCAAAGTGCTGGGATTACAGGCGTGAGCCACCATGCCTAGCTCCCTGTTGTCGTTTTGAATAGAACATAGTCAAACTAAAAATAAAAGGTAAAACTGGAGAAGTAGACTGGGGGTTGGGGGGACTTTGAACGCTATAGTAAGGAGTTTGGACTCTATTTAGTAAGCAATGAGAAGCCACAGGGGATTTTGTTCAGAGGAATGCCATAAACAGAGTTGAAATTTGAAGAGGGCTTGTTGGCAGTTATGTAAAGGAGAGAAGCAAGAGACAAGGAGATCAATTGGAAGATGCATGAAGTAGTTCAGCAAAAGGTAAGGAACATCTAAGCTAGAGTAATGATAGGAGAATAGAGAGGGGCTTGAGACCAACACATCCTGCAAAAACATCACTTTACATACTGGAGGGCATGGGCTACAGAAGGAAGGGGTGGAGGAAGGACACATTAAAGATGATGCCATGCAGAAGAAATGGGTTAAGATCTGGCTCCACAGTGTTTTAACTGCGTGACTAGGACAAGTCACTTTAGTTTCCTGTGGCCTCAGACAACTCCAGAAACTTGGTGGCAGAAGGAAGGAAAGAAATGGAAAGGTAATTAAAGGGGTATGGGATTGGCCAGATTTTTAGGCTGGAAATGATCAGAAACTGAAGAGGAGGATTAGGATTAAGGTTTAGATTGAAGATGGGAGGGATTAAATATTTTCTATGTTCATGAACTAGATGAAGTTCAAGAGTGAAAAAATCAGTATATTAATTGGACTTCACATTCTTACTAATCATTATAGTAGTCATCGAAACGTAGTTTGCTGACGGCTGTGTTTGCTAATGTTGACTTATGGGATTTCATAATGTATTTATTACCAGTTCCTTGGTGACCATTAACGTCACCTCCAACAGGAAGGGCCAGTTATAACACATATACCATTTTATAGATATTTCAAAGTTCAGAGACTATCCCTAAAGTAAATGTTTGGGTATTGCTTTTTTTAATTGCATATGGTGCCGCTTTTCTATGTAGCTTTGACAGAATTACATTAATTTTTATCCTAAATCAAATTTGTGTGAAATGGACATTTTAAAGACATACTGAGATATTTTCACTTAAATGCTTATTTGTATCCATAACTAACTCATAATCTCATATTTAATTATATGTGGTGGTCTGAATTATTTGATCCATGGAGGACCTCTAATAAAGTCACTAACTGGTTATTGATCAAGTTAATTGGTTAAATGACTGAACAGGTCATCAATTCAGATTGTGTCTCTGTCTAAAAACCAGTCTGACTGCTTTTACTGAAGTGTCCAGCCAAATCAGACTTTGTTGTTGTTGTTGTTGTTGTTGTTTGAGACGGAGTCTCACTTTGTTGCCCAGGCTGGAGTGCAGTGGAGTGATCTCAGCTCACTGCAACCTCCACATCCCAGGTTCAAGAGCTTCTCCTGCTTCAGCCTCCCAAGTAGCTGAGACTACAGCCCGCCGCTACGCCTGGCTAATGTTTTGTATTTTTAGTAGAGACGGGGTTTCACCATGTTGGCCAGGCTGGTCTCGAACTCCTGACCTTGTGATTTGCCTGCCTCAGCCTCCCAAAGTGCTGGGATTACAGGCATGAGCCACCACACCCAGCTTCAAAGCTGGTTTTCATTATACTCACATTAAATGTAGAGAAGGATTTTGTGCATTTACCCATGACACACACGAACCATGGACAACCCGTGAACACAGTGGGTGGTTGGGGCGGACACTATACTTGTTTAGTTGGGTAGTGCTTCCCACTTCCGTGAACCTCTGGTATTTACTGTTCTCCAAACCAGCTCCTTGGTCGGCTGACAGTAAAAAATGCTGGTTTTTGAGTCACGCAGAATGTTTTCTTCATTTGTATACTATTAATATATTACTGGGCCACATATCATTCAAAATAAAAGAAGGGGAACAAAAATAAAACCACAAAGACAAAACCCTTATTGCCATTCACCCTGCAATGTTAAAAGCAAAGAAACAACTCCTACCAACTAACATTTCCTTGACAACACTACACGGTTGGATGCCTCTTGCCTCTACTACACAGTGTAGAGACATAAGTAATGCCATATCACTGCCCTCTACACACAAAGGCTATATTTTAGAACAGTAAGAATTCTTAGAAAATACATAGGCCAATCCACTCTTTACAGGACAAGACAGAGATCCAGTGAGTCACTAACAGAGTCAAGAATCTAGGTTGATTTTTTCTGCATTCTGTGCTCGTTGGACCAAACTGCCAACGATATACTATCCAAGAACAGCCTTGTCAGCACACAGAACAGACAGCTTGCTTAGAATGAAGAGGTTTTGCCAGGTGCAGTGGCTCGCGCCTGTAATCCCAACACTTTGGGAGGCCGAGGTAGGCGGATCCCCTGAAGTCAGGAGTTCGAGACCAGCCTGGCCAACACGATGAAACCCCATCTCTACTAAAAATAGAAAATTAGCTAGGCATGGTGGTGTATGCCTGTAATCCCAGCTACTTGGGAGGATGAGGCAGGAGAATCACTTGAACCGGGGAGGCAGAGATTGCAGTGAGTCAAGATCGCACCATTGCACTCCACCCTGGGTGACAAAGCAAGACTGTCTCAAAAAAAAAAAAAAAAAAAAAAAAGCTGATGTTTTTATCTCATTTCTATCTGAGAATAACAATAACTGACATGTATTGAGTACTTGTGTACCAAGCCCTGGCTTTACCCCTACTGCTTCATTTAATCTTCACAAGTAACCTATTAGATAAATGTTTTCATCATTGTTAGTAACATTTTTTATAAGAAACTGAGGTGTAGAGCAATTTAGTGACTCACCAAAGACCTCACAGTTTGCAGCAGGGATTTGAGCCTGGGCAGCGACTCCAGAGTCCTTAATTACTACTTTACACTGCCATGTAGACAACTCCAGCCTCCATAAGAAGCTTCACAGAAGGGGCCTGGTGGTGGGTCCATGAAGAAAGTTGTGGAGACTCCAGATTGCCAAAGGTGCAGTGGAGGCAGAGGTAGAAAGAAGTCTGAATCTTTGAGACAACTATTATTAATAGTTTACACAATTATCAAAGGTCTTGAGGCAGCGTGGACTAGCCTTTAGAGAGCCTTGCAGAGAAATTTCCGATCTCTTGATGACAATTAATAAGGCAATGGGGGAAATGATGTGAGTCTTCTCTTTGGAGACCACCCTGAGCCATCTTTTTTCCCATAGAAGAGTGCCTAAAATTATTCTTACAATCTATGCTTCGGTTGTAATTAGTTCCTCAGATGAGTTATCTTTTGAGAGCTGGTCCTGAGACAATGAATTGGGATAAGCAAGTTTGTTGGAGATCTGCGGGCAATAAGAAGTGTGGGGCATGTACTGCAAAGGCAGATGGAGACACAAAGCAGGAAGAACACTAACAAGCAAAGAAAACCTGCAGGGATAAAGGAAAGCAGGAAAAATGGAAGACAACTTCTCTATCAGTTCTCGCTGTAGTTCTGATATTCAGAAACTAAACTGAAGAACTCAGCCAGTTACCCAACTATTGTGCAAGTATAACTCTAAATTAACAGTCTTTATTTTCAAAAGTCCTGAATTAGAAATAGTATGCTATTCCTATGCCACGTGATTTTTGGTTAGCGATCATTTCTGCTTTCATTCAAAGAACATTCAGACCAAAAATTCAAGCATATAACTCATTGGGCTTCTCCCCAGCAACCCAATAGTAAATTTATCCAGGGAGTAAAATAAATATTATAAACTTTTCTTTTTTTTTTTTTGAGACAGAGTTTTGCTTTTGTTGCCCAGGCTGGAGCTGCAACCTCCGCCTCCCAGGTTCAAGCAATTCTCCTGCCTCAGCCTCCCGAGTAGCTGTGATTACAGGCATGCACCACCATACCCAGCTAATTTTGTATTTTTAGTAGAGACGGGGTTTCACCATGTTGGCCAGGCTGATCTCAAACTCCCGACCTCAGGTGATCCGCCCACCTTGGCCTCCCAAAGTGCTGGGATTACAGGCATGAGCCACCACGCCCCGCCTCAACTTCCTTAATTACTTACGTGCAAAATTTGCTCCTCATCTTGGCCATTCAGAGAAGTGGCATTTCTCAATGGTATGTGTTGACAAACTACCACCTGTAAGGGCCAAAGCTCCTAACCCACAGTGTTTTTGGTTTTGTATTGTTTTGTTTTTGGCGATGGAGTTTTGCTCTTGTTGCCCAGGCGGGAGAACAATGGCATGATCCGGGCTCACCGCAACCTCTACCTCCTGGGTTTAAGTGATTCTCCTGCCTCAGCCTCCCAAGTAGCTTGGATTACAGGCATGCACCACCATGCCTGGCTAATTTTGTATTTTTAGTAGAGACAGGGTTTCTCCATGTTGGTCAGGCTGGTCTCGAACTCCTGACCTCAGGTGATCCGCCCGCTTCAGCCTCCCAAAGTGCTGAGATTACAAGCGTGAGCCACCGTGCCCAGCATGGTTTTTTTTTACTAGAGATGAAGGTCTCACTGTGTTGCCCAGGCTGGCCTCAAACTCCTAGGTTCAAGCTATCCTCCTGCCTCAGCCACCCAGTTAGCTAGGACTATATTGATTGCCCTGTACCCAGCTCCAAAGTGTCTTTTTATAGATAAAGTTTTATTGGCACACCGTCACACCCATTCATTTACATATTGTCCATAGCTGCTTTCACACTACAACAGTAGCGTTGAATAGTTATGACAAAAACCTTATGGCCTACAAAGCCTAAAATATTTACTATTGGCCCTTTACAGAAAAAGTTTGCCAACCCCTAGTCTAGACTACTAATGAGAGAAATGGAGGAAAAACTTTTTTTCTAACAATTTTGGGGGGAACACCATATAAATTTGGCTTAGTAAAAGACTCTTGGACCGCCTCCAGAAAATTGTGCCAAAGAGTTTAGAAAAATAAATATACAATAAAAGTAAACACACACATACACACAAAACAGCGAACTTCAGGTAACTATAGAATGGGAGAGATGGGGCGGGAGGCTGGTCACAGAAACCTGATTGTCCCTCTCAGCTTTGGAGGGCAGAGAGAAGTACTGGGGGCAGGAGCCACCTTTTCTTCTTCAGAAATAGGAGAGAGATGAGAGGAGATTCTTGGGACCTGACCCAGGGCAGGAGCGGTAAAAATAGCGATGCTAAGCCGGTGTTTCTCCAAGAGCCTCCCAGCCCAGTAATTCAGAGCTGCCTGCAGTGCTCAGTACAGTAGACCTTTCTCTGGGCCCACCCAGACCTGCCCAATCAGGGCCTCTGTAGTGGGGTGAGGGAAAGTCTAGACGCCAAAGAGATTTCCACGCACAAAAAAGTATGAGAACCCCTGTTGAAATATTTATGAATTAATTTACAGGCCTTTAGCTTTAAATGAACTAAAACATTGATTTAAACAAGTTTGGCTAATATTATAATGGAGTTTGTTAAAACTCAAGCCCTTAAAGCGCCATGATGAGTGACAGAAATTTACCTTGGAGTGGGACCTTCTTCCCACCCTCTTCTCTCCAGCTTCCCTGTCTCTCCCAAACCCTTTCTCCCTTTCATCATATGGGAAGGGCTGTAGGGCTAAAAACCAAACAATAAAAGCAGCAGCAGCAGCAGCAGCAACAACAAAGACTAAAGACCAGATGCAGGGCAGGAGTAGGCATTAGATCATGGCTAAGAAAGGTCGCTGAAAAAAGCAGAGAAGGCAAAACATTTACATTTCTGTTGTAGACATTTCCATATATACATATCACATTCGATCTGTAAAGATTAACAAAACTGGCAGAATTTATCCCTGAAATAGGAATCTCCTTCCAAATTATCCCTGAAGCTAAACTTCTTAATAATGATTACAGATGATATATGCGAGTATCCCTATTGCAAGAAGTTTTCCTCAATCTCTCTATCCTGTTCTTGTGCTGCCTAAACATACTGACACCTAGGGGTCCCTTTCTTCCTCATCCTGCTGCTCTCAGAAGCCTTTTGCTCCACTGACCACTCTTCTATCCTTGGCCAGGTTCTCTCTCCATCTTCTTAACCTACCTTTGTCCCCACACTCCTACGTATTCTGTGATGCTTTAGACAGAAAGATGAAATAAATATCCTTGCCCTCCAGTCTCATGCCATCTACATGAGACAGCTATCAAATAAACCCAAATCAGATGTTCAGTTCAACACAGCTCTTCCTGGCCACTCCTCAGCTCCTTCTCTTGCTCCTCTTTCTGCTCACCGTGAGTGGAGCTTCAATTTAGGTTGGGGGATGGCCGGTAAGCATAATGAAAAAATCAGCTACATGGTGTATCTAAAGGTGCCCGACATCCTGGTTTGCTTCAGATAGACTCAGATTGTAGACATTGCCCTGGCTCCCCTCAGTCCAGTTGATGACGCCTTTCACTCTCAGAAGGGTCATATTTGATCAATAAATTGTACAGTCACTCTAAGTATGTTTGAAGTTAATAAGGATCATGGAAAGAAGGGAGAACAGAGAGTGGATTGCAATTTTAACAGGGTGGTCCGGGTGGGTCTGATCAGAGCAAGAGACATTCGAGCTAAGATTTGAAGGAGATGAGAGAATTGGCCAGAAGAATATGATTTTTAAAGTCTACATCCTTATTACAAAACATGGAAATAATACCAAAGTGTAAAAAGTTGCCTCTCTTTCTTCCCTACTTAATTTCTACTGTTAAACAGTATTTTTTTGCACTTTGGGAGGCCAAGGCAGGCGGATCACGAGGTCAGGAAATTGAGACCATCCTGGCTGAAACAGTGAAACCCCATCTCTGCTAAAAATACAAAAAAAATTAGCTGGGCATGGTAGCACGTGCCTGTAGTCCCAGCTACTCAGGAGGCTGAAACAGAAGAATCGCTTGAACCTGCGAGGTAGAGGCTGCAGTGAACCGAGATCGCACCACTGCATTCTAGCCTGGGCGAAACAGCGAGACTCCATTTCAAAAAAAAAAAAAAAAAAAAAAAGTTTCTTTTTCAGGCATATATAAGCCTTTAAAACATAAGTTGTATCATATTGCATACCATATGGCATTTTAGAAGCAACAACTTGTTATGAAAACATCACATTCTACATCTTAAATATATACAATTTAATTTTAAAATAAAATAAAATGATATTTTAAAAAATTATTACTTCATCTAAATCAAATGGGCTCTAGTGAAAGAAGGGAGTGAGGCATTTGGGGGAAAGCTTGGGGAGAAGGGAGAAAAGGCTTTAACTTTTCTTGGTAATGGAGTTTATGCTAAGACTCAATGCATCTTGCAGGCTACAGCAAGTTTCTATAAAACATACAGCAATAGGCCAGTCGCAGTGGCTCACGCCTGTAATCCCAGCACTTTGGGAGGATGAGGTGGGTGGATCACAAGGTCAGGAGTTCAAGACCAGCCTGGCAACATGGGTGAAACCCCATCTCTACTAAAAATACAAAAATTAGCCAAGTGTGGCGGTGGGCGCCTGTAGTTCCAGCTACTTGGGAGACTGAGGCAGGAGAATCCCTTAAAACCGGGAGGCAGAGGGTGCAGTGAGCCAAGATCATACCACTGCACTCCAGCTTGGGTGACAGAGCGAGACTCCATCTCAAACAAAAACAAAAAGCATACAGAGATAGGCCGGGCGCGATGGCTCACACTTGTAATCCCAACACTTCAGGAGGATGAGGCGGGCAGATCACAAGGTCAGGAGTTCGAGACCAGCCTGACCAACATGGTGAAACCCCATCTCTACTAAAAATACAAAAAAATTAGCCAGTGGTGGTGGCATACACCTGTAATCCCAGCTACTCAGGAGGCTGAGGCAGGAGAATCGCCTGAACTGGGAGCGGGAGGTTGCAGTGAGCCAAAATTACACCACTGCACTCCAGCCTGAGCAACAGAGCGAGACTTTGTCTCAAAAAAAAAAAAAAAAAAAAAATTGGGCACGGTGGCTTACGCCTGTAATCCCAGCACTTTGGGAGGCCAAGGCGGGCGGATCACGAGGTCAGGAGATCGAGACCATCCTGGCTAACATGGTGAAACCCCGTCTCTACTAAAAATACAAAAAATTAGCTGGGTGTGGTGGCGTCCGCCTGTAGTCCCAGCTACCCAGGAGGCTGAGGCAGGAGAATGGCATGAACCCAGGAGGCGGAGCTTGCAGTGAGCCGAGATCGCGCCATTGCACTCCAGTCTGGGTGACAGGGCGAGATTTCGTCTCAAAAAAAAAAAAAATACAGAGATAGTGAGGATGATCGCAAAGAATGCTTTAAGGATAATATCTCTCCGTGTAGAAGTTGAAGAATTTGATAATCTCAGTAGCAGTGAAATCAGCAAAGAAGTATTTGAAAGATTTCACTAACACCATGAACGCATTGGATTCATTTCTTTTCTTCACTGGGGTTCCCTTCTTTCTTTCCCCTACAAATAGGGAAGAGGGTGGGTGTCATTGACATTATGGATGAGTTTTTATTTTGTTTCTCCTCCTTCCTGACCCCTCCTCCACCCCATCTGAAGAGTGGGGCCATCATGATGTCACATTAAGCTAAGGGTATCCGTAAGGATAAAAGGCGGGGTACAAGATCATGATTTATAATAGAAACACTTCTCCATGACCAGCATATTGTAAGCTCCACTTGATCAAGTTAATGTCATGGCAAGTTAAGTGTGTAATTTATTTCTTTGGGTGAAACTAGTTCTACAATAACGGTACATTTTATGTACAATCTGTCAGCAGGCACTGGGTTAATAAAAAGACCATATCACCAAGACATTTATAGAACCAGATCCAGTACATCTTAGTAATTGATTCTTCCTTTGGTGATTTATTATTATTGTGAAGGCATATGGACTGATACTGGGTGTTCAGGACTTCAAAAATATCAGAATGAAAAGTAAAAAGATTCAATCTAGCATCTGGACATTATGGCCTACCATGCACCAGGCATTATCTGGCTTTTTCTAAATAGTATCAGCATGTTCCCAAGTCTCTGGAGGACAAAACACCCCGGCTGAAACCATCACTTGTCAGTCCTGAATTTAGGGTATGTAGACATAGCTTAATACCATAACTCAGAAAGAAGCGGGGAAGCCATTAGCAAATAGGATAAATCCTTGTTAAGTTAGAGCTAATTAGACAGCGTATATAAGACTTTCAGTGGTTTAAATTGAATTCCCTCTGAATTGTGAGGATCTTATTCATGAATAAGAGTCTGATTAGCTTTAGTAGCTTTTCCAAAGTATGTGTTCAGCAAAATAAGACCTTCCCTCAGAGGCTGAGTCTAGCAACTCAGTCTCATAAAGCGATATGTTTATTAGTTTGTAATGTAAGTCTATAAACTATAGTGGATTTTTTGTTTTTGAAACAGGGTCTCACTCTATCGCCCAGGTTGGAGTGTGGTAGTGCGATCACAGCTCACTGCAGCCTCGACCTCCTGGGCTCAGGTAATCCTCCTACCCAGCCTCCTGAGTAGCTGGGATTACAGGCACATGCCACCACGTCTGTCTAATTTTTTTTATTTTTAGTACAGATGGGGTTTCGCCATGTTGCCCAGGCTGGTCTCAAGCTCCTGGGCTCAAGTGATCTGCTTGCCTAGGCCTCCCGAAGTGCTGGCATTTCAGGTGTGAGCCAGCACTCTTGAACTACAATGTTTTTATTAGTGACTTAATTTTTCTTACAAGAGTCCATTTTATATCAGATGATAATATTTTATATGGAATAAAATATCCTTTTCTTTTTTAAAAATTGTATCATTTAGGCCTTCCACAAAGTCAGACTACCCATCCACAGCACACACACACTCATTCTCAAGTAATGCAATTGAACTGCCCTATCATCACTATGCAAAGCTACGTAAAATAACATAAGTGCGTTAGGATGTATTTCACCCAGCTTTTGTCTATAGGAAAATCAGAGAAAAAATGAAATGGGTGTCTATCCCTAATTCCTAACAGTAAATGTCCTTGCCTTTGGACCTCTCTGTGTTCTTGGACAGAAAGAGAGAGATCAAGGTGAAAAATATCAAGGAGTAAGAACAGACAAGGCTAAGATGAAAGAAGTTTGCCAACCACCTGCTAGATGGGAAAATCCTTACAGTTCATGAGCATCTGAATTGCCCAAGATTTTCTTATAGAGAGACATAAGTTATACATAGAAGATGAATTGCCTGAGCCTCTGATTCACAAACTCTCTAAGACTGCCTAATGTTATTTTAAAAAATGTATGAATACATACATCTTCATTTTTACTTTATAATCTGAGCTAGGGAAAATTTACTACAGCAGTATCGTCCAGGCCTCATTACCTCTTGGTTAATTAGCTAACATTTGTAAAGTGCTTTGAAGATGAAAAGCATCATATAAATACTAAGAATTATTAAATAATATGAGGGAGAAATCATAAAATAGCTACATTGTTAACATTAATTTGTATTTTATCTGATTATCTTCTCCCTAGCATTTGACATTTAGGGCTGGACTATATATAAAGGCCGAGGAAGTTACCATGTCTATTACAGCTGTACTCAGGATTTTAACTAGCTCCAAATTCATACTTGCCAAAAAACAAGTTTCAAGCAGAAACAAATCAACTGTCCAGAGATCACCACTTACTGATTAAAGTGTTAACTAGTTAAGCAAACAATTTCACCCCCCCCCCACCCACAGTTAAAAGGAAAGGTATATTAATCCAGAGACTATTAATAAACATTTCTACTTCAAAAAAACACAAAATATACTCATGAATAGTGAGCTCAGCCAGACCATTTTGGTGTGAAACATGTGATTCCACTTTGCACCCACTGTACATTTGCAGATCCTGCTGCTGAGTAGCTCAGGGCGGTATATTATGCAGTGTTGACTGTTCCCAACATTTTGCTGTCATCAAAGTGAGTTAAACAAACTTTTCTGAAGCTGCAGTTCCACTCCCTGTCATCTCACCTCTCCCTTCCCCTAATCCCAAATGGACAGAAGGACAGGCAAACCTGCCTTAGAAAGTCTTTGGCAGCCTGCCAGGGACTGACACAAGGGGGGAAAAAGCTATAGTAAAATATTATTTAAATATATGTATCATGAAAGCTTTCAATAAAACAGGAAATAATAGATCAAGTACATTCAAAGTACTTGCAAACTGCTTAATTGAGTAAGGGCAAGTCAAACTCTTCTGATCACAGCAACTTCCTTATTGTAAAGCCCACTTCAGTGATACTGAAGTTAATCCCAAGTCCTGTTACAGGAAACGCATCCTTATTAAAGTAACATTAAGTGCTCCTTTTTTATTGATCTTTCCCTTCAGCTTAATGATAGAAACTTACTGATGTTTTAATAATAACCTCACAAGCTTTATCTCATTTTACTTTGCCTTGGTACTAAAAGATGCAGTGGAAACTAACTTAACATAAACATTTTGCAGATGTCTTTAAAGGCCAGAGGGAGGTGAAAAAAAAAAGATTCAATTGAGCTGTGTGTTAACAAAGATGGCTGAAAAACTAAAAGATAAAAGGGAGGCTCCAGTGTGAACATCAAAGAATTGTTAATGACAAGAAATACCATTAGGGTTAGCATCTCTTTTGTTTCAACCCTTTCACACCTGCAGTGTGTGGTGAGCTAAGCCTTTGTTCCAAAATCTGAATTACCTCCATTAGCATTTATAGAAAAATGGTTGCAAAACAACAGAAATGTACTTTTGGTTCTCCCCCTTTGCTTGAAAAGTCAGAAATTAGCTAGGTATATGTGGGTTTCCTCGTAGTTACTGGGTGTAACTACAGAGACTATAGAGGTGGAAGGTAATAGGTTGCAAATGAGTTTGGTTGAAATGCGAGAATAGCTTTGTAACCGAAAAGGAGAGGTAATACAAGCAATGTGGAGAAGCTCACATAAGAAGCTCAGACATTAGCAATAGCAAAATCAGAGCGTGAAATTCAGATTAGCCCTCCCCAGGCTGTGAGAGGAAGGGGGTATTGCAAGACTTGGCATGGCTAAAGGTGTAACCTGTTTTATTTGGCCCCTGAAAAATTTTAACAGATGGTGGGACCAGCTGTCTTTTTCAGCCATTTAATAAACTCTTCGGTGGTAACAGTTTGGAAAGTGGGGGTTTTTCGTTTTAGGCCAGAGGAGAAAATAAAGAAATCTGTCCCAAATTGTCTTTGCCAAGTAGTAAAGCCTGGAAACATTTTGAAAAGTTAAAGGCAAAAGAAATCTAACAGACTATACAGTTGTCATCATATTTTTTAAGAGAGCAGCAAGAAAAACAAATCTGCCAAATAAGATGACTAACTACCGGCCAAATGCATTTTGTATCAGTCTTCTAATCTGGGTTTTAAATTTTGGTCTTCTAAAAAGAGATGCCTGGTTATCCTGTTTAAGGCTTATTGGCAAATTAACAGCACTGTAAGGCAACTATCCGCAGCAGCACAAAAAGAAGCAAACTAAACATTTATTAGAAGTTAGTACTCATAAGATAAATACTTATTCATAATGAGGGGGTGAATTCCCTCCAATTTACATAATTAGTCTAAAATGGCATAGAACCCTCCTAATCATGTCATGTAAATTACAGAATCCAGGCCAGACCTCAGGGAATGTGGAAAATGCTCATGTCAACTTATTTTCAGAACACGATCTAAGAGATTTTGCAATTTTGTAAAATTGGGCTTTTTTCCCCACCAATAAAATGGCAACTGTCAATTATGAGAGAAAGAGTTTACTTACAAAGATTCTCTCCAATGGCTACAAACACAACTCCTCTTTTTGCAAATGTTCATCATTCCTGGCTGAGCAACAGCTACTTCCATGTGACAAATCTTTGTTCTGCCCACAGGCCTGTTATGGATACCAGATCTATGTTGTCCCAAGTAAATTGCAACAGTAAAATGCAAACTCTTTTTAGGAGAGATTCAGACACCTTTTCAGACACTCCAGCCATTTGCAGCTTTCAATATGTGTCGTAAATCTCTTTTACTTAGATTCCAGCTTGCTTCCTTTCTGGATTGCTAGTGATGCTTGCTTCTTAAACAATTAGTAAAGTGTAGCTGGTTGAGAAAAGCATAGTGAATAATCCTACCTGGAATAAGTTATACAGTCGTCAAGCTAGTTACCAGAATTCACAGAATGCCATAAAATTCCCCGATTGCCATGATTTGTGAAATGTCTTAGACAAATTGCAGTTCTTTTAGGAACACTTTCTCTAGTCTGTAACACCAGCTACCATTCATTCAACACATTCTTACTGAGCACTTACCATATTTTGAGCACTGGGTCAGCAGCTGAAATATCACGGTGACCAAGAAACAAGATCCCTGCTCTCTTAGAGCTAACACGGCCTCACATCTTCACTGGATAAGGAATGAGAGCAAAGAGAAAGGCCATAAACATAAAGCACTTTACAGCACAATGTTTAGGATCAAATCTATGCAACTTCAAAACTATCTAAATGACACAGATGAGTTTGACAACTAAATGTGGGGGACGGGGACTTGTCCTCCACTTTAGGAGCAATGGAAGCGATTGCAAGTTCATCTTAGCAACCCTTAGCAAAGCACCTGGCTTTTTCATTGTAACATTTTTGTTTTCCAGTCACTGGTTTCAAATAGACATCACAAGCCTCTCACTAGAAAGTATGATCATCTAGAAATTATATAAATCTAGAATTTGTATGTATTTCCTTACATATTACAAAGTGCTTTACTAAATTTTGGGAATAGTTTCAAGTGGGAAAAATAAAGACATGGAGCCTTACTTTATAGAAATAGAAGCATTAGCCAGGCATGGTGGTGTGTGCCTGTAATCCCAGCCACCAGGGAGGCTGAGACAGAAGGATCATTTGAACCTGGAGGCGGAGGTTGCAGTGAGCCAAGACCGTGCCACTGCACTCCAGCCTGGACAACAGAGCGAGACTTCATCTAAAAAAAAAAGAGAAAGAAAGAAAGAGAAGCATTAACACTAAATGAAAACCATGTTGATCTTGTGGCTAGAAGGCAGATACTTGCAACTATTTCTAGTCCCGACCTCCAAAACTTCAACACCTTTATGTCTGTATGAACCACTGCAAGTACAAAGTCCTTTAAAGACTGACAGCATAGTGGCCGGGTGCAGTGGCTCACGCCTGTAATCCCAACACTTTGGGAGGCTGAGGCAGGCAGATCATGAGGTCAGGAGATCGAGACCATCCTGGCTAACACGGTGAAACCCCGTCTCTACTAAAAATACAAAAAATTAGCCGGGCATGGTGGCAGGCACCTGTAGTCCCAGCTACTCAGGAGGCTGAGGCAGGAGAATGGCGTGAACCTGAGAAGCGGAACTTGCAGTGAGCCGAGATCGGGCCACTGCACTCCAGCCTAGGTGACAGAGTGAGACTCTGTCTCAAAAAAAAAAAAAAATACTGACAGTATGGCCAGGTGTGGTGGCTTATGTCTGTAATCCCAACACTTTGGGAGGCTGAGGTGGGCAGATCACTTGAGGTCAGGAGTTCAAGACCAGCCTGGGCAAAATCGTGAAACCCCATCTCTACTAAAAACACAAAAATTAGCCAGGCATAGTGGTGTGCGCCTGTAATCCCAGCTACTCGGGAGGCTGAGGCAGGAAAATCGCTTGAACCCAGCAGGTGGAGGTTGCAGTGAGCTGAGATCACACCACTGCCCCACAGCCTGGGTAACAGAGTGAAACTCCATCTATATATATATATGTTAAATAAATAAATACTGACAGCAATTCCACCAGATTTTCCAGAATGTAGAAATGTAGTTCACCCCGAACACAAGAGAAAAATTAGGAAATTCATGTGAACTCAACTAAACGTGTGCTGGAAATTTTATTTGTTTCCCTGTAGGGTATTATACTTTTATTTTTCTTTCAATATCGTCAATCAACAGGTCATCTGGGCTTAGTGAACATGGGGTTTAGGACTAGTTGCCAGCATTGATGTTTTCAGGTCAACAAAGTTAGGATCCCAGTCTGTCTGCAAGGCAAGTGCTCCAGAAGTTGCTGCCTTGGCCAAGGGTTTAGATACCCATGCATGGGACACTGTCTGCTGTGACTAGCCATGTCACCTTCACAGTGCCAGGCAGGTCACCAGCAGTGATCATGACCCAAGCAGTGACTAGTAGAGTAGCCCATAGAAAAGCAGCAACCCCTGGCCAGGCACGGTGGCTCACGCCTGTAATCCCAGCACTTTGGGAGTCAAAGACAGGTAGATCACCTGAGGTCGGGAGTTCAAGACCAGCCTGGCCAACATGGAGAAACCCCATACCTACTGAAAATACAAAATTAGCCTGGTGTGGTGGCAAATGCCTGTAATCCTAGCTACTTGGGAGGCTGAGGCAGGAGAATCACTTGAACCCTGGAGAAGGCAAAGGTTGCAGTGAGCCGAGACCGCGCCATTGCACTCCAACCTGGGCAATGAGAGCAAAACTCTGTCTCAAAAAAAAAAAAAGAAAGAAAGAAAGAAAGAAAGAAAGAAAAGAAAACAAAAGCAGCAACCCCTAAGAATAATCTCAGTGACACCTAAGTAGCAATCTGATAACAGACTAAGTTCAAATATTTATCCTGTCCCTAATGCCTCACATAAATAAATGCTTTATTTTACATCAATTTTTTTTTTTTTACTAAAAGTCTCTTCTGAGATGGTAAACTGTAACATTCCTAGCAAAGACAAAAGCAATATTTTACTCTAATGGAAAGCAGGAATGACGAAATAATAAAGCCCATTAAAAGATGGTAAATGAATATTGGCCTATAAATTTCCTTAGGATTGTTGAAAAATATCATTAATTTCAGAGCTCTCTAAATATCCAGGAAACTGAAATTTAGAAAATAGTGCATGAACCCTTTATATTTATATTAGGCATTTTGTAATAGGTTAAATTATTTTCTTAAATTGTATAATCAGTAACAGTTAAATTCTTAACATTTAAAGGAATGGTTTAATAAATTAGTAGCACATGTGAAAGTTAAATTGTTTCCAGTTTCATTGCTATAATTACAAAAATTCAAAAGGGATTGAGTACTTGACAAAATAACTCTTAATTTCACTAACATTGTTCAAAACACATTTATTGAATATTTGCTGTGTGCCAGATACCATTTATTTGGTACAAAGAGCCCCAGAAAATACTAAAAGCGACAGGGAAAGAAAAAAGAAAAAAGGAGGGGGGAAAATCAAGAAAGAAAGAGGATATTTACTACTCAGTGTTAAAATATACTATAAAATTACAAAAATAAGAGCATTTTGCTGGCACCAGAATAGACAGAGAAATAGAACAGCAAAGATAAGAAATAAACACAAGTATATCTACATATTTCTTATGATACAAGTGACATTTCAAATCAGTCCAGAAATAATTCAATACACAGCATTGAAAAAATTAAACTTTCAAAAAAAATACAGTTCAGTCCTTGTCAAAAACTGTGAGGGCCTCGGGCTTTTTACCTACTTGCAAACTACCAAGTTAGCCTGCTGTGGTTTCACAGGTATTGGCAGAAGGTACAAGACTTTTGGGTCAGAGACAAAATGACAGTAGCAGCAGCCTGGAGGTCAACTTTTGCACCGGCTCCCTGAGCCCCCATTTCCCACAGGGTGATGTGAAGAGGGCCAGATGCTGCCTGCAGGCAGCGGGGTGGATTACCGGAGAGGAATCCCAAGCTGAAGGAGCTGTGCTCTTTTGTAATGGGCCGTATGCCTGCTTGATCTTTGCCCCTGATCTTTATTACATGCATAAGCCACCAACCTGCTCTCTGCTCCTAAGAGGACACCACCTCTGTTTTCCAAGGCTGTTCACTATACACACTCTGAAAAGGTAGTTGAGGACAAAGCAGTGCCTTTGCTCAGAAAACATGCAGCAACACGAGAGACGTGGAGAATTGTGCCCCACAATGGCCATTAACTAGTGCTTTTTATAAAAGAATTCTAGATAAAGAAAGAGTTGAATATAAAAAGAACAGGGTGCATGAGCCTGTAATCCCAGATATTTAGGAGGCTGAGACAGGAGAATTGCTAGAGTTCAGGAATTCAAGACCTGCCTGGGCAACATAGTGAAACCCTGAGAAAGGAGAGGAGAGGAGAGGAGAGGAGAGGAGAGGGGAGGGGAGGGGAGGGGAGGAAAGAGAGAAGAGAGAAGAGGAGGGGAGGGGAGGGGAGGGGGGCAATAGAAAAACTAGGAGAAAATATATGTGAACATATCCATGCTTCTCAGGCAAGGAGACCTTTCTAAGCATAACATCAAAGACAACTTAAAGGAAAAATCATAATGTATTTTACTACATAAAAATTTAAAACCTCCTCATGTCAAATACACCATAAAATAAACTGCACTGAGGGAATGGAGTTATTGTTTAACGTGTACTGAGTTTTGGTTTGGAAAGATGAAAAAGTTTTGGAAATGGGTATCAATGATGATTTCCCGACAATGTTAATATATTTAATGTCACTGAATTGTACACTTAAAAATGTTTAAAATGATAAATGTTATATATATTTTACAATAAAAATGTTTTAAAATATTAAATTTCACCAATAAGTTGGAAAGAAAATTTGTTGCATATATGATAAAGACTAATATCCTTCCTATTTTTTTATTCAATGAATATGTATTGACTGCTATGATGCATTAGGAATATGATGGAAATCAAGACACCATGGTCTTGCCTTCAAGGACAATAATGAGCTTCTACAAACTATTAAGAACAAGAAAAATATCCCAATAAAAAAATAAAGAAGAGAGGCATGCACAAGTAGTTCACAAAATAATACAAATGGATACATATGAAAAAGTGTTCAGGCCAGGCACGGTGGCTCACACCTGTAATCCCAGCTACTTGGGAGGCTGAGTGAGGCAGGAGAATCGCTTGAGCCTGGGAGACGGAGGTTGCAGTGAGCCAAGATGGCGCCACTGCACTCCCGCCTGAGCAACAGGAGTAAAACCCTGTCTCAAAAAAAAGGAAGAGCCAGGCACGGTGGCTCATGCCTGTAATCCAAGCACTTTGGGAGGCTGAGGCGGGTGGATCACGAGGTCAGGAGTTCAAGACCAGCCTGGGCAATATGGTGAAACCCCACCTCCGCTAAAAATACAAAAATTAGCCAGGCGTGGTGGCAGGTGCCTGTAGTCCCAGCTGCTTGGGAGGCTGAGACAGAAGAATCGCTTGAACCCGGGAGGCGGAGGTTGCAGTAAGCCGAAATCGCAACACTACCTCCAGCCTGGGCAATAGAGTAAGACTCCATCTCAAAAAAAAAAAACAAAGAAAAGAAAAACTGTTCAACCTCACTAGTAATAAAATAGAAATTACGAACAAAATACCATTTTGCTTTCAGAATAGCAGTTTTTTCCTTAAAGTGCTCAGTGTTGGTGAGGATACTGGGAAATGGGTACTACCACAGGTCAGCTGAAGTTCATGAATCAGCATGAACTTCCTGGCCTGCACCTAGAGCGAATACATCAGAAACCTGAAAACCATGCTTACTTCTTGCCCAGCTATTCTCCTGATAGGAAGGCATCCTGGGAGAATGGTCTGAGAATACATACAAAATGTTCTTTGCAGCACTGTATATAATAGCAAAAAAAAAAAAAAAAAAAAAAAACACTGGAAACAATTTAAATATTCAAAAGTAGGGCATTAATTAGGTAATTATGTTGCCACCATTCAATGGAATAATACTCTTTAAAATGGCTCAAAAAGGTAGAAAAAGAAGCCTGGCTATTAAAAAATACGAAACGACACTATTTTTATTTCTCAAATAAGCCTAAGTAGCCATGAAAATATTAGAGACTTATATTAGAAAGTTAGCAATGTTTGTCTTTGTGCATTGAACATTTAATAGCTGTTGTAAGGAAAGCAATGTAAGGGAAGAAAGTAGCTGGCTCTTTTTACTTCATTCTATTTGTATTATTTGTATTTGAAGAAATCTAATTAGAATTCAATTCATTCTCTAATGCAAAATACTTTTCTGAGTAATTTTTTTTTAACACTGTCCAATCTTGTTTTAAATCTTTCTATTTCCTGTTAAAATGTTCTAGGAATGGACTTTCTTTTCTTTTTTCGAGTCCCTTTTTTAGAGACTGGCTCTGTCACCGAGGCTGAAGTGCAGTGGTGTAGTCATAGCTCACTGCAGCCTGGAACTCCTGGGCTCAAGTGATCCTTCTGCCTCAGCCTCCGGAGTAGCAGGACTGCAGGTGTGTGCCACCACATCCAGCTAATTTTGGGGGCTTTTTTGTTTTGTTTGTAGAGACAGGGTCTCACTATGTTGCCCAGGCTGGTCTCGAGCTCCTGGGCTCAGGCAATCCTCCCACCTCAGCCTGTCAAAGGGCTGGGAGTACCAGCATGAGCCACCGTGCCTGGACTAGGAATGCACTTTCCATCAGTCATCTAGAAGAAAGACCTTATAAACTGCATAATTAAGATAATGAATAAATTATTGCACATCAATATAGTAGATTATTGTACAACTATTAGATATTACTTTTTTGTTAATTATGTAGAAATATGGGAAAATATTTATGGTGAAATTAAGCGAAAGATGTCAAGGATATGTATGTAATGAACATTATCATTCCAACAGTAAAGTAATACTTACAGAAGCCCCAGAGTAACAGATACAGATGATTGGAGATGTGCTAGGAGATAGGATGATGGATAGTCAGACTGAACTTTTATGTTTTCATTTGAACTTCCGATAAATACAAAAAAGAGGGGCAGCATGAGACTCCGAAGTGGGTTAACACTGTGAGCTAGATGACTTAGACCAGCACACACTGGGGCCTGCCTGCACCTTTATGGGGTTACCACTTATCAAGGGGCACAGCCTCAGCCTTGCAAGCTCACAAACTGAGTTTAATCTGTCTGTCAAAGGGGGTTCTGGCTCTGAGGACTGATAAATATAGTGTAATAGTCTTCAGAACGTTTTAAGTGAAAAGCGTTTTCTTCTCCTTAAGTCTCACAAAAGTTCATTAAACACAGAACAAGAGCCAGGTGCGGTGGCTCACTCCTGTAATCCCAGCACTTTGGGAGGCCAAGGCGGGTGGATCACGAGGTTGAGACATGGAGACCATCCTGGCCAACATGGTGAAACCCTGTCTCTACCAAAAATACAAAAATTAGCTGGGCATGGTGGCACGTGGCTGTAGTCCCAGCTACTTAAGAGGCGGAGGCAGGAGAATCGCTTGAACCCAGGAGGCGGAAGTTGCAGTGAGCCAAGACCATGTGACTGCACTCCAGCCTGGGCAACAGAGAGAACCTGTGTCTTTAAAGAAAAAAAAAAACACACACACACACAGAACAAGCTGTTCTAGTTTCAGAGAAGGCAGGGCCGGCCCAAGCTCCTCTCCTTCAGGCTCCCTCACCCCCAATACCCCAAGGCACCTCTGCTGAACCCTAAGCCTTTAAGCAAGTTAAAACCTCCACCTAATCTTCCAGAAGACAGATTTATAAAACAGAATTGCAGTTTATTTTCAGTAGGAAAATCTAACCAAACTCTAAGATCAAGCTAAGATGACTGGGGAGGTCGCCAGATGTGGTGGCTCATGCCTGTAATCCCAGCACTTTGGGAGGCTGAGGCAGGCGGATCACCTGAGGTTGGGAGTTTGAGACCAGTCTGACCAACATGGAGAAACTCCGTCTCTACTAAAAATACAAAATTAGCCGGGCGTGGTGGCACATGTCTGTAATCCCAGCTACTCGGGAAGGTGAGGCAGGCGAATCGCTTGAACCCAGGAGGCGGAAGTTGCATTGAGCCAAGATCACATTATTGCACTTCAGCCTGGGCAACAAGAGCGAAACTCCATCTCCATTAAAAAAAAAAAAAAAAAAAAAGACTGGGAAGGATGAGGTCACTAGAGAAGCTGTAGGCACATTTCTCAAAGTGCTGGGTGAGATGGTGAGATCCCCTGCATGACAACCACACAAGCCAAGTCAAGTGCCTGCAGAGCCCCAGGCTCACTGATCAGAGTCTCCAAGGTAGTGCCCAGGAGTCTGCATGGAGACACACTCTCCAAGGAGGGGGCTGTCAAAAGGGAGAGAGTGTGGAGTGATGAAGTCCTTATGTATCAGCTCCATCACCTGCTCTCCTACAAGGCAGGACAGGTTGTTGTCAGGCCAGCTGAGCACCATTTTCTCACGACTGACAAATGCTTCTTCATTCAAGATTGTTTCCGATATTTTACCTTCATCACCATGATCCTCTGACCTTACAACATTGTTTCAGGGCAGAGGAAACACCAATAATTAAAAAACTGCTAATCCCGAGTGAGTCACCTGTTTAGCTGAGAGTTGGGAGAAACATCAGTCCTGTCAGTCACATTTGCAAATCATTTATGAGAGTAGTTGGAGAGATTTCCAAAGATGCAACATTCGTACATGCAAAACTTCATCCATACTTATGTTATTTCCAATTCAGAGAGAGAGCTATTTCCTTCTTATGCTCCTCATTTTGGAGATACACTCTGCTTGGGGTCTGAAAATCTCCATACATTAATAAAAATCAACACTTTAAATCTGAACTCCTCATAGAAAACAAGAAGATAATTTAAAAATCCTTTCTTGACTGGGTGCGGTGGCTCATGCCTGTACTCCCAGCACTTTGGGAGGCCAAGCCAGGCAGATTACCTGAGGTCAGGAGTTTGAGACCAGCCTGGCCAACATGGCAAAACTTCATCTCTACTAAAAATACGAAAATTAGCCGGGCATGGTAGCAGGCACCTGTAATCCCAGCTACTAAGGCTGGAGAATCGTTTGAACCCAGGAGGCAGAGGCTGCAGTAAGCCAAAATCACGCCACTGCACTCCAACCTGGGCAACAGGAGCGAAACTGCATCTCAAAAAAAAAAAAGGTAAAAATAAATCCTTTCTTTACCAGCACTCTTTGGCTAAAATAAAAACTTCTAAAGAAAAGGTAATGTCCATGGCACTGATTTATTTAATTTCTGACGGCAGAATTCAGGGCCTAAAACTTTGAATTACATTATTCTTTTGATAATACAAGCCAGATGGATGTATTGTGTGAATATGACAGCAGCTATGGAAGTTGTTGGATTGACTGCTCTGGGGACCAGAACTTGAGATTTCTCTGCAAAACAGAGCATAAGCAAAAGTGAAGGTTTTAACTCTAGGTGCCCACTCTCTGTCACTGAGCCTCAGCCCTGTCCTGCTGAGGCCACTAGCTCCAGGTGGAAGAGCAATTTGGTCTCCTCTCCGCTTAATCCTCTCCTGTCTGTGGAGGCCTCACCAAGGGTGCCAATTCTAAGGATGGCACTGAGTTTCAAACACCTGTCCACTAGGAACTGGACTCATACCCCCAACTTCCTTTCATGTAGCCACAAGACACACATCAGATGGTGGCAACTTCTGGTCCCGCCTGAGCAGATCGGTTACACACTGTCCAACAACTCCCTGCTACAGCATCACTATTTTCCGGATATTTATCTGGCTGTGGAATTTTAAATGTAGACAAAAATAGCAAGCAAAATCTTCAGGGAGCCTTGCCAGAATTGTAGGCAACATGACTCTGCTTTCCTCGTATTTGATTCCCACAGCATTCCTTATGCTCATTGTATGTTTTGTGCATTTTAAAATGTAATTGACATTAATTTTGTGCATTGTTCTAGGTCCTTTACATTTAGGAACTGTTTTAATCCTCATAACCCTATAGGGTAGATACTGTGATTATTCCTATTTTGTAGATGAGAAAATGAGGCACAGAGAGAGGTTAAGTGTCCAAAGTCACGAAGTAGGGAGTGCAGGGGCTGGGATTCACCCCCAGGCAGTCTGCCTCCAGAACCTGTGCCTAAGGTCTACACCAACTGTCTACATTTTGAGTACCACTAAAGCCAGGTGCAGAGAGGTTATGGCACTCACACCGCTTGACCTTACTTCTGTCAACGGAATCCCCGACTTACTCTGCTCCTACCACCTTAGTGAGGGCCGTGGTGGTAGCCTTGTGTGCGTCCTCCCAGGCTGTGGTGTGTTTTCCTTCTGGGAACCTGACAGCTGGAAACCCCCAGCAGGAGAAGTCAGTAACCACTCAAGGCTCTGCCTTCTGCTCAGGCTTCCTTAGCCTCCACTGCCCTGAGTAAGGAGCAAACCAGGACCTCCTCAGGGAACTCACTGGGGGCTAAATCCTCTCCTGCCACACACACTAACAGGACCCTGGAGTCATTCATTTGTTCATCCATTCAACATCTGTTTAATGAGGAACTACTAAAAAGCACTATGCTAAGTACCAGATAAAATGTGAGCAAGACACACGTCCCTGCCCTCAAGGAGCCCACAGTGCACATATAGATGGAGACAGACACAAAAAGAGGCAACTTCAATATCCAGGAGGAAGTGTCAGAAAAGGAACAGCCACGCTAGGGTGTTGTGGAGCACAGCAAAGGAGCTAAAACCAACAGAAGTTTCTCGGGAGGAAGTGGCGCCCACCCTCAGACTTCAGCCCCCTCCAAGTTTCATGATATACGAGCTAATGAAATTTGCACATAGGATCCCAGGTGATTATTGCAATAGCCACTGAGGAGTTTTAGGCCAGGAATCGACAAGACTTAAGTTCAGTTTCCAACACAATAATAAGCACTAACACTTACCGAGCTGTGTTCTAAGTATCTGTGTGCGTTATATTCATTGCATGCTCACAACAATACAGTGAGCTGCCGGGTGCGGTGGTTCATGCCTGTAATCCCAGCACTTTGGGAGGCCGAGGTGGGCAGATCACCTGAGGTCAGGAGTTCAAGACCAGCCTTGCCAACATGGTGAAACCCCATCTCTACAAAAATACAAAAAAAAAAATTAGGCAGGCATGATGGCGGGTGCCTGTAATCCCAGCTACTCAGGAGGCTGAGGCAGGAGAATCGCTTGAACCCAGGAGGTGGAGGTTGCAGTGAGCCGAGATCACACCATTGCACTCCAGCCTTGGGGACAAAGCGAGACTCCATCTCAAAAAAAAAAAAAAAAAAAAATACAATGAGGTTGTTGGTGTTGCTGCCCACTTTATCGAGAGTGGCAGCGCACAGTCTCTTATTTACTCTGTTACACTCCCTACCACACAGCACAAGCTCACACAAGGGATTTAAGAAATGTTTGGGCCAGGCGCGGTGGCTCATGCTTGTAATCCCAGCACTTTGGGAGGCCAAGGCTAGTGGATCATCTGAGGTCAGGAGTTCAAGACCAGCCTGACCAACATGGAGAAACCCCATCTCCACTAAAAATACAAAATTGGCCAGGCGTGGTGGTGCACGCCTGTAATCCCAGCTACTCAAGAGGCTGAGGCAGGAGAATCACTTGTACCTGGGAGGGGGAGGTTGCAGTGAGCCAAGATTGCACCATTGCACTCTAGCCTGGGTGACAAGAACGAAACTCCATCTCAAAAAAAAAAAAAAAGAAAGAAAAAAGAGAAGAAAAAAGAAATGTTTGGAACATTTGGTATTCAAATATCTACGTTTTCACTTCCCCACTTAGTCCAAGGATTTTTGGCCCTGCTTTTCATTGGAATCACCGGAGAAGTTTAAAAAAAAAAAAATGCAACAGGTGCAGTGGCTCACACCTATAATCCCAGCACTTTGGGAGGCCAAAGCAGGTGGATCACAAGGTCAGGAAATCAAGACCATCCTGGCTAACATGGTGAAACCCCGTCTCTACTAAAAATACAAAAAATTAGCCAGGCGTGGCAGCCTGTAGTCCCAGCTACTCGGGAGGCTGAAGGGGGAGAATCACTTGAACCTGGAAGGTGGGGTTGCAGTGAGCCAAGATGGTGCCACTGCACTCCAGCCTGGGCAACAGAGCGAGACTCCGTCTCAAAAAAAAAGGAAAAAAGAAACAAAGAAAATGTGCATGAATGTTTATAGCAGCTTTATTTGTAATAGCCCCAAACTGGAAACATGGGGACATTTGGTATTCAAATATCTACGTTTTCACTTCCTCACCTAGTCCAACATTGTCCCAATATGCCCTTCAGTAGGTGAATGGGTAAACTGTAGCAGCTCTGTACAATGGAATACTATGCAGCCATAGCAAGGCCCAAAGCACAGATGCACACAACAACTTTGAACAGCTCGCAGGGAATTATATTCATTGAAAACAGCCAGTCTCAGAAGGTCACATGCTGGAAAATCCCATTTGTATGACATCCTCAAAATGATAAAATTAGAGAGATGAAGAACAGATTAGCATTGCCAGGGGTTAGGGATGGTGGAACATGGAGAGTGGGTATGAGTATAGAGGATAATGGGGCAGCAGGAAGGAGTCTTGCAAGGATGGAATAATCGGTCCTGACTGCGGTGGTGGTTACACAACACAACAACAGAACTGCGTGTGTCATAAAATGGCAGGAACTGTACACAGTGCACCCACACCGATGTTGTGTTTTTTGTTTTCGTTTGTTTTTGAGACAGAGTCTTGCTCTATCTCCCAGGCTAGAGTGCCGTGGTGCAATCTTGGCTCAGCACAACCTCTGCCTCCCAGGTTCAAGCAATTGTCCTGCCTCAGCCTCCTGGGTAGCTGGGATTACAAGCACCTGCCACCACACCTGGGTAATTTTTGTTTTTTTTTTTTTGTTTTTTTTTTTTTTGAGACGGAGTCTCGCTCTGTCGCCCAGGCTGGAGTGCAGTGGCCAGATCTCAGCTCACTGCAAGCTCCGCCTCCCGGGTTCCCGCCATTGTCCTGCCTCAGCCTCCTGAGTAGCTGGGACCACAGGCGCCGCCACCTCGCTCGGCTAATTTTTTGTGTTTTTAGTAGAGACGGGGTTTCACTGTGTTAGCCAGGATGGTCTCGATCTCCTGACCTTGTGATCCGCCCGTCTCGGCCTCCCAAAGTGCTGGGATTACAGGCTTGAGCCACCGCGCCCGGCCCAATTTTTGTATTTTTTAACAGAGACAGGGTTTTGCAATATTGGTCAAGCTGGTCTGGAACTCCTGACCTCAAGCAATCTGCCCATCTCAGCCTCCCAAAGTGCTGGGATTATAGGCATGAGCCACTGCACCCGGCGACGTCCTGGTTTTAATATTGTACTATAGAGACAGCAGAGGTAATCACTGGGGGAGCCTGAATGAAGGATACACAGGACATCTCTATTTTTGCAACTTCCTACAAATCTGTAATTATTTCAAAATAAAAATATATTTTAAAAAGCCCATGCCTGCGCCTCAAAGATTCTGATTTAATTAGTGTGGGTGGGGCCTGGGTGGCATTAAGTTTGAAAAGCTCCCTAAATGATTCTCACCTGCAGCCCGAGTTAAGCACCTCCGTGGGAATCCCTAAAGATAGAGACACTCTTTTGAGTTGAGATGTTGTCTTCAAAAGCCTCTGATAGAATGCAAGAGGACGTTTATGAGGTTCCTAGCTGTTGCCTGGCAGAGGACAGACCACTGAGATGCCAGGACCCCAGATATATCCGCATTACTTACGGGTTGGGGACGGTGGGAGGTGTCCTACAGCAGGATGCGTGATCAGCAATCAGCAGAGTCAATCCCCAATGTGCTGGTTTGGCTGGGCTCCTTGCTGGTGTTGCCTGAGGAAGTCTGAGCCCAGATGCCCACAGAGGAATCCCAGCTCCTGCATTAAGACCTTTTTCCTGCCGGATGCAGTGGTTCACGCCTGTAATCCCAACACTTTGGGAGACTAAGGCGGGCTGATCACTTGAGGGAGTTGGAGACCAGCCTGACCAACATGGAGAAACCCCGTCTCTACTAAAAATACAAAATTAGCTGGGCGTGGTGGCGCATGCCTGTAATCCCAGCTACTCAGGAGGCTGAGGCAGGAGAGTCACTTGAACCCAAGAGGCAGAGGTTGCAGTGAGCTGAGATGGCACCGTTGCACTCCAGCCTGGACAACAAGGGCGAAACTCCGTCTCAAAAAAACAAAACAAAACAAAAAAACCTTTTTCCCTTCCTGGAAGCCCTAGTCACCAGGTCCAGTTTCAGGGCCTTTTCTATTTAATCTCTTACCATGGCCTCATAGAAAGGGTCGCTGAGTCCCAGATAGCCAACACTGATTTGCTGGGTGATAAGCCGTCTCCAGAACAGTCTAATACACAAAGGTACCACCTTGTACCCCGTGTATGTGAAAGTTTTCAAAGGGCTTATTCAATCGGCATTGATTAAGAGCAGGTCAAGAAATCCACCGCTGATGCTTGGCAGCCAGCAGCTCAGGTTTCTGCTGGAAGTCTCCAAGAGCTCCAAAAGGGTCTCAACTCAAGGAGGGAAATAGACATTGGGTGTCTGAAACCCCCAGCTTCCCTGAGACTGCTCATGAGATGGGAGCCACGTGTGCTCCCACGTTAGCAGAGTGGCCACCCACGGAGCCGTCTGGGCAGCTGCAGAGTGAGCCCTGGAATGCACGTTCTGGTCGTTGCATCTGGGTGAGTGGCAGACTTCCTGGCCGCCTCTTTTTCTTTTTTTATAGCCTCTTGGCTTCCAGTGTGCAGAGATGTTCTGGCAGCTGGGAACCTGCCTTGGGGCGGACTTGGGGTCAGGGTCCTGATGAGTGGCTTTGTTCTCTTAAATACTATTATCATCTGACTCACCTATTACTATGAATAATTTGCTAATTTTGGCCAAAAAAAACCCAAGTTCTTAGACAATCTGCAGTAATGTGTCTTTTTATGTCGGTCAGGGGAGTATTTTCCTGCTTCCTCTTTGATATGGAAATGAGCCTGATAGGTTCATAGGCAGCCAGGAATTGAACAGAGAAAAAGAAAATTGTATCCACTGTAAAGGTGGCTTCTGCTCTCTTCGGCAAGTCTCTGAAGAATTTGTTCTCAGAAAACAACGTCTCTCAAAATAAACGAACTTTCAATTAGGGTTTCCATGGGTGTGCGTGAGTACATTCTGGGTGTCTATAAAACATACATATTATGTAATGTGTTGCCTTGAATCATCTGAGACAAAGCTTCCTTGTTAAAGAAACTGGGTTAAGAAAATGAAATCATCATAAATCATGCAAATCTAATCTATGGGTTCACAGTCATATTGTCTGGCCACAGCAGGTCTGCCACCCAGGCCTACCACCACTGCAAACAAATGAGGCTGAGATCAAGCCACAGTGCAGGTGTCTTTGATTTGGCTTCCCCCGTGGTTCCCTCCTGCATGAATACAGTAGCTCCCTTTTTAGCAGTCCAGCAACCCACCTGCTCTACTCACTCTCCTTCCTAGAAGTTTCTGATAAAATCACTTGCACTTGTTGAAGGTTGGTTGATTATATTCTAAAGGGCCAGAGTGCCAATCAATCTGTTACCTCAGCGAGGTATTTGCAATTTAAGACTTCTCTCCACTGCCTGAAAGCCACTGTCCTACTTTCAAGCATCAGTGGACAAGTAGGAGTGGGGGACACTAGAGCAAGCCATGCTTTTTCACTAAACTTAGCTTATTGAAGGAGGGGGGCCTGAAGTAAATAGGATTTACTCTTGCAAGAGTAATTTTTATTCACTAGCACTTAAAAAGATTTTTTTTAATTTTTGGAGATAAGGTTGCTCTGTCCCCTAGGGGGCATGATTATAGCTCACTGTGCTCTCCAATTCCTGGGCTCAAGGGATCCTCCCATCTCAGCCTTCGTAGTAGCTGGGACTACAGGCATGTGCCACCACGCCCAGCTAACTTTTTAAATTTTTGTTGAGACAGAGTCTTATTATATTGTCCAAGCTGTTCTCAGGCTTCTGACCTCAAGTGATCCTCCTGCCTGGGTCTCCCAAAGTGCTGGGATTATAGGCATGAGCCACAGAGCCAGGTCACTAGCACCTTTATAAAGCCTGGCTCTTCCACCATCACTAAGTTTCCATCCTTCCCTCTCCTTCCCTCCTCTCTTGATTTTCTCTCCCTTTAACTTCTCCCTTCGCCATATCCTTTTCTCTTCCCCCACCCCCTCCTCATATTCTAACCCCTCCCCTGGCTCTCTGCCCCACATCCCCAGGTGCATATTTTGTTGTCCAGCACAACCAAGGCTATTTCCCCTCTCCCTAATGCTATTTTAAACCCTGTAAACTTTCTTTTTGGATTACCTGTACTGCAGCCCCTCATCTCCTCATGTGGTAGAAAAGGTACTTGCTCTGAATGTCCTCAGACCCTGACTTCTGACCCAGGCATCTACACGAACCTACGGGGTGGCTTTCTATGAGTAACTTCTCTGGCCCTCAATTGGATTTCCAGGCCTATCTCTAACCTAAAATATTATAATCTTATCTACCTTCAGGAGCAAGTTTTCTTGAAAAAACAAAAAAACAAAAAAACACTGCTGTCTTGACTTTAAAAACGAAGGAAACCCTGGCCAGGCACGGTGGCTCATGCCTGTAATCCCAGCACTTTGGGAGGCTGAGGTGGGCGGATCACCTGAAGTCAGGAGTTCGAGACCAGCCTGGCAAACATGGTGAAACCCCGTTTCTATTAAAAATACAAAAATTAGCCAGGCATGGTGGCAGGCGCCTGTAATTTCAGCTACTCGGGAGGCTAAGGCAGGAGAATCGCTTGAACCTGGTTGGCGGAGGTTGCAGTGAGCCGATATCACTCTATTGCACTCCAGCCTGAGGGACAAGAGTAAGACTTCATCTAAAAAAAAAAAAAAAAACAAAAAAAAACAACAGAAGGACATCCTGATGCGCAATACAACCTAGAGGAACCTTGAGGACATGATGCTAAGTGAAATCAGCGAGACGCAAAGGGACGAATACTGTATGATTCCCCTTATATGAAGTGTCTGGAGTGTCAAATTCATAGGAACAGGAAGTAAAATGGTGGTTGCCAAGGGCTAGGGGTTAGAGGAGAAAGAGGGAGTTATTGTTTAACAAGTACAAAGTTCTCATTTTGCCAGATGAAAAAATTCTAGAGATCACTTACATAACAATGTGAATATACTTAACACTACTGAAATGGTTAAGAAATGATTAAGATGGTCAATTTTTTGTGGGGTTCGTTTTTTTTTATAACCACAATTAACAACATTTTCTAAAGGGAAAAAAACTGGCTGGTGGCTCACACCTGTAATCCCAGCACTTTGGGAGGCCAAGGCAGGTGGATCACAAAGTCAAGAGATCAAGACCATCCTGGCCAACATGGTGAAACCCCGTCTCTACTAAAAATACAAAAATTAGCTAGGTGTGGTGGCACATGCCTGTAGTCCCAGCTACTCAGGAGTCCGAGGCAGGAGAATCGCTTGAACCAGGGTAGGCAGAGGTTGTAGTGAGCTGACATTGTGCCAGTGCACTCCAGCCTGGCAACAGAGTGAGACTCCATCTCAAAAAAAAAGGAAAAAAACCTTCTCAAACTTCACAGATAAGGGAAAATAATGTTATTACTGTATTGTTGGAATCCAGAAAAAAAAGCAGGCAGAAAGGAAATTTGTCCCTTACTTCAGGTGGTGAAAATGCATAGTCAAGAGCCTTGCTAGGGTCACACGTCTCTGCCTGGGGGCTCACAAAGAGCGCTGAACTTCTTACTAGTTTGTCATCAAAAACAGGAAAGTTAAAGCCTCAGTGGTTTCTTGTACAGCTTTTAGAAGAAAACAATGTTAACTCTTCATGCTATGCCAAGAGTGCACATGTTTGTGCAATATACATGTTTGTCAATTATTAATTAGGTTAGTAGAAAATAAAATACACAGGTGTTTTATGTGGTTCTCCCTTTTAGATCTAAATGTAAGCCATCATATTCTTAAGTTGTTGAGGTCTGAAGAGTGATATTGCTATTGTGGCTAATTATGCGGAAAGTTATTAACACCCCCTCCTGGTCCTGGGATGTGTGTCCAGGGCAACACTCACTTGGCAGAGACTCCCTGGTAAAGAAAGAGATGGTGGCCTCACCCTCGACAAGCACTGGGGATCGGGGGAGGCTGACTGACCTGCTGCAGGCCACATTGAGATGCCCCTGCTGGAGTTCTGCTTTGCCCCAGCCTCAAAGGCACTTATGTTTTTGTTTGTTTGTTTGTTTGTTTATTTAAGATGGAGTTTTGCTCTTGTTGCCCAGGATGGAGTGCAGTGGTGCCATCTCAGCTCACTGCAACCTCTGCTTCTCGAATTCAAGCGATTCTCCTGCCTCAGCCTCCCGGGTAGCTGGGATTACAGGTGCCTGCCACCACGCTCGGTTAATTTTTGTATTTTTAGTAGAGACGGGGTTTCACCATGTTCACCAGGCTGGTCTCAAACTCCTGACCTCAGGTGATCCACCCACCTCGGCCTCCCAAAGTACTGGGATTACAGGTGCCAGCCACTGCGCCTGGCTTGCTTTCTGCATCTTAAAAACACATCCTAATAAAATGAGCACAAGATGTTGTCATTGTGGCTGAAATAATACTTATTCTCGGCCAGGTGGAGTGGCTCACACCTGTAATCTCAGCACTTTGGGAGGCCGAGGAGGGTGGATTGCTTGAACCCGGGAGGCAGAGGTTGCAGTGAGCTGAGATCGCGCCATGGCACTCCAGCCTGGGTGACAGAGTGAGATTCTGTCTCAAAAAAATTATTCTAAAGTGACAGCTAAGTTTTAGGAGAGAGGCCCAAAGGTATCCAAAAGTCAAGAAATCCAAAACCAAAGAGCAGTGCCCTGATTTTCAGCATCTATTCCAGATAAATTCCCATGTATTACTGTTAGATAAAAGTAGGGTTACTGAGTAACTGAAAAGGGGCTTCTGTTACAGAGGCCAGGTTTTTTTTTTTTTTTTTTTTTTTTTTTTTTTTTTTTGAGACTGAGTCTGGCTCTGTCGCCCAGGCTGGAGTGCGGTGGCCGGATCTCAGCTCACTGCAAGCTCCGCCTCCCGGGTTCACGCCATTCTCCTGCCTCAGCCTCCCGAGTAGCTGGGACCACAGGCGCCCGCCACTTCGCCCGGCTAGTTTTTTGTATTTTTTAGTAGAGACGGGGTTTCACCGTGTTAGCCAGGATGGTCTCGATCTCCTGACCTCGTGATCCGCCCGTCTCGGCCTCCCAAAGTGCTGGGATTACAGGCTTGAGCCACCGCGCCCGGCCCAGAGGCCAGGTTTTTATATTTAAAATAGAATTTTAAGCCAGGTGTGGTGGCTCACGCCTGTAATCCCAGCACTTTGGGAGGAGGCCAAGGTGGGTGGATCACTTGAGGCCAGGAGTTTGAGACCAGCCTGGCCAACATGGCAAAACCTTGTCTCTACTAAAAACATAAAATTAGCCAGGCATGGTGGTGGGCATCTGTACTCCCAGCTACTCGGGAGGCTGAGGCACAAGAATTGCTTGAGCCCAGGAGGTGGAGGTTGCAGTGAGCCAAGATTACACCACTGCACTCCAGCCTGGGTGACAGAGCAAGACTCTTGTCTCAAAAACTAATGATAAAATAATAAAATAGAATGTTTAGATTAAGTAAATATTAACCTCAACCTCAAAAATGTCCCAGGTTTAAGAGGAGTTCACTCTCAGGCTATGAGCGAAGGGAAATGAAAATAGCAAATAATGTTAACATGAACACATCATGTGATGTATGAACACCATCAAGGGCTGTCTCTACAGGGCTTGTGAAAGGTCACATTAATGAACACAGTGCATCTATCACATGCCTAATAACTGCTTTCTTGTACAGGTAAAATGTAGATGGTTAACTTGAAAATAATTACACATACACACACACAATGAAGTAGTCTTGTCATGTAGCATATAACATTAGAATTCAATTTTTGTGCTTTATTAGTATGAATTTAATAATTTAGGGATTGTTGATAATCTTTTCTGAAACCGGAAGGAATTTCATCAGTCTGGTGATTGGTTGTGCTTATGTCTTCCTTGGTCAGAGAAGCAACGGTGAGAAGGAAATTCTTCCTTGGCTTGATGGCATGTAGCGTTGGCAGATAGATTAAGACGTCAGGAGGACTAGGCAAAAAATTGGCATACGTTGAGACAAAACACATGCAAGCACACACTCTAAAATAATTAAATACCTAAAATAGCTGCTGGAGAGAACAGAAACGGCTATACCAGAATGCTCCTCTCAAGAGACCTTCCTCCCCAATCATCTGTGATTTGAAAAATAGCTTTCCTGGTAGACTATACATCGTTGAAGATAACAGACTTGTGTTGTTTGTTGAAGAACATTTTACCGGAAAAGATCGTAAAAGGTCATTTCACCCAGACCCCTTAGTATAGTATAGAGATTAACCACCGCTTCCTCCCAACTCAGTTAATATTTGAGCCACCTCCCATTTACAGAGGACTAGAATGGTAGAAAGCCAAGGTGTATCTGTAATTTTATGGATTTGGATTATACAATCCTCAAAAATATTCAGGTCAAAATTGCTAAAAATGCAGTTTTAAGGTCATATGGGAGTAGGAGAGATTAGTTGAGAAAGGAAAAGCTAACAAGACAGTGCTGTTCATTGGGATGTGGCCTCTGAGCACTGAAAGTGGCCAGTCAGACTGAGGAACTAATCTTTATATTTTAATCAGTGCTTTTTAAAATGTAAATATCCACATGTGGCTACTGGCTACCACGTTGGGCAGCACAGTCTTACAGGATGTGAGATTTGCACTGAGCTTAAAGGAAGGATAGCTAGGAATTTGGTAAATATAGAAAATGACAATTCCAAGCAAAAGGCCAGTGCTGGTGAAAGGGTATGGAGATAGGAAAGTATCAGTTGTGGCCCAGTGAAGATCTGATATATGGCACAAGTGGATTGAAAGTGAGTAGCAGGTTAAAGTGAAAGATAAGGTGGTAAGATTCAGAACTGAGCAGGATCTTGAATGCAAGCCTAAAGAATATATAATTAATTCCATATTCAGTGGGGGAACGAGTTAAGGTTTTTTGAGCAAGATAAAAATATGAGCTGCTTGGTGTCAGTGAAAGATAACCATCAGATAATATGCAACATGAATGTGAGGGGTGTTTTGATTCCTTATTGCTATATAGCAAACCACCCTATACTTAGTGGAGCAAAACAACAGCCATTTCATTGTGCTCATGGATTTTCTGGGTCAAGAATTTGGGCTGTGCACAGAGAGGATGGCTCATCTCTGCTCCATGATGTCTGACATCTCAGCTATGGTGGCTCCAACAGTTGGAGGCTGGATCACCTGAAGTCTTCTTCCCTCACATGTTGGCTCCTAGGCTATGCATTGGTTTGACCTAAAAAGGTGGAACATCTCAAAGGGGGCCCACAGGTCTTAGGTAAAATTCGAAGATTTTCTGATTTGCAATTGGTTAAGGAGGTGAAGCTTCATCTAAAAATTTGGAATCAGCAGTAAGAATGTTAGCTCTGGCTTCTGGGTATGACCTCCTCCAGGCCCCTCAGGAAGAAATCTGAAACAAGGAACAGTGGTCAGAGTTCAGTCCTCAGTTCCCCCTTATCTGACTGAGGTCTGCATGCCAGGGGATCCATTTTGTGGGGTTCCAGGTTTCTAAAAAACAACTCAAGGACATTTATTAAGAATTGATTTTTGCCGGGTGCGATGGCTCATGCCTGTAATCCCAGCACTTTGGGAGGCTGAGGCAGAAGGATCTTGAGGTCAGGAGTTCAAGACCAGCCTGGCTAACATGGTGAAACCCCATCTCTACTAAAAATGCGAAAATTAGCCGGGTCTGTTGACAGGTGCCTGTAATCCCAGCTACTCAGGAGGCTGAGGCAGGAGAATTGCTTGAACCCAGGAGGCGGAAATTGCAGTGAGCTGAGATGGCGCCATTGCACTTCAGCCTGGGGGACAGAGCGAGACTCCATCTAAAAAAACAAAAAAAGGTTATTTTTAGTTTCTACAGGGAACCAAACGTTCTTATGACTCTAACTTCCTTGGCTATTATTTTAAGCAACAATTACATTCTCGCTTATCCAATTGCTCATTTACTTCTGAGTTCTCACCAGGTGCCTGGAATTACTCTTAAAGGAACTCAAGGTTTTCCTTTATTTCCATGCTTGGGGGTTCCTGCTCCATCTCACTACCATGATATGTGTCCTATCTTTTGACAACTATGAATATAGGGCTGGGACTTAGGACCTGTTACATCTGTCATAGAAAAAACAAAAGTACCACCACTGTGCTTACTAGTAGGAACAACCAAAGCACAGTTCTTGCCTTACAACTGTTTACTTCTGCTTTCCAAATTTGGTATGCTGCATCTGATGGGTATGATCTAAATATTATATGCGGGGAACCCTAGCTGCAAGGGAATCTGGAAAATATAGTTTTTGTTTTCTGTCTTAGAAAGAGATTGGAATAGCTGAAATGAACCAATCCAAGTATCTGCTATATTTGCTAATTATGCAGTTGCTTCAGGTTAATTCCTCGTCTCCATTCCTGGACCCTCACTTCTCCTTTATGGCCAAATGCCAATGTGCTCTTTCTGCTCACTACAAATATTAATTATGGTTTGGCCAGTCTGGTCCCAGCTGTTCAGGGATTATGTCATTCAACCAGCATTTATTGAGTTCCTACAATGTGCACTCCCTTGACTACCTCTCTCTCACATGACTCCCAAATCTGTCTCCAGCTTCATCTTTACCTAGAGTTCCAGCTCTGAATTACTATCTCCTTGATATCTCCTCAGGAACGTCCCACTAGATCTTCAAAATAAATACATGCCCAGGAAACACCTCCCCTCTTCCCACTTTCCAAACCAATTTGTCTTCCCAAGATTTCTGATTGGTGTTTTCAAATTGGTTCAAGTTCAAACTCAGTTCTTGGCAGAACTGTGAATCAAACCTATTTTCTTCATAAATTACCCAGTCTCAGGTAGTTCTTTATAGCAGTGTGAGAACTGATTTATAACTTTACCTGTGTGTTAGCCTATTCTCACACTGCTATAAAGAACTACCTGAAGGGGCTGGGCGTGGTGGCTCACACCTGTAATCCCAGCACTTTGGGAGGCTGAGGTGGGTGGATCACGAGGTCAGAAGTTCGAGACCAGCCTGATCAACACGGTGAAAACCTGTCTCTACTAAAAATACAAAAATTAGCGAAGCATGGTGGCGCGTGCATGTAATCCCAGCTACTCAGGAGGCTGAGGCAGTTGAATTGCTTGAAACAGGGAGGTGGAGGTTGCAGTGAGTCAAGATTGTGCCACTGCACTCCAGCCTGGGCAACAGAGCGAGACACCTGAGACTGGGTAATTTATGAAGAAAAGAGGTTTAATTGATTCACAGTTCTGCAGGCAAGACAGGAAGTATGGCAGGAAGGTCTCAAGAAACTTACAATCATGGCAGAAAGCAAAGGGGAAGCAAGTATGCCTTACCATGGTAAAGCAGGTGAGAGAGAGCAAAGGGGGAAGTGCTACACACATTTAAACAACCAGATCTCTTGAGAACTCACTATCATGAGAATAGCAAGGGGGAAGTCCACCCCCATGATCCAATCACCTCCCAGCAGGTCCCTCCCACAACATTAGTAATTACAGTTCAACATGAGATTTGGGTGGGGACACAGAGCCAAACCATATCAGCCTATAACATCTGCCTCCCTGCCCTTAAAAACCCTTAACTGCAAACTATCTGAGAGTTCAGGTCATAAGCTTTAGCTGCCCAGTCCTTCTTGCTTGTCATCCTGTAATAAATGCCTCACTTCTCTTGCTGCAATCCCAGTGTCAAGGTTTGGCTTTGCTGTGCTAGGTGGGCAGACCCAAGTTCAGTGTGATAACAGTAGAGGTGGCATGAGTCTGAAGATGGGCAGCTGTCATGATGGCTTCCCAGGAGACAGGCAGCTTTCTGATTTCACAATCTCCTGATCCTGGCAGGAGCAGCAGCTCCCTTGTCAACCTAAGTCTGTGATGTGGCATTGGGAATCATGCCTGAAAGCTCAGTAGCAATTCTGTTTCTTCTGCCCTCCAGTCATTCTGTAAAGCATTAAATATCTTTTTGTTTGTTTGTTTTTGTTTTTGTTTTTGAGACAGAATCTCACTCTGTCGCCCAGGCTGGAGTGCAGTGGCGCAATCTTGGCTCACTGCAATCTCTGCCTCCCAGGTTAAAGTGATCCTCCTGCTTCAGCTTCCCAAATAGCTGGGACTATAGGTGTGCACCACCACGCTCAGCTAGTTTTTGTATTTTTAGTAGAGACGGGGTTTCACTATGTTGGCCAGGCTGGTCTCAAACTCCTGACCTCAGGTGATCCGCCCACCTTGGTCTCCCAAAGTGCTGGAATTACAAGCATGAGCTACTGAGCCCGGCCTAGACATTAAATATCTTACAATAAGTCCGTTTCTGCTTAAACCAGGTAGAATGGGTTCTGTTCACTGTGAATGAGCCCCAGTGACATAGTAAATAAGAGACAAGCAGGGATTCTGATGCAGGTTTAGAGCCTCTTGTAACAGTCACCTAGGAGAACCTTTAAAAAATAACAAATGAGAAAGGCATCAGGGAGCAGCCATGAATAAAGCCTAGAAAAAGAGAAGAGAACAAAGGCAAAGCGGGATTGGTGCTGGTGTCCTGAAGGGAGGATCTATATCTGTGTGATTCTGCAGGGAAAGGTGCAGAGGAAGGAGGACAAATACAACTTGAAACTACACCATGACACTGAAACCCAAATAAAAAGGGTATTGCTTCCTGAAGACCAAAAGGTCCATGGGTGAGACACTTGTCAGACCTAAAGGAAATAGAGATGATCTTTTAAATGGAAATGGGGATGGACACCTGATATTAGTGTTAGTCTGTTCCCAGTTGTACCTCTAAAGATATTGGACTGATATTTATCTATATCCTTAAAATTGGTGCCTTAAATTTTCCAAGGTAAATAGCCAATTCTGTGTGCCCCCTGGTGGCTTGGGGCAGGGGGTGGGGGAAGAAAAGAGTACTCTAGAAGTGAAAGAAAAAGTCATCATGGATCTGAACTATAATCCTTGAGGTCAAGACCCATATTTCTCTTGGATAAAACCAGATGACAAACATCTCATGTGGGACCGACATCTTCACCATGAGACAAATAATAAACAACCTGTAACGTGGCCAGTAAATATCCCAGACAGACTTCGTATTTAATAATTCCACCACAGACCCACATACGTGTTTGTTTTTCCAATAATAGAAAGAGATTTGCACTCAACCAAGGAGGTACTCTATTCTGATGGTTAAAAGGTTGCCCTCTGGAGTGACATTACCTGCATTCAATACCAAGAACAAGATGTGGGATCTTGGGCAAATCACCCATCTATAAAATAGACTTATTGAGAGGATTCCGTGAGACCCCATGTTGTGATTGGCAGCAGCAGCACGACCGTCCAGCCACATGGTCAAACAAGCATACTGGGTGGGAGACAGTGTGCAGGCTGTGGTCCCCAAAAGACCACTACCAACAAACCAGAGCAAACCCATGACCTCACCAGCATGCCTCTCTCCAGCCTAAGTTAGCCAACCCCCGCCTCCATCTAGGGATGCTAGACTTAGAGGGGTAGAAATGGGGGGTTCAGACTTTATTTGCATTCCTTTATATATGACAACGTTTTTCATTAAATATTTGTTGGGTTTGTATACAAAGTAATTCATATATATATATATATATATATATAGAGAGAGAGAGAGAGAGAGAGAGAGAGAGAGAGGGAGAGACGAAGTCTCGCTCTGTAGCCCAGACTGGAGTGCAGTGGCTGGATCTGAGCTCACTGCAAGCTCCGCCTCCCGGGTTCATGCCATTCTCCTGCCTCAACCTCCGGAGTAGCTGGGACTACAGACGCCCGCCACCTCGCCCAGCTAATTTTTTTTGTATTTTTTAGTAGAGACGGGGTTTCACCGTGTTAGCTGGATAGTCTCGATCTCCTGACCTCATGATCCGCCCGTCTCGGCCTCCCAAAGTGCTGGGATTACAGGCTTGAGCCACCGCACCTGGCTCTCGTATATATTAATGCATGTTTTATTTTATTGCTATAACCCAGATCAAATTTCAATAATTTTATATGGGAAACATTATTGCTTAGCCTAAAAGAAAGATTTATCACACTCATTTCTTTTCAGGAAATAAATGCCACCACAGATGGGTAACAGTACATGGAGAATCTTTTCTTTCAATCCTCATGTTCCCTAGAAAAATGTTCACTGGAAAAATGATGAGGCTGGGTGTGGTGGCTCACATCCATAATCTCAACATTTTGGGAAGCCAAGGCGGGAGAATCACTTGAGCCCAGGAGTTTGAGACCAGCCTGAGCAACATAGGGAGACCCTGTCTCCACAAGGAAATAAAAAACAAATTAGCCGGATGTGCTGGCACATGCCTGTGGTCCTAGCTACTAGGGAGGCTGAGGTAGGAGGACTGCTTGAGTCCAAAAGGTAGAGGTTGCAGTGAGCCGAGATTGTACCACTGCACCCCAACCTGGGTGACAGAGAGAGAACCTGTCTCAAATAATGTATGTGAGACTCAGTTCTTTCACTCTGTGATCTCAAGGAGCCACCTTACTTCACTGGGCCCGTTTCTTCATGAGTCATACATAGTTGCCAGGCCCTTGCAGCCGACAGTATTCTTCCCATGATTGTGAGATCCACCTGTGCTTCCCATGACCTCTCTTTTCCTCAGTGCTGGATTCTAAACTCACTGAGGGCACAGTGACTCTTTGTCTCGGGTCCTCTGCAGCACCTGGCACTGTGCCTGTGCTCACCTGGGCATCCTTCCACCGCACTCAGTAAAGATTTGGTTTCTTGTGCCTAGAAAGAAAGATGGATGACAGAGCCACAGAGTACAAAGCCATAGTACTGTGAGCTTCTGTAGGCTCCTGCGATGACCTTAAGTTCACGGATTTATCCATGCCTTGATTCCTTCTCATATCAAGTGGTACTTGCTACAGGGTCATTTTGAAACACGAGTATTAATGACTAAATAAGAAAACATATACTTAATAAAGGAATTTTGGCAGTACCTTTTCCTAACATATGTCTTTTGTAAGGAGGCCTTGTCTGTAAAGATCATCCATGTCCATGGCAGTACTGTTGAAAGCAACTGTGCATGTCTAAGAAAAGCAGGTTTACCGGAGGACCTCCCTGCCATGGGAGGCAAGTGGCAGCCAGGACTTCTCCCCTTGCTCCAGCTCATGGCACCCCCTCTACTTACTTTTTTTTTTTTTTTTTTTTGAGATGTAGTCTCGTTCTGTCACCCAGGCTGAAGTGCAGTGGCATGATCTCGGCTCACCGCAACCACCACCTCCTGGATTCAAACGGTTCTCCTGCTTGAGCCTCCCAAGTAGCTGGGATTATAGGCACCCCCACCATGCCTGGCTAATTTTTTTGTATTTTTAGTAGAGACAGGATTTCACCATGTTGGCCAGGCTGGTCTCGAACTCCTGACCTCAAGTGATCCGCCCACTTCCACCTCCCAAAGTGCTGGGATTACAGGCGTGAGCCACTGCACCCGGCCCCTTCTCCTTACCTTCTTATCTGAGGGAATCCAAACGGCAGCAGAGTGGAAGAGAAGGCGGGATTTAAACGTGTGAGGCTTCAATGTGATCAAGCAAAACACAGCACAAGCAAATGTACTCAGCTGACCTGCCACCAGTTTCCTACTACCTTTTGAATGTGTGACCACCCCTTTCACTCCCAGCAACGACTGTGCCCTTACCCTTTCAAATCAATAAAGCAGCAGCTTCTCCTTGAGTTTGTTTCACTCCTCCCCACCCCGAGGTCAGAAGTTATGTCCTGGGGCTATACTTGCTTCACCCCAAGCTGGGAAAAAGAAGTTCCTCTCCTCATTAATGGAAACACCCACACGCCATTGCAAACCGCCATTTTCTAGGCTCTCTACCTACCACTTCCCCGTTTTCACCAGGTCCTAAAACACAAACACAACTTTTTCTTGCCCTGCTATCTGTTCTAACTGTTTCTTAAATTCGACTCTTTTCCCCTTCTGTCCTCACCTAGGCTCTTTGAATGGACCCTCAAGGTTTCCTCTCCAGCGAATAGACTCTTCCTGTTGCTCACCACGCAGCCCTCTCCACTGCCTTCCCCAGCCTGGACAGACACATTGGTCTTGCTCATCCTCCCACCCCTACTCTCTGTGTTTTCTCCTGCCTCTCTCATCCTTTTTTCTTGGGTTACTTTGATGGCTTCTCTTCATCTGCTCATCTTATATTTGTGCATTATCTCCAAATCCTGTTGTAGCCTTTCTCTACCTGTTTGATCTCCACTCTTATGAGCTCACTTTTTCAGCCCTCCCTACTTACCAAAAGTTCATGAGTCTTCTCCTTAGCCCTGTTCATCACACTCACTGCCACTCCCGGCATTAACAGCTTTCTGCAGGCATTTCTTCATGAGCAGCCAGCCAAAATCTTAGATTCAACAGCCCACCCTGAATCAGTCCTTCTGCTTAACTCCCAACTGTCTCTTTTCCTTGTTCTCCTGCTTTTGTCAGCAACTGAGCTATTCCTCCTGCCGCACAGGCTAAAACCTTGGGGTCCTTTTGATGTTATTTTTAAACAGCTTTATTGAGATAGAATTACCTATCATATTGTATCATATAACTCATCAATTTAAACTGTACAATTTTTTTAAGTATATTCACAGAGTTGTACAACCATCACCACAATGGATTTGAGGCTATTTTTACCCCCACCAAAAAGCCTTATCCATTGGCAGTCATTCCTTTTTCCCCCAATCCCAAGTCCCTGGCAGCCACTAATGTGCTTTCCATCTCTGGATTTTTCCATTCTAGACATTTCATATACATGCAGACGTACAATAGGTGACTTTTGTGACTGGCTTCCTTTAGCATGTTTTCAAGGTTCATCCATATTGTAACATGTATCAGTACTTCATCCCTTTTTATAGCTGAATAATATTCCTTTACATAGATGTATCACATATTATCCATTTTTCAGGGGATGGACATTTAGGTTTCCAACTTTTTGCCTATTATGAATAATGCTGCTATGAACATTCATGTACAAGTCTTTATGTGAATGTACATTTTCCATTTTCTTTGTATCTACCTAGCAGAATTATAATTCCATGTTTAACATTTTGAGGAATTGCCACATTGTTTTTCAATTGTTTTCTGTACCATTTTGCATTCCTGTTAGCAAGTATGAGGGGTCCAGTTCTGCACATCCTTACCAACACTCACTATCTTTTCTATAATCTAGTCATCCTAGTAGATGTGAAGGGGTTTCTCTCACTGTGGTTTTTATTTGCTTTTCAGTGATGGCTAATGATGTTGGGTTTCTTTTCATGTGTTTATTGGCCATTTGTATATCTTCCTTTGGGGAAATGTTTATTCAAATCCTTTATCCAGTTTTAAATTGGGTTGTCTTTTTATTGTTGAGTTGCAAGGGTTCCTTTATTAGATATATAATTTGCAAAGGATTTCTCCAATTCTGTGGGTTGTCTTCACTTTCTTGATGGTGTTCATTAAAGCACAAAAGTTTTAAATGTGGTGAAGTTCAATTTAACTATTTTTTCTTTTGTCATTTGTGCTTTTGGTGTCACATCTAAGAAGGTTATGCCTAACTAAGGTCATGAGGATTTACTCCTTTATTTTCTTTTTGTTGTTGTTGTTGTTGTTGTTGTTGTTGTTGAGATGGAGTCTTACTCTCTCACTCAGGCTATAGTGTAGTGGCATGATCTTGGCTTACAGCAACCTCCGCCTCCCAGGTTCAAGCGATTATCCTGCCTCAGCCTCCTGAGTAGCTGGTATTACAGGCACCTGCCACTATGCCCAACTAATTTTTTTGTATTTTTAATAGAGACAAGGTTTCACCATGTTGGCCAGGCTGGTCTCGAACTCCTGACCTTGTGATTCGGCCTCCCAAAGTGCTGGGATTACAGGCATGAACCACCACGCCCAGCCTCCTTTGTTTTCTTCTAAGAGCTTTAGAGTTTAATTCTTACATTTAAGTCTATGATTACGGTTAATTTGTGTGTACGTTATTGTTTTACATGTAAATATGCAGTTGTCCCAGCACCATTTGCTCAAAAGAGGAGTCCTTTTGAGTGTCCCCTTTATTTAATGTCTTATTCCAACCTGTCACCAAATTTTGCTCTTTTTCCCCTTTAAAATGTTGAGTCATCCTTTCACTACTACCACCAGTTCCCAATCAAAATTTTCACCATCTCACACCTAGGTAACTGCATTTACATCTATCCTTCCAGACTCTGCAAGCCAACCCTTCTAGGGGAGAAGCTTTCAGAAATGGAATTGAACTCACATTCAATTGTGAGTTCAGGAGGAGTTCCTACTATAATGTATACAGCATGAGGGCAAACTCCCGGTTCTGACTTCTCTAATCTGACCCCACCATGTCCACATCAACAGATCAAAGGCCCAAAACTTCATCATAGTTCAACTTCTCACTGAAGTGGAATTCTCTTTCTGCTATCCCTTTCCCTTCACCTTCTTCCTTTCTTTGCACTAAAATTAACTAAAATTAAAATTTAGTTAAAATTCTGTGGGTCCTGAAAGTCTCCTCCAAACCCTAGCTCCTTGCTAAAGCCTCCCTTGACCACTCCAGCCCTCACCAATCCTCTCTGACTTCCTACTACATTTGTGTGCTCTGCGGCACCAGTCATTACACAGATGACGTTGGTACACACAATTCCACTCTACCACCCAGTATCAATGAGCATTTATCGAGCATCTACTGAAGATCACAGCATTGTGCAGGCAGGATACGTATCATACAAATGCTGTTTCCTCCTCCCATCAAATGAGGGAGAATTAGATTTTTTAAAATTCTTCCTAGTTCTACAACCAGTATTGTATACTGATTCAATTTAGAAGTTTAAGTTTAAAATTAATTCAAGGATTTCCAGTTGAGAAAATGGTCCCATTTCCTTGGAAAGTAAACTAGCTCGGTCACCAGGCTAGGTTACCCACATTATAATTGCTTGTGACTTACTACTCCACCCTATTAATGATGACTTGAGATGCAGGCATTAGGGTATCTGTGATTTGATCTGCAGCTTAAAATGGGAGACCACTCCATCCAAATCCTCAAAGTTAACTTAGAGTATCAGATTGCAATCCTTCCCCCCACCACCATTAAAAAAAAAAAAAAAAAAATCTTTCAAATTGAAGAGGCAAAGTTTGATCCTTTCCTTGTTGAGAGATGAGAACAATAGCAGCTTTCTGCTCTAGCACAGCTTCAAAAGGCTGCCGAGGGACTGCTCTGAGAATTCTTAGTTGTAGATAACTGAAGAAATGTATGTGCAGCCTCCTGCGATTCAGTGCCGCATTAGCACGGGGGAAATAATTCTGCCTCCACCCTCCCAGAACCTTTAGTATAGCAACGATTTAACTAGGCAGATATAGGCAATTGTAAAGTTCAGTCTCCTTGGCAAGGAAAGGGGAGATCCAGCCAGTTAAGAAACATCTTACTGTGAAAGTCCAAAGAATTAAGAATTTGCTGAAATGATCTAAATAATATCTAGATTTTTAAAAAATCAGCTGGAGAGGGGTGACTGTCTAGTTGGATTTATGCCAGAGCCGTGCATCCCTTCTTGCTTCAAGAAAATGCCCGAGGCGAGGTACCAAGCTTGGGATGGAAGTAGCAACCCCAGAGTTAATCCCAGAGAGCGCAGAGCTGGTCCGTCCCCTGAGCAAGTGTCGCTGCGGGTTCACCTATCCGCCTCTTCCTCTCTCAGGTGGCAAGCAGTTGGCGCTCGCCGCCCGCCCGCGAAGAAACTGCAATGCAAACTTCCCAGCCTCGGAACCCCGCTGCTTGGAGAGCAACTCTGCTGTGCCAGCCGCAGCCAGGAGACTGGTATTCAACCTCCCCGCCCCCCGCCACGGTTAAAGTTTGCTCCACATTCGCAGCTCCCACCCCACCCCCATCTCCGCCCTGAGGCAGGAGGACCACATAGGAGTTCCTGGGTCCACCGTGCGCAAACACACCCACCAACAAAAGAAAGCCCATTAAATCTTCCCTCCTGTGAACTCGCGCCCCAGCGGATACCTCTTTGAACTGACCCCCGCCCCCGCAGCCCCCGCGCTGTCTGGGGCGCGCCTGGCCCTCCCGGGCATGCTCCCTCCCCCCGGCTGCGCACTTTTGCAGCGCGCTCGGTCTTTGATGTCTCTTTACATTATGGCAGAGCAGCCACACGCTCTTCCCGGGCGCAGGGCTTTGTGTAATGGAACTGACATTTGGCCTTGATACCTGTATCTCTTGGTGATTGCAACAAATTTCTAAAATAAATATTGTACTTTGATCTCCCAGCATTGCATTTTTAATGGACGCTCTCAACATTACTTCATTAAGAACTTTTTTCAGGAGCTCCGAGGGCCAAGGGGGTTGGGGGAGACTAAACAGCTATTCGGCAAAGTCTCTCTCCAAACTTCAGCTGGGGCCTGGGAGGACCGGACTCTTGGGCGGGTTTTCACAAATGGAGATGAGGCCAAGAGCAGCCGACTGCGACCACTCAAGAGAGGGCCTTCTGTACGCTCAGCACAGTCCTAAAGACCTTGCATATATTAACTCTTAAACCTACAGCCACTTTACAAGGGGTGCACTATTGTAACTCCCATTTTACAAACCGCAAAACTGAGGTACACAGAGGCTGAGTACCTTGCTTGCCAAGGTCACCAACTAGAAAGTGTCAAGGCGGGAAAAATGTCTTCAGAGAGCTCGGACTCCGAGCTCTTAACCACCAAGCCACTAACTTTCACCCTGTTGCCCACTGATGGTGGTTTAACTGACTAGTGGGGGCATCTTGGAGAAAAAGCTAACTCCTATAACTATGGAGATGTGAAATGGCTCTTCTGGCCTTTTTGGGAAAGTAGCTATCAGATTCAACAAAAAGGGCTGCCTTCCATCCTGCTTAGCCAGGCCCTGCCCGCCTTCCTGGGAAAGGAGACTTCGAAGAGCTCAAGGGAGCTAGAAAGGAAACAAGCGCTAAGGCACCAGATCGCTTCGACGGTGCGGGCATGTGCAGGCGCGAGTGCGTGCCAAGGGACTCTCTGGCCTCTGACTTGCATCCGGGAAAGGGCTCCCTCGGGTCCCACGCTTCTCCAAGACTCAAACCCTGGACGGGACCGTGGTAAGGAGCAGGTCGGCCACGCCTCCGATGAAACCACTAAGGTCTCTCCCCTTCTCCGCTCCCAGAGCAGCTATCTCATCTTCAGAAGCCAGATCGAGTTGGCCAAGCTGTGTGGTCGCCGCTCGCGTTCTAGAGGGGACAGCTCGTTGCGGGAGATGGGCGCGGTGCGAGTGCAGGATGTGCGAGGGACCCATTGTTTTGGGGTCGCAAGCAGCCCACCCGTCTTCAGTACGATATTCTCTCCCGCAGGCTCGCCCGTGGGAGAAGGTGGGCCCGGAGGCATCGCGTCCCCGACCCCTGATGGAAGTGCGGAGGGCATCCTTATACGGCCCAGACTCCGAGTCCGCTGTAGTTAGGCTAACCTCTGACGCTGCATTGGGAGATAGGTCATCCCGTCCGTCGTCTCCCGTCCGTCCCCGGTCGCGGTGCGGTTCCGTGAGGAAGACGGGCAGAGAGGCCGGGCGCGAGCTGATTAGGGGCTCCCCCACGGTCGGCGGCCTGGAGAGTGGAGACCGTGTCCGCCAGGAGGTGGGTGGGGGAAAGGAGTAGGCCGAGCTCTGCAGTGCGGTCTCGCGAGCCGGGGCCGCTAGGCCTCCAACACGGTTCCGCGCCCCTAATGCCCCAGGGCGGTGAGGACCCCTCGGCGCCCCGCCCACCTCTTCCTCCTTCCCGGCCCGCGCGCCCTGGGGAAGCGATCCCGGGGGAAGTGATCCCGGGGTCTGCAGTGCCGGGGCAGGACGCGCCCTGCGCCCTGGGTCTGGAGGAGGCAGACGGCCCTCCTCGGCAGGAAGTGAGCGGCCAGGGAGGGATGGGGATCACCCAAGCCCCGGAAAGCGCGACCCTGCCCATGGCAAAGCACGCCCCGCGCCTGGTGAGGAACTTTTTGTTTCCAAAGGTGACAGGAACAAATTTGTACTGACTTTTCTCCCCCCTTCGGGGTTCTCTCTGGTATGATTTGTGGTTTGTGGAACCACAACAACCAGGCTTCCTAGACCGCGCCTCACTTTTTTCAAGTAGTTCTTGGTCTGTCAGGCTTGCGAAAGCGCGCGCTGCCTTGGCGGGGCTCCGAGCGAGAAATCACCAGCGGTACTGGGGCTTTCGGCCCCCCACAGCCCGGCCCGGGCCTCCTGGGGGTCCAGGGTGGCCTAGGGAGAAGGGGGCGGAACAGCACAGCTTCTCCCCCTCAGATGGGCATGACGGGTCGCCTTGGGTGTCCTGCCAAGCTCAGCTTTGCGGGTATGCGCGGCGCGGGTGTTTTTCCCAGGTCCACACTTTGCAAAAGTTGTGGCCTGAGGAAAACTTCCAGGTCGCCAGCAGGAACGTCACAGGAGAGCCCCGGTAGCTCGTCAGGCGGGTGGCCCTGGAGCGTGCGCGCCACCCAACGCCGCGCTGGGCGGCCGCCCGGCCCCGCCCCAGGTCACAGCCCTGCCCTCGGCCCCACCGCGGCGGGCGGGGGACACGCGGCGGGCCGGGCGCGGTCGGTCCCACGCCCCACCGAGGGCCTCGCTTGGGTCCGCTGTGTGCGCGGGCGGGTGAGTGTGCGGCGAGGGTGCAGGGTGTACAAATAAATACAGGGGAGAGTTACACTCCTTCCTGTCTCAAAGTCCGGCGCCTGGAAGCCGAAGGCAGATTTTTCTAGAGATAACAAAGACACTTTGTCACTTTGGGCGCTGCCTCGGTGCAAATCTTTAATTGCAAGTGTGTGTGTGTGTGGGGGGGGGGGGGGGGGGGGGGGAAGAGTGTCTCGAGCAACCCAAGCGCGGGTCTCCAGGCGGCAAGGCCCCCTTTGATCAGGAAAATCCAATTATTTGTGTATATACATTTCCCACATAGTGATTACTTCATTAATTGTCCCGCCTTTATCTCCTCCCTTCCCATCCCCCCTAATAATCAGTTCTTTTATCCAGACCAACAAACACACCATAGGAGCTTTGTGGATTCAAAGGATTTGCTTTCGCTTCTGAAAGAGCCGCTATTCTTTGATGATTGGGTAGCGGCAAACTTCAAAGCCATAAATCTTCCCTCTGACTGGCTGGCGGCCCAGCAAAGTCCTTATCAAATTCTTGGAGGTGATCCTGAAGCGCTCAGACCGCGCGCGGGGCTAGCGAGCGGGGCGCGGCGAGGGGCGAGGGCGGGGAGGGCCCCGGCGCGCAGAGCAGGCGCCGGGGAGGCAGGCTGGGCGGTCGTTCGTCCTCGCCTTCGTGTGTCCATGCCTCGGTGGCGGCGCCCCGCTCCGCAGCCAGCGGCCTGCAAGCCGTAACCATGGCCGCGGTGGCCGTCCTCCGGAACGACTCGCTGCAGGCCTTTCTCCAGGTTAGGGCCAAGCCCGGAGGGGGCGGGAGAAAGGTGGAAAAGGCCACGTCCGGATCTCTCCTGGTACTCCGTGCACCTTGAACCTCAAAGGGAACCCAACCGATGGGTGCAGCTGGAGCCTGGCCTAGGGGTACCCACGCCAACTTCACACCTAATCCGGTGTGGCCTTTGCGGGAGGGACGCGTGGATCCGGGATTGTTCGGAGGTGCCCGGCTGGCCGAGAACAGGACGGGAGCTCACCCTGCTGGGCCCTCCTGCTGACTTCAGCCTGGGGCGGGCCGGGGAGGAGCGCGAGGGCAGTGAGGACAAGAGAGCTTAAAAGGTGGGAGGGAGGGTGGCCGGGCGGCGGGGTTGTGGGTGTTTCCCGACTCTTACCACCGAGCCGGGAGCGGCCCGTCGGACGCCTCCCCCTCCCACTTTGCGCCTGCTTCCTCTAAGGCTGGACGGCGTCTCAGTGCACCAAGTAGTTTAGCAAGAAGCGCTCGCGTGCCCCACGTTCAGGTAGTGCAGGCACCAAAAGTTTCCCGCGGCCGGTGGGTGCGTGCGTGGAGTGCGGTGGCGGGGGAGGGACGGCCGGGACGGAAGAGTGGCGGCAGTATAATAGTGGGCGTGGGGTCGGCGGGCTGGCCCGGAGTCCGCGCTTGGAGCTAACCTTTTGTCTCTTCTCCCTCCCTCGCCGCCTATGCAGGACCGCACCCCCAGCGCCTCCCCGGACCTGGGCAAGCACTCGCCCCTGGCACTGCTGGCCGCCACCTGTAGCCGCATCGGCCAGCCTGGCGCGACGGCGCCCCCGGACTTCCTGCAGGTGCCCTACGACCCCGCGCTGGGCTCACCCTCCAGGCTCTTCCACCCGTGGACCGCCGACATGCCGGCGCACTCGCCAGGCGCACTGCCGCCCCCGCACCCCAGCCTGGGGCTGACGCCGCAGAAGACGCACCTGCAGCCGTCCTTCGGGGCTGCGCACGAGCTTCCCCTCACACCCCCCGCCGACCCCTCGTACCCCTACGAGTTCTCGCCGGTCAAGATGCTGCCCTCGAGCATGGCGGCTCTGCCCGCCAGCTGCGCGCCCGCCTACGTGCCCTATGCGGCGCAGGCCGCGCTGCCGCCCGGCTACTCCAACCTGCTGCCCCCGCCGCCGCCGCCGCCCCCGCCGCCCACCTGCCGCCAGTTGTCACCCAACCCGGCCCCCGACGACCTCCCGTGGTGGAGCATCCCGCAGGCGGGGGCCGGACCGGGGGCCTCCAGGGTTCCGGGAAGCGGCCTCTCCGGAGCCTGTGCCGGGGCTCCCCACGCGCCCCGCTTCCCCGCCTCTGCGGCCGCTGCTGCTGCGGCCGCCGCCGCCCTGCAAAGAGGCTTGGTGTTGGGCCCGTCGGACTTTGCGCAGTACCAGAGCCAGATCGCCGCGCTGCTGCAGACCAAGGCCCCCCTGGCGGCCACGGCCAGGAGGTGCCGCCGCTGCCGCTGCCCCAACTGCCAGGCGGCGGGCGGCGCCCCCGAGGCGGAGCCGGGCAAGAAGAAGCAGCACGTGTGCCACGTGCCGGGCTGCGGCAAGGTGTACGGGAAGACGTCGCACCTGAAGGCGCACCTGCGCTGGCACACGGGCGAGCGGCCCTTCGTGTGCAACTGGCTCTTCTGCGGGAAGAGCTTCACGCGCTCGGACGAGCTGCAGCGGCACCTGCGGACTCACACGGGCGAGAAGCGCTTCGCCTGTCCCGAGTGTGGCAAGCGCTTCATGCGCAGCGACCACCTCGCCAAGCACGTGAAGACGCACCAGAATAAGAAGCTCAAAGTCGCTGAGGCCGGGGTTAAGCGGGAGGACCCGCGGGACCTGTGAGCCCTCCCGGAGGTGGACCCCCTTCCCAGCACCTCTGCGGGAGATCCGGGGACCTGTGGGCAGCTGGCGGAGGGGAGACTCAGCAGACGGACCCTCCCTGTTGCCTGCCTCCCAAAATGGAGCCAGGCTCCCAGCTTCCCCTACCCTCGGACACAGGGACCTAGTTCCCAGGAGCGGGGAGGTAGGGTTGGTGCTGGGGCATTTGGGTTATAATTGGGAGCTCTGCCTTACCCCAGGGCGGTTCCAAACTCTAAACCGTTCCCACCGTCTGGGAGACCTACAGTTTTGGGGGACCACCCTGGGCTGGCCTTGTATATAGGAAATACTGCTGAAATGAAGCGAAAGGAACTTGGGAGATTTGAAATAGTGCTCGGGTTTTCGCTAGGACCGGTTTGGGCTTTGTACAGGTTATTTAATAGCTTTGTTAAAAATAATTATAATAATTATAACATTAATAAAAATGTTGCTTTTGTCTTCAGCTCCATGCAGAGCTACAGCATGATATGTCTCTGTAAAGTGATCAGCAGTTGCACCGTGAAAATAAATACGTTAACTCAGGGGTCACTACAGGAAGACCCCGCTGAGCCGGTCTCATTTGATCTTTTCTTCTTCTGGGAGGCTGTACTAAGGGGTAGGGTTTCACCGGGAATTTGATGGTTCCTATAGTCTGCCTATGTCGGAGGTTTCTTTGGTTTGGAAGAATCTGGGCAAATGTGTTGGGTTCAGGAATGGAAAAAGGCAGGCAATTCCGTTTTGTGGTAAAGAGGTAGGGCAAGATTTTTCAATCACAACTTGAGTTTCTCATGCGGCCTTAGGACTTCACCCGAGACTGTTTCTCTTCCAAGTTTGCTTTTACCTGACGAATTCCTTGTGGCTTTCCATTTGTTGGTACTCTCGGGACAGGTTACAACTATGCTGGTGTTAAGAGAGGTATTAGAGGCGCGAGGGTCTGTTCACAGGTGAGACTTTGGGGAGAGGTACAGAGAAAAGGGACCCTTGTTCAGGTTGGTCTTTGCCTGGGAAAAAACCAAGAAGATAGTTTGCCAGTCGTCACTCCTGTATTTCAGTCCCGTCATGATACCCAGCGTTGTCTTGCTTGTTTTCTTCTTAATCTTGCTGTGGAAATCTTAACAAGTCTTATTTCACAGTAACAACCCAGGGATTTCTGGTTAGGCCAGGACGTTTAGTTCCATTTTGTATCTGAATTTTTTTATGTTTTAAATCATTGAAGTAGTCTAAGATTTTCTCAGGGAAGAACCAGGAATACTCATGGTTTGGAAATGTGGAAATAGGGTATTTTTTTGTCTAGGTGCCTCGCCTTTCTCTAAAAGTTGAAGTTTTGAAGTTTACAAATGTTTTATCAAGTGTCTAACTCCTTGATATTTTCTAATATTTGAGTTTTTAAACCTGTAACTGCACGTTTAATCAGTAGTTAAATCTTCTGATTTAAGATTAGCAAAGAATAGAAAATGTTCTAAATTTTATTAACATGTTAAGCTAGCATCATTAATGCCGAATTTTAATAGAGCCGAATAATCTTTTCATGATAGTAGAAGTGTCTACAAATTGATAGGATTTCACAGTTTACAAACTGCTTTTACCTTGCCTTTTGTTTGAAGTCAAACTGAAGGATCAGTTCTTAAAAGCTTTGAGGGTTGTTCTTGAATTCTTAGATGAAGTAAAACACAAACATCAACATAATTCGGGTGAAAATTACTTTTATACTCCTAAGAAATAGCATTTTTTTATTCTTTAACTTGGGACAAGGTAGTAAATGAGTATTAGATTCATAGTGGCAATATGCCATAGAATAACGGATATTGGAACTATTTAATGACTAATTAGAATGTGAGTCTTCATGGTTCTTCACCTGGTAAGAGGAGTTTGGGTTAAATTTTCAAGCGTGTGGCAGTTTTGCAAGCAATAGTGATGAAGTTGCTAGGCAGTAACATTAATATACACCTAAATATGTAATCTTAATCAAAATCATTAGATCTAAGTCATTATATTAAGATTACACATTTTGATGTATAAATCAATGTGAAAAGTTACAGAAACTCTCACCTTTCCCTAAAAAGTTACAGAAACTCCCATCTGAACCATACCCCAGGATTAACTATAGATTCAGAAAAGGATTTTTGAAAAGTTTTGGGAAAGAGGAATCCTTGTTAGAGAGTGAAAAGACCAAGGGCTTTGGTCTTTTTGAAATGATTTGAAATGATTCTTTCATCTAAAAGAATGACCTTGGTAGAGAAAGAAAAATAGCAATTTAAAAATGAGTCTACTAGCTATTATTGACAGAGCCAATCATTTATTTAGTATCCAAACAGAAGAAGTGTTGAAGATAAAGTTTTCTTATATTTTTTTGGTTAAGCATATGGAATTTAGTATCTAAAGAAATGAGATATTGGAGATAGATAACTCTGTGGTTATTAAGAGGAAAAACTAGATAAACTATATACAATTTTTTAAAGCAGAACAAAGTTATATGACAAAATAACTTTCTTATGGTTTTACTTAATTGCACCTGCAAATTGAAAAAGTATGGTCTTTAACTTGGTACAACTGAAAGGCTTGCTGATTGTACACTGCAAATCTGATAGAATTTGTAACGTTTAAAAAGTAGGCAGCATTTAAAAAGTAAGTTTAATCCACCAACTTTATTCAAGGTTTCACTTAAAGATCCCAGCACACAATTCAATTAAGTTTAAAAAACTAATTGAAGAAAATATGTTAATGATTGCCTCAAATGTCAGTAGACATTGTAGATTTTAAAGCAACTGTTTTGTTAGCATGCAAATATAATGTAGAGTGTTACATTCTTTAAAAATACTAAAATTCGTGTGATGTTACTTTAATTTTAACAGTTTTTGGACCATTTTGAGCAAGAGCATGGAAACATGGAGAAATTGAAATATCAGTAAATTAGAAATTAGTAAATTAAAATATCAGTTAATTTAGAATTGTGCATTTCTGAATTTATTAACACTGTAGTTTTCTGCTTTTCTCAAGAAAAAATTGTGTAATAATACCCTTAACTGATCACTAGTTTTAAATAGTTCTGATAATGAATGAAAGTAAATAATGTTAAAGAAAATACAACTGTAATCTCCATGTTATTTTCTAGTTTCAACTAGTGTTTAAATCTTGTGACTATATTATATTTTCTTTTTTTTTTTTTTTTTTTTGAAATGGAGTCTCGCTCTGTCGCCAGGCTACAGTGCAGTGGCACCATCTCAGCTAACTGCAACCTCTGCCTCCCGGGTTCAAGCAGTTCTCCTGCCTCAGCCTCCTAAGTACCTGGGACTACAGGTGCGTGCCACCACACCCGGCTAATTTTTGTATGTTTAGTAGAGACGGGGTTTTACCATGTTGGCCAGGATGGTCTCGATCTCCTGACCTTATGATCTGCCCACCTTGGCCTCCCAAAGTGCTGGGATTACAGGCGTGAGCCACTGTGCCCTGCCTTATATTGTATATTATTTTAAATTATTTTACCTTAATCAAACAAGACATGCCAATTAAAAAATTAATCTTGCCAAGAATGCCTCTTGCAGAAACCTATTTGAAACAATGACATTTGTAGAAAAGTCAGGTTTTTTTTACCCCAAGATGTACTATTTTCTATTCTAATATTGTGGGGTTTTAAGTATTAGTTTAAAGCAACATCGTCAGTGTTTTCTATTTATTTCATTTCTGCTATGACTGTTTCACAGAATGTTTTTATAGCTGTAGCTATGACTTCAAATTCATGTAAACATCTAGTAAGTTGTTTGGGACTCTAAAATTGCAAGCCACTTTACTTGCATTAGCTCATCACATTAAATAATGACAAGTCAAGGTAAGTTGACCATTCTCACTGGGAAATAGCCTGTGTTATAGAATCAGATTCAAACCTTAAGCTTTGTGTTATAGTAAGTGCAATTATAGTTTGCTAATGTCCCAAATTGAGGGCCACTCAAAACAAGTGATATTAATTTTCTGTTAAATATCATGACCTTCTTCTGGTTTGCATGATAGAGAGAACTTTAGAGTAAGAGACCCAGGGCAGTTTTGAAATGTTATGCACCACCATAGTTCAATAGAGTAGGAAAAAATAAGGAAAATAGATAAGATGTATGTTGGTAATGAGATATATGTTTAGATTAATACAACAAAAGAACATGTTTCATTATTGGACCACTATAATGGTAACCTGATTAGTGTGGCATGTGATTTATTTAATATAGACAGTAAATTTTTCTCTGATGTTGTTCAGACTCAACACATTTTTGTATAAAGATCTTGATGTCCGTTGCTCCTTCCTTGATTATTTTTAAAGAATCTGATATGTTGCCAGAGACAGCAGTGTTTCAGATTAATTTATGGACATTGTAGAATAATTTAATGTTCCTGACTGTAATGAACAAGTGGTATTTGTTCAACAAAGATGTAATCAAACAGCTATGGACTGATAGTTTCTCAGTTGTTTTGCTATTACAACTTATTACCAATTGAAGATTTGTACATGAAGATTGATATAGTTTCATGCTGACATTTTGATGACTTCCCTTTCTAGACCTTATGCACTTTTCTTTCCGTGTCTTCAGCAATTATCTAAAGTATAATCCTCCACTGGATATTTGAGACTTAATTCATAAATCAACCCATGCATATGAACTATAGTAGTATCTGCACAACACATAATAACCCACATTAACTAATATATTTTGGTTGTCTACGTAATACCAAAATTTAATTCAGGGTAAATAAACCCAGCTCTCAGTTTGATACCACCGGGAAAATCTGCAGCTTTCCCTTTTTAAAAAGTTGTTTCGGCAGTATGAAGATTCATTATGCCTATTTTGAAATGGAAGTTTGTTTAACAGTAAAACTATTCATCTAATATTTTCATTACTTGTCAAAATTCTGACATCAAAATACACTAAAATTTTCTAAAGTCTAAGGCAGTGTCTTCATGTCATCTGATTTTTTCATATAGTTAAACCAGTCATATATGGGTGCTTTCTAATCATTTTATGTTTAGCATAATCTAAAACACAGATGGAAAACATCTGGCCCTCGCTTAATTTTACCCAATTCATGAGGCAAATATCAAGGCTAACTCATTTATGCTTATGGTTGGGAAAATGTGTCCTAATTTTAAAAATATTTGGTGGCAACTTCCTAAAAGTCTACATCAGATACCATGAAAGCTCATTTCTCTTATCTCTATGTGAGTTTTATTCTTATAAATTCTATGTCTTGCTTTCTTTTCCATTCTGACTTGTGGATGTCACATGTCTTCTATATATTCATGTCCATCTCTAGCATGGAAACTTTCATTTTGTGTCATGTATCTCTCTTGCTTTTCTCAAAGTATTTATGTCCATGATTTTATTTTGCTCCCAATAATGCAGAACTCAACAGGATTCTAAACTGTAGTATTTTAAATCTATTGTTTCGGTTTTTTGTTGTTGTTGTTGTTGTTGTTGTTTGAAACAGAGTCTCTGGCCGGGCGCGGTGGCTCAAGCCTGTAATCCCAGCACTTTGGGAGGCCGAGACGGGCGGATCACGAGGTCAGGAGTTCGAGACCATCCTGGCTAACACGGTGAAACCCCGTCTCTACTAAAAAATACGAAAAACTAGCCGGGCGAGGTGGCAGGCGCCTGTAGTCCCGGCTACTCGGGAGACTGAGGCAGGAGAATGGCGTAAAAACCCGGGAGGCGGAGCTTGCAGTGAGCTGAGATCCGGCCACTGCACTCCAGCCTGGGCGACACAGCGAGACTCCGTCTCAAAAAAAAAAAAAAAAAAAAAGAAACAGAGTCTCACCCTGTCACCCAGGCTGGAGTGCAGTGGCACGATCTTGGCTCACTGCAACTTCTGCCTCCTGGATTCAAGTGATTCTCCTGCCTCAGCCTCCCAAGTAGTGGGATTACAGGTGCCCGCCATCACACCCAGCTAATTTTTTTTTTTTTTTTTTTTTTTTTTTTTGTTTTGTTTTTTTGAGACAGAGTCTTGCTCTGCCACCCAGGCTGAAGTGCAGTGGTGCTGTGTCCGCTCACCGCAAGCTCCACCTCCCGGGTTCACGCCATTCTCCTGCCTCAGCCTCCCGAGTAGCTGGGACTACAGGCGCCCGCCACCACACCGGACTAATTTTTTGTATTTTTAGTAGAGACAGGGTTTCACTGTCTTAGCCAGTATGGTCTCGATTTCCTGACCTTGTGATCTGCCCACCTCGGCCTCCCAAAGTGCTGGGATTACAGGTGTGAGCCACCACGCCCAGCCCTAATTTTTGTATTTTAGTAGAGATGGAGTTTCACCACATTGGCCAGGCTGGTCTCGAACTCCTGACCTCAGATGATTCACCCACCTCGGCCTCCCAAAGTGCCGGGATTACAGGTGTGAGCCACCATGCTTGACTGTATTTTTAATAGACATTTGTATTCTTTGGTGTAAATTTTACAAGTGCATGAATTAAATTTATAGTTCTATTTGTTGATTCAATTCATATTTTATTTAGTACATTGCTGATGTTTCCTGTGAATTTGTGAACATCAGTAGGAAAAATACATGGCAATTGAAAGTAAAATTATAAAATATAATGGTTTGAGGTAATACTTGTTTGATTTTAGTAAGTAAAAAATATACAAATGAAGTATATTTATATACCTAAGTCATTAAACATAGCCCTTTATTTCTTGAGCTATAATTTTAATAAGGGGGAATGTGAACTAAGACCTATAAGCACATAGCTATGTATATTTCTCATTGTGGTTATTACCTTTGATGGAGACTTGTTTTTCTTTTAAGCCTTTTTCTCCCCTTTTTGATCGTTGAAGTCCATGTTGTCTCTTGATAGTACTGCAGACAACTGCCAGGAAAGTCATCATGGTAAGAAATTCTGTAGTGAGCCTGGGTTTGAAGTAGAAAGTTGCCAAATTGTTTTCTAGAGAGAAAGCACTCCCTTCGTCAGTCATGATTCAGACTTGTCAATAGCAAGCCTGTGTGCCCTGAGCAGCCAGCAGCTAGAGGCTGTGGGGCTGTGGCTGCCCCCTTGCTTCTGGAGCAGGGAGATCTAGGAATAAGGACAGGGGAACCAAATGGGGAATAACAGACGTGGGGAATATCCTATCTAAACAGGATATCAAAAGGGGTTGAAATAGGGTCATTGAGTAGAAGTAGAAAGGCAAGGTTCGAGCACCTTCTCAAATTTGGAATGGACCCCAGGAAGGAAGGTGCCTCCCTCACTCCAGGTTTTTGGAATTTTGTGTTTTGTGTTTTTCGTTTTTTTAACTAAAGGTGAGTATGAGTAGGCTGTAGAGGAGATGTGGTGGACTTTAAGGACCTTTGGACTTGAATTATCCTTATGGTCTGTTCCAAAGCTGAAATGCCTCAGATCTAACATCTGTAAGCCAAAAAGTCTGAATAAATCTTATTTTAGCTGGGCACAGTGGTACATGCCTATAATCCCAGCTACTTGGGAGGCTGAGGCAGGAGAATTGCTTGAACCCAGGAGGTGGAGGTTGCAGTGAGTGGAGACCACGCCACTGCACTCCAGCCCGGGTGGCAGAGTGAGATTCTGTCTCAAAAAAAAAAAACAACCCGAATATATGAGCTGCATACTTAGCTTGATGTTTGTTATTTATAATTATTACATGTAGGAAACTAGGCACAAAACATGTATACATAACTAAATTCAATTTGCCAAACAATGATTTGAAGTCTACAAGATGTAAGGTATAATGAGGATTTAAAGATGAACACAGTCCTTCAAAGAGCTCACAGTCACAAAGGAGATAAAACATAGGCACAAATGAATGTAATACAAGGCCTAATGCCTGATAAAAGCGACCAACAAAACTCCTCTAAAAACACAAAGGAAAGAGAAATTACTTCAGGTAATAACAATGATAAACTGTTTTATTCCACAAATGGATATTCTGCTTTGAAAAACAATCTCCAAACTGCATCTATGGCATTCAGAATCCAATCAGAATCCAATTCAGAGGTGTTAGTTCAAGACAGTGTGGTCCCCAGACCTGCAGCATCAGCATCACTTGGGATCACTGGTTAGAAATGCAGATTCTCGGGTCCAACCGCCAGACTTACTAAATCAGAAACCCTGGGAATCTGTGTTTTAACCAGCCCTCCAGGTGATTCTAATGCATGCTGATGTTCGAGAACCACTGGTTTAGGAAACCGCACATTTTAACCATGTGCAAGATGGAAAATATGTAAGCAAATTCTAGCCTAAGACATTTCTCACAAGTTACTTTGGGAAAATAGAAAATGGATAGACTGGCTGGGCACAGTGGCTCACGCCTGTAATCCCAGCACTTTGGGAGGCCAAGGCAGGCAGATCACCTTAGGTCAGGAGTTCAACACCAGCCTAGCCAACATGGTGAAACCCCACCTCTACTAAAAATACAAAAATCAGTCGGGTATGGTGGCACGCGCCTGTAATTCCAGCTATTCCGGAGGCTGAGACAGGAGAATTGCTTGAACCCAGGAGGCGGAGGTTGCAGTGAGCCAAGATCACACCATTGCACTCCAGCCTGGGTGACAAAGCAAGATCCGTCTCAAAAAGAAAAAAAAGAAAATGGATAGACCATTTGGCTGAAATTCTCACCCAATTGAGAATATTGGGCTCTAACTCCCAATGAGAATACAGTAATGGTCTTAATTAAATATTGATCCTTACATGCATGTTATGTAATTATGTAGACAAGTGTCCTTTTTATAGTATGTAATACCAATAGAGGATTTACATTTTGAATTATAAATCATACATTTTATATGTTAGTGGAACTTTCCCCATTAAGTCGAACAGTGACTTTAGCAATATCTGGTTTCCTAAAGGGAATACTCAGCTAACTAAGCAGTATTTAGTGTCATTAGATGATTAATAACCAAACATCATGAGTCATATATAAACTCCACCACTAAGAGTAAAAATCACATATCTATTCTGTGCTGCAGAAATGCAATGATGGCTCTTCTAAAAGATAAGCATAGTCACCACCAGCCTCTGTTTTGCTACAATAGCTTTTTGAAACTACCCACAGGGAAGTGTAGAAGCCTGGAGCTTCTCTGTAGTACACATGAAAAACTTAGAACACTGTGGATATTTAAACCAAGAATGTTCACTTTCCTCTGGTTCTACCCATTCCTCACTGGTCCACCTTTTTTCTCCTCTACAAAGTCTTTCTTGCTCAAAGTGCATCTCAGGGCTGTATTCCAGACCAGAACATGATTTAGTAAAATTTTTTTGGCAGTTTATTTCTGACCTTTGGGATTATAGAAAGCTGCTGGGAATTACCAGTACCAGGGAAGCCTGTAACATAAATGAAAATACCTCTATGATTCTATGATTTTTTTTTTAGAGAATGGGCTCCTCACTCTGCCCCCAAGTCTAAATTATCCAATCATCATTGTTTGGGGTCCTTTAGGAGGCCCCCAGTGAACAATAACAAGAAGCTAGGATGATGCTGACTGTAGCATATTCCCAAGGTGTCCCCACTCCCTGAGAGATCAAGGGAGCTCTCAACGATGAGATAAATCTTCCCAGCCACAACTTACAGAATTTAGCATGTTAGGTTGGAGACTTAAAAATCACTGACTCTGAGGCTGGGCACAGTGGCTCACACCTGTAATCCTAGCACTTTGGGAGGCTGAGGTGGGTAGATCACCTGAGGTCAGGAGTTCAATACAAGCCTGGCCAACCATGGCCAACATGGTGAAACCCCATCTTTACTAAAAATACAAAAATTAGCTGAGCGTGGTGGCAGGCGCCTATAATCCCAGCTAATCGGGAGGCAGGAGAATCACTTGAACTGGGGAGGCAGAGGTTGCAGTGAGCCAAGATCAGGCCACTGCACTCCAGACTGGGTGACAGAGGGAGATTCTGTCTAAAAAAACAAAAATCAGCAACTCTGACCCTCTCATTTAACAGAGGAGAAAACAGACAGCATGCCAGATCCAATGAAACCATCATTATCCATGTGCATTAATAAGCAAGCACATTCGGCCGGGCGCGGTGGCTCAAGCCTGTAATCCCAGCACTTTGGGAGGCCAAGACGGGCGGATCATGAGGTCAGGAGATCGAGACCATCCTGGCTAACATGGTGAAACCCCGTCTCTACTAAAAAAAAAAACAAAAAAACTAGCCGGGCGAGGTGGCGGGCGCCTGTAGTCCCAGCTACTCGGGAGGCTGAGCCAGGAGAATGGCGTAAACCCGGGAGGCGGAGCTTGCAGTGAGCTGAGATCCGGCCACTGCACTCCAGCCTGGGCGACAGAGCGAGACAAAAAAAAAAAAAAAAAAAAAAGAAAAGAAAAAGAAAACAAGTAAGCACATTCAATAGGAATCCAGCAGCCTAGCAAAGGAAGAGATGGTTGAGGAGCATAGAGACTGAGAGAAGACTCAGGGAAGAAGTATGGAGAGAAGCTTTGGTCTGAAGTTGCCAAAGAAATAGGAATGGTGGCTCTCAGATTTTTACATGCATGAAAATTACTTTAGATGCTTATTTAAATGGAGGATCCTGAGCTACATCCCTAGAACTGCTAATTCGTTTGGTCTAGGGGTGAGGAAGCTGGTTTCATTATAACCATCACCCCAGTGACTCTAAGACAGGTGGGTGGAAGATCACCATTAGAGAAATGCTTCCTTACGAGAGAAAACTAGTGAATGGGGTAACATCTACACATTTTGACAATGGCAAATGCTCAGGTAATAAATCCATATCTAATTTTCCTTTTTAAAAAGTCCACAGCTGATTGTTGAGGTCTGACACAATATATTCCATCATTGGAAGAGGAGAAGTGACTTAGAAGCTTTATCTTATTTACCTGGGTCTGTGCCAAATGCTGTAGTAGATGTCATGATCCTTTCCCTGTCAAAATATAAGAATAAAGACACTAAATGATCGCTTGGGTTTGCTAAATTCCCAACTAAAATTAATTAAATTCTGAACCGAAGTCACAAAAATTGAGTTATATATGTTCTAGATATTTTATTCTAGGCTCATATCTTTCTGTGACAGTTCAGAATCAAAGAGTCATTGAGGTTTATAACCAAAATGATTTCAGAGTTCACCAAATCAAACCTCTTTATTGTACAGATGAAGTAACCAATACTTATCAAGGTCCAGCCCTCGTAGAGTTTGCATTCTAGTAAAGTCACCGTGTTGTAAAATCGTACTCCCTCACCTGATGTCTTACCTCTTTATCATTCCACTCACTTTTGGATTCGTGTATTCCACAAGTATTTGTTAAATATTTACAGCTGGCACAGATGAACATCCATTATGAAAAAGTCATACAAAGTTCTTGTCCTCATGGAGCCAGCAGTCTAGTAAGAAATACAGAAAGTTGGCAGGGAATATTTAGGAACACCAGGAGAGCAGAGGCTATTCACTACCACATACCAGAGCCTAATATAGTGCCTGGTACATACTATATACTCAATAAGTATTTTGTTGTGAATATAAGGTACTACAAGTATGGTCAGTATAGTAAACAAGGCATAGTTTTAACTGATAGTGTCTCTTCCCATTGGCATCTATAAGAGGTGGGTTCAGATTAAAGACCAGAATGCCTTTCTTCCTTGAGCTGTTTGAGTGGGGATATGGTGGTGGTTCTAGGAAGCTGCTAACTGTCTCTCTCTATCTCTCCCAGAATCCTGGGTCTGATGGCTTCTCTGAGGCAATCTCAACTTCCCAATGCCTAGCAGTCATTCCTTTGCATTCCCCAAGTCTCATTTCTCCAGCTTTTAAAGACATTCCCCTACCACTACCTTCCTGGCTATTATCATAATCTAAACTAACTTAGAAGAGTATGTTGAGTGACTATTCAAAGGCCAAAAAAAAAAAAAAAAAAGCAAAAACCACAAGGCAGGAGGTGGAAGAAGCCACAGCTGAAGAGAGAAGGAGAGTGTCTCAGATGGAGAAGAGGTGGTAGTGGTGTGGGTGTGTGTTGTGTGGAGGACTGATGGATCTGGAGATATGGAAGGGCCATGCCTCAGAAGGAACAGGTATGGTGCTCCTAAGACAGTTAGACCCAGAGCAGCAGTCTTAATAAAGACCCCTATGTATTAGTTATTTTTTGTTGCAACAAATTACCACCAACTTAGAGGCTTCAAACAACATACATTTATTATCTCGCAAGTTCTGTGCATCAGAAGTCCAGGCACAATTTAGTTGCCTTATCTGCTTCAGGGTCTTTCATAAGGCTACACTGAAGGTGTCAACCAAGGCTGGGGTCTAATCTGAAGCCTCGATTGGTAAGGGATCCATTTCCAAACTCAAGTGGTTATTGGTAGGATTCAGTTCTTTGTAGGTTATTGGACTGAGGACTTCAGTTCTTTGCTGGCTATTGTCTGGAGACTGACTTTGGTTTCTTGCCATATGGGCCTCCCCAACATGGCTGCTTCATCAAAGCTTGCAATCTGCAAAGGCAATAAAGTCTGCTAGGAAAATGGAGGTACATCTTTAATAATCTAATCATAGAAGTGGCAGCCTATCAACATTCTATTAACTTGAAGGAAGTCATTCAAGAAAAAGGGATTACACCAGGGCTCAAGTACAAGGAGACAGGAATCATTTGGGGCCATTTTAGAAGCCACCTACCACACACTGTGATGCACATTGTCAGTAATATGGAGTTACATATATAGGCCATAAAGACTTGGGCAAAGAGTTTCTCAGCATCAGTCATGATGCTTTCCTACTGATGAGAGACTGCCAATCCCCACCCATTCATATTTTCTTTCTTCCTTTTGGTAATAGTAACCCCCAAGTTTTTGGGAGGTACATGACTGTCCATCTAGAGATGACATATCCCAGCCTCACTTGCAACTAGCAGTGGCCACATGACTAAGTTCCCACCAATGGCACATGTGAGCCTAAGTGATGTATGTCACTTCTAGGTCACATCCTTAAAAGAAAGTTGCATGCTTTCCCTTTCTTCTTTTCTCTTTCTTAAGGCTGCAATGCAGACATGATGGTGGGCATTCAACTCAATCATGTGGATAGGACAACACCCCGGAGGATGGCAAAGCAACAAAACAGAAGGCATAAGGGTCCTCAGACCATCACATGAAGCAGAGCAGCCCACCTTTCCTGGGCTGCCTACCAGCTGGACTTTTATTTGAAAGACAGACCATCTTGTTTAACCCATTGTTACTTGGTGCCTATTAGAGCAACTAAACAAATGTCCTAAATGATAGATCACAAAATGCTTCTAAGGCAGTTATTAACAGTGTTCCTGGTGAGTCTTCCTGGGACAGCTATGAATTACATCCTTTTAAAAGAGTACCTGAGAAAGCAAGCCCAGGTGATACCACCTTTTAAACTCCTCTTAAGCTGTGTTTGCTGATGTCCTCAAAATGAGTTCTCACCCACTCAAGGGTGTCTTCTTAGGCTGCTGCTATGGAAAACTCCATCACTGTTTTCCAGTTTCACCCATACTCAGGTACCCAGAGGACTTCACTCATGTGATTCTTCATTTATTTCACTATTTTTTTTTTTTTTTTTTTGAGACGGAGTCTTGCTCTGTCACCCAGGCTGGAGTGCAGTGGCGCGATCTCGGCTCACTGCAAGCTCCGCCTCTCGGGTTCACGCCATTCTCCTGCCTCAGCCTCCTGAGTAGCTGGGACTACAGGCGCCACCACCACGCCCGGCTCATTTTTTTTGTATTTTTTAGTAGAGACGGGGTTTCACTGTGTTAGCCAGGATGGTCTCGATCTCCTGACCTCGTGATCCGCCCGTCTCTTGTCTCTTAACTGCCTCCGACTGAAGGAGACGCATTATTTCCACAAACATTCCATTGGTGACAATTAGTCCCATGAACACACCTAGAAGCATAGAGGATGGGAAACATAGAGAAGCACATGGATATTTGTTGAACACTAACTGTGATCTGCCAACATGCTCATCATAAAAACTCAAGTAGGTCCGGGCACGGTGGGGCATGCCTGTAATCCCAGCACTTCGGGAGGCTGAGGCAGGGGGATCACCTGAGGTCTGGAGTTCAAGACCAGCCTGGTTCAATGTGGTAAAACCCCATCTCTACTAAAATTACAAAAATCAGCCAGGCATGGTGGTGGGCACCTGTAATCCCACCTACTTGGGAGGCTGAGGCAGGAGAATCACTTGAACCCAGGAGGCAGAGGTTGCAGTGAGCCAAGATCATGCCATTGCACTCCAGGCTGGGCAAAAGGAGCAAAACTCATCTCAAAAAAAAAAAAAAAATTCAAGAGGCTGGGCACAGGGGCTCACACCTGTAATCCCAGCACTTTGGGAGGCTGAGGAGAGTGGATCACTTGAGATTAGGAGTTTGAGACCAACCTGGCCATCATGGCGAAACCCTGTCTCTACTAAAATTACAAAAATTAGCCAGGCATGGTGGTGTGCACCTGTAGTCCCAGCTACTTGGGAGGCTGACACAGGAGAATCGCTTGAACCCAGGAGATGGAGGTCACAGTGAGCTGAGATGGTGCCACTGCACTCCAGCCTGGGCGACAGAGTGCAACTCCATCTAAAAAAAAACAAAAAAAATAAGTAGAAAATGCAAGTAGACAATAAAAGGGTTGCCTTATCCTCTACCTCATTGAAAAAAAAAAAAAAAAAAAAACTACTGTTAACATTTGGCTCATTCATTAAATCAACACATCTTTATGTATCACCTTCAGAGTCTCCCTTGCCCTGTCCCAGATGCTGGATATGATTCCTAACCTCGTGGCTTCCAGTTTGAGTGTGTGTGTGTGTGTGTTTGTGTGTGTGTGTGTCATTTCCTCATTTGCAAACTGGTTATAATAATAGTGTCTAACTTATAGGGCTGTTGTGGGGATTAAGTTATACAGATTAATGTGGAATACTACTCAGCCACAAAAGGGAATGAAATAATGGCATTTGCAGCAACCTGTATAGAGTTGAAGACTATTTTTGTAAGTGAATAGAATAACTAAGTGAATTGAATAACTCAAGAATGGAAAACCAAACATTGTATATTCTCTTTTATAAGTAGGAGCTAAGCTATGGGGACACAAAGGCATAAGAATGATATAATGGACTCTGGGGACTGAGGGGTAAGGGTAGGAGGGGAGTGAGTGATAAAAGACTACACAGTGGGTACAGTGTACGCTGCTCAGGAGATGGGTACACCAAAATCTCAGAAATCACCGCTAAAGAATATTTCCATGCAACCAAACACCACCTGTTCCCCCCAAATTATTGAAATTTTAAAAAGAAAGAAAAAAGTTCATTCATTAAAAAATACAATATATAGATTAAATAACTTAGAAAAATGGTACCTAACAAGTACTCAATAAAATTTTTTTTGCTATATATGCACAATATAAATATTTACTTTAATAAAAATAGTATTATACTACTTATATGTCCCTACTCTATGGTCTACTCCTTAAACCCTTTCAGTAATGGGGCTGAATTTCTACTTCAAAACATAGAAGATGGAGTTCATCATTTTAACCACTTTATCCATTGTCTGGATTTATCCTATATTTAGCCCAGAGGTTCACAGATGTGGGATTCATGAATGGGCATTCTATGCTGTTATAGATGGAATGTTTCTGTCCCCTCAAAATTCATATGTTGAAATCCTAACCCCCCATGTGATGGTACTAGGAGGTGGAGCCTTTGGAAGGTCATTAGGTCATGAGGGTGAGCCCTCATAAATGGGATTACTGCCCTTATAAAAGAGACCCCAAGGAACTCCCTAGTCCTCTTTCTGCCATGTGAGGATGCAATGAGAAGTTGGCTGTCTGAAACCTGAAGAGGGCCCTCACCAGAACCCAACCATGCTGTTACTCTTATCTTGGGCTCCCAGCCTCCAGAACTATGAGAAATAAATTTTTGTTGTTTATAGGCTACCAGGTTTATGGAACTCTGTTATACTAGCCAGAACTGACTAAGACATATGCAAATTTTTTAATGTCCAAATTTTTCTGGAGAGTGGATCCAAACTTTAGTTGAATCCTGAAAGAATTCATAATCCAAAAACAGTTGAGAACTGTGATTTAAATGGAAGAATCCTTGACCTTGATCAAGTATGTTTACCTTTTTGTGCACCAGTCTCTACATCTGTGTGTTTAGTTAAATCATTCATCTTTCTGAACTGGGCATGGTGGCTCACGCCTGTAATCCCAGCACTTTGGGAGGCCAAGGCGGAAAGATCGCTCGAGCTCAGGAGTTCGACATCAGCCTGGGCAACATGGCGAAACCCATCTCTACTATAAATACAAACAAACAAACAAAAAAGTTTAGCAGAGGATGGTGGCACGTGCCTGTAGTCCCAGCTACTTGGGAGGCTGAGGCGGGAGGATTGCTTGAATCCAGGAGGCAAAGGTTGCAGTAAGCTGAGATGGCGCCACTGCCCTCCAGCCTGGGTGACAGAGCAAGACCTTGTGTTAAAACTAAATATATAAAAATCATTTCTCTTTCTTTTCTGGAAATGTGAAAGCTTTCTAGAAAATAGATAAAAACAGGAACATAGAACCTAAACCAACAATTTTACTAGGTTTAAACTTAAAGATTCCATTATATTTCCAGCTCCTCAGTGGGACAGAATGAATTGTCAACCTCTTAGATATACTTGAGTTTAGTTAAACAACCCTTAAATATCTTCCCAGACCGGGCTTTAGAAATCTGATTTTCTGTTTTCTTTCTTCATAAGGCTTTTTTCCTCTGAAGAATATGGCCTCGTTTAGAATTTTCCCTCTTCATATTCACGCTAAAGCACCACTCTTGAGAAGATACACATGTTCCATTAAACACTTGAAAAGCACCCTTTTAATGTGTTCCCAGTGCTAGAACTTAATGCTGCTATCTATAGAGTCTAAATTTGTGATGTTGAAAATGTACCTTTGAATATCAGTGATTTTAATATTAAACTGCCACAAATAAAATCTTTAAAGGAGAAAAATGCATTTTGATGCTTTGGGATTTCCAAAGAGGCACAAAGACTATGCATGATCTAGGAAAATCATTTCACTTCTCTGAGATCAGTTTCCCCATCTATAAATGGAAGAGAGATTAAAGAGTTTCCAAATGTGATTCCTTAGGATGCTGGTGACTGATGAGATATGTCAGGAGTCTCCTTGTAGATGGGGTGCTCTACTTCTGTCTGTTTCATATCTTGAGCTCCTCTGGTAACTACCAACAGCTGGGTGATCCCTTTCACTTCTGTTATGAGTCTTACCTCATAATTTTAAGCATACTCTATGCCCTTGAAGGCCATTGGTTGATACATAGTATTTCAATACCCAGTGTTGAAAAAGGGAAAGAGAAGAAAATAGTGGAGTGGCAGAAACCACAAGGAAGAGGCGGAGAAAGACCAAGGAAGATTGAGAAAAGGAAGAATCAAGTTGGCCAGCCTAGTAAAGTGAGGGATGACTCTGATAGACCCCACAGGGAGCTTCAGTTTAAAGACTTACCCAAAGTCAGGGCCTTCTCCCTCCAGAGAGCTGGAACTTTAGAGAAGAACCTGTCCCTGGCAGAACAGCTGCTGTAGTTCCAGTTGATAGGAGTTTGCAGGGCATGATGAGCATGTCTTTATTGTAATGGGAAAGGGCTTCAGACTCTTGGTCTGCCAGCTAATTGCGTGACTTCAGGCAAGTCATGTAACTCTGATTCCTTATCTGAAAACTGAGGGAGGAGGACTGGATGATCTCTTGAGGTCTTTTCCTGCTTGAAAATGACATGATTCTTATGAATGCTTGTGTATATAACCAGGTGTTCTGGCTTACCTATTGCTAAGTTGAACCACCCCAATACTTAATGGCATAAAATAGTAACCATTGTGCTATGCTCATGTACTCTGCAGGACAGGAAGTCACAAAGGGCACAGTGAGAGTGGGCTGTGTCCTACAGTGTCTGGAGCCTCCTTTGGGAATGACTCCACTGGGGGCGACTTGAACACCTGGGAGCTAGAATCATCTAGAGACTGCTTTGCTGACATACCTGGTGCCTGAGCTAGCATGAATTAAAGTCTGAGCTCAGTTGAGTCTGTCAACCAGAGCACCTATTTGTGGCCTCCACACATGGCTTGTGTTTCACACAACATGGCAGCTGGGTTCCAAGAGGGAGTGTCTTTTTAATAATAATTCTGTCACATTTTATTAGTTACAAGCAAATCACTAAGGTTAGCCTAGATTCAAGGGAATCTAGTTCTGGAGTAGACTCCAGAACTTGAAGGGGGAGTGGCCAATTCACATTGCAAAGGAGACATCTTTGTTGCCATTGTAAACCAACAATAAAATTCTTAACCCCCCAGCCAACTGAATGGACTCCTCCTCTTGGTCAAGGGCATTCCAAAGTAAATCTGAAAAACTAGTTCAAGCCATGACTATGATGATGACAGGAAGGGAGGGTTGGACATGCCTCACTATGCCCTCCTCCCCTTGAAATTCAGGCACAACTGACCAGCATTAGCATTGAAACAGAGATCTTAAGACTGACAAAAGAGCTGGCATGGTGGCTCATGCCTGTAATCCCAGCACTTTGGGAGGCCAAGGTGGGTGGATCACCCGAGGTCAGGAGTTCAAGACCAGCCTGGCCAACATGGTAAAACACTCTCTTTACTAAAAATACAAAAATTAACCAGGCCTGGTGGTGCACACTTGTAATCCCAGCTACTCGGGAGGCTGAGGCAGGAGAATCACTTGAACTTGGGTGGTGGAGGTTGCAGTGAGCTGAGATTGTCCCACTGCACTCCAGCCTGGGTGACAAAGAGATACCCTGTCTTAAAAATATATATATATATATACACACATATATATATGAGACTGTTTGTAACAATAAGACACCAAATTCCAGCCTGACTGTAGTATAGCATCACATGACAAATAGCAGGCCCTGAAAGTAATCAAAGTATTTTACCCCTAAATATGTTTCTTTGACATATTTTGCAATGACCCTGAAAAACTGTCTCTGTTGGAGAAAAATCTCCATTCTATAGAAAATCCCCTTCTCTTTCCAGGTCTTTTCCTGATCCAGGAGAGATTAAACTAAGAATCCAGCACCCTTTAGGTTCTGATAAGAGACATTTACCATCTATTCTCTCTGAATCCTGCCAGCTGGAGGCTTCATCTACATAATAAAAACTTTGGTGTCCACAACCCCTTATCTTAACCCAGTCACTCCTTTTGATTGATTCCAAATCTTTTTGTTTTTGAGACAGAGTCTCCCTCTGTCGCCCAGGCTGGAGTGCAGTGGCGTGATCTCAGCTCACTGCAACCTCCGCCTGCCGGGTTCAAATGATTCTCGTGCCTCAGTCTCACGAGTAGCTGGGATTACAGGCATGTGCCACCATGCCCAGCTAATTTTTGTATTTTTAGTAGAGACAGGGTTTCACCATGTTTGCCATGCTAGTCTTGAACTCCTGACCTCAAGTGATCTACCTGCCTCAGCCTCCCAAAGTGCTGGGATTACAGGCATGAGCCACCCCACCCAGCTGATTCCAAGTCTTTAGATAATAACTTAGCTCTTTCCAGCCAGGTGCAGTGGCTCACACCTGTAATCCCAGCACTTTGGGAGGCCGAGGCAGGCAGATCACAAGGCCAGGAGATCGGGACCATCCTGGCTAACACGGTGGAACCCCGTCTCTACTAAAAATACAAAAATTAGCTGGGTGTGGCAGCGTGTGCCTGTAGTCCCAGCTGCTGGGGAGGTTGAGGCAGGAGAATGGCATGAACCCAGGAGGCGGAGCTTACAGTGAGCTGAGATCACATCACTGCACTCCAGCCTGGGCGACAGAGTGAGACTCCATCTCGAAAAAGATAACTAAATAAAAATAAAATAAAATAAAATAAAATAAAATAAAATAAAATAAAATAACTTAGCTCTTTCCAGCAATTGCCAATCATAAAATTGTTGAATCCATCTGTGAGCTGGAAGCCCCTGCTCTGAGTTTCTCACCTTTCTGGACCAAACCAATATACACCTCACATGTATTGATTGATGTCTGCCTGTAACTTCTGTCCCCCTAAAATATATAAAATCAAGCTGTAACCCAGTCACATTGGGCACATGTTCTCAGGACCTCTTGAGACTGTGTCTCGGGCCTTGGTCACTCATATTTGGCTCAGAATAAACCTCTTTAACTATTTTACAGAGTTTGACTCTTTTCATCAACACCATCATCTTTGGAAAAGTGCCTTCTGTCACAGTCCACACTCTGGCAATAGCAGCTCACATCCCTGCCACATACAAAAGATGCAGCCAATGATGTGACTCTAAATACTTTTATAAGACCTCAGAAAGATTTCAGATGGTACCTCATGAACACTTTCAGACAGAAGTCGGCCTTTCAAGGATCTTAAGACACCACTTGTGCCTTTGGCCCACAGGTCTTCCAGGTTTCAAGAAACCATCCTAAAGGGGCTGTACCTGAGAAACCTCATCAGCACTGGCACCTGATTTGATAGCAAAATCTTGAACTTTGAGCTGATGCAGTAATAGGATGAGACTCTGGAGACCTTGAGGAAAGGGAGAGTGCATTTCGTATGTGGGAGGGATGCAAGCTGCTATTGAGACTGAATTTAGTCTTAGACTGTGCCCCTAATTCAGCCATTGCACTGAGGACCTTTCTTTGAGAATGCTTTGCTAACTGGAAAGACTGATTTGAGCCCTCCATACTTCCTCTAAAGTGTGCTGGAAAACTGAACAGTTCCTCTTTCTCCAGCCATATTTCATCATAAGTAGAAACCAACTGACACTTTAAATTGTCTGCCAGGAAATATCCTTGGCCAAACCCACTGGTTCATTAGGTATATTTTCTATTTTCAGTGTTATTGTAGGTGACAATGTTGCTAAACCTTTTGTTACACTTAGCAAGGTCACTTTTCTTCCACCCTCCAGTCATAACTTCCTCCCCATCTTTCCAGCCTTCACCGACAGTCTTCTCAAGGTCAGCCCAGCTTTCAGCAACAAACTTCTCAAGGCCACTTAAGCCTGGAAGACTGAATATACATACAGACAATGACCAGACAATATATAAAAACAGGACTCTGACCCACAATCTGCAGCAACCAACCTAGAAAACCAGCCCATGATTTAGAGAAACCAGCCCAAGAAGCAAGCCTACTAGAAATCAGACTGCTATCTCTAGCAACAATCCAGGAAACCAAACAATAGCCTCTGGAACAAATGGTGCCAAATGACCAAGACTTGATTAATAACTGACAGCTTCCCTAATTTTTTTATTTTTGTCTCCACTTCCAAATTAGGGCCAACCAGGGAAAGCCAAATGTGCAGCCTAACCAGTCAAAGAGGATGCTCCACTTCTAGTTAGCCTGCCTAAAGCTTCCCAATGCCAGCAGCCTCCAATAGGGCATACCCAAAGCCTTCCCTTTTTTCTACTAAAAGCTTTTCCACTCCTCTCCCTGCCTTTGAGTGTCTTCCAAAATGCAAGTAATGGCAGCTGGCTCCCTTGCTACAGCAAGCTCTAAATAAATAGCCTTTGGTTGTTCTCATGTGGTTGATCTTCCTTTATTTCCACAAGCTTCTTTCTGCTGCCTAGTCAAAAGCTGATTGCTTTCACTTATGTTTTGGGTTTTTATTATGGGAGAATCCCACTTTCAGCTACCAAATTCTGTTCTGATTATCTATTACTCCACAACAAACCACCCCTAAAACTTAGTGGCATAGACAATAGTTATCTTATTGTGCTCACAGATTCTGTGGGTCAGGAATTCAGACACAGTAGAACAAGGATGGTCTATTTTTGCTCCACAATATCGAGGTGTCAGTTGGGAAAACTGGAATGACGAGGGGCAGGAATCACCTGGTGGCTGCCCCACTCACATGTCTGTTGCCTGGGCTGGGGTGGCTTGAAGACTGGGTTCAGCTGGGGCTGGCAACCAGAAAACTTGCCATGTGGCTTTTCCATGTGACTTGGCTCTTTACAGCATGGTGGCTGGGCCCTGTGAGGGAGTGTCCTGAGAGGCACAGCCAGGCTGTGAATATTCTAAGAGAGAAAGGTGGAAGCTGATTGACTTTTCTGATTAGCTTTAGAAGTGACATTTGTTGGTTCAAGTGAGTCACTTAGACTAGTATATATTCAAAAAGAGGGAATTAGATTCTGCCTTTTTTTTCTTTTTTAATTAATTTATTTTTGAGACAGAGTCTCACTCCATCACCCAGGCTGGAATGCAGTGGTACAATCTCAGCTCACTGCGATCTCTTGTGCCTCAGCCTCTTGAGTAGCTGGGCTTACAGGCATGTGCCACCACACCCAGCTAATTTTTGCATTTTTGGTAGAGATGGGGTTTCACCCAGGCTGGAGTGCAGTGGTACAATCTCAGCTCACTGCAATCTCCGTTTCCCGGGTTCAAGCGATTCTTGTGCCTCAGCCTCTTGAGTAGCTGGCTTACAGGCATGTGCCACCACACCCAGCTAATTTTTGCATTTTTGGTAGAGATGAGGTTTCACCATGTTGGCCAGGCTGGTCCCGAACTCCTGACCTCAAGTGATCCACCTGCTTCAGCCTCCCAAAGTGCTGGAATTTTACAGGCATGAGCACCATGCGCTGCCAGATTCTGTCTCTTGATGTGGGAGTGACAAAGTCCCTCTGCAGAACATGTGGAATGGAAGAGACTGTTGCAGTCATTTTGGTAACTATGATTTGCCACTCCAGGCCACCCTCTTCTTGAAATCCATCTATTCATTTATTCATACATTACTTATATTTACCCTGCTTTCTTTCAAAAATAATTTGAGAGCTGAGTACAGTGATGCAAATATGTAGTCCCAGCTATGCAGGAGGCTGAGGCAGGAGGATTGCTTGAGCCCAGGAGTTCAAGACCAGCCTGGGCAATATAGTGTAGAGATGGGATCTTGCCATATTGACCAGGCTGGTCTGGGACTCCTGGGCTACAAAAGTTTTTCAAAACATTAGTGGTCCATGGTGATATGTGCCTGTAGTTCTAGCTACTTAGGAGGCTGAGGCAGGAGGATCACTGGAGCCCAGGAATTGGAGGTTACATTGAGTTATGATTGAGCCACTGCACTCCAGCCTGGGTGACAGACTGAAAGACCCTGTCTCCAAAAAAAAGAAGAAGAATTTGGGGAAACTTCATTGTAGTTAGAAGATGGATTGGTGGGCATGGAAGCAAAACAAAGGAAGTTGGTTGCTCTCAGGTGATAATTTCATACAGGTATTCATTTATTCATTCCATAGGTATTTTTTAAGCATTAACAATAGGCTCATGCTGTGGTCAGCACAGATGTGAGGGGAGCAAAATTAATACAGATCCTGTTCTCATGAAACTTAAGTCCAGTTGGCGGGGCAAACACTCTAAAATAATCACACAAATATGTAACTATGAGTGCTGCATAGCTCACAAATGTTATGCAGTCATGGTCTAGGAATGTGCAGCACAGGAGCTTGGTCTAGTCCAAGCAGTTAGAGAAGACTTCCCTAAAACAAAGCAATATTTAAGCTAATAAACAACTCAACAATGAGTAAAAGGTAATTAAACTAGGATGTTGCAAAGTATGTTACAGAAACTACTAGTGGTACACAGATATATTATTATTGTCATTATTCTGTATTTTATAGTTTTGCGTGATTTGTGACCAGTGAAATTGGCTCTCCATTTACATTGGCATATAAAATTTCCTTGTAAAATAAATGTATTTAAATTTTAAAAGCTGTAAATGTAAAGAAAGATCGTAAGAAAAATAATAGAGTAGGCATTACACAGAAAGGGCAAACATGAAGGTGTTAGGTGTAAACCTGAAGCTTAGTAAATACTGGACTAGGTGTGCTGGAGGGTGGGTTGAGGAGGGGAGTCATGGGCAAAAGCCTGAAGTGGAAGAAAGACTCAGGGGTCCAACAAGCAGAAAGGACCAATATGGCTGGAGCAGAAAGAAAGAGGAAGTCACTCACTGTGAGCCAGGAGAGGCCAGCAGGACCTTGATATTCAGGGACTTTCGTTCAGAACTGAAACAAAATGAGCAGCTGTACTTTTTTTCCCTTAAATATTGTACTTGTGGAAGTTACTACAAAATCACTGAACTTCACTGAGTGTTTGAATAGTGATTGATTTATATTTTTGAGACACAGTCTTGCTCTGTTGCCCAGGTTGGAGTGCAATAGTGCAATCACAGCTCACTGCAACCTCAACCTCCTAAGCGCAAGCGATCCTCCCACCTCAGTCTCCCAAGTAGCAGGGACCACAGGCATCTGCCACCACGCCCAGCTAATTTAAAAAAAAATTTTGTAGAGATGGGTTCTTGCCATGTTGACCAGGCCTATTCTGGAACTCCTGGGCTCAAGTGATCCACCCACCCTGGCCTCCCAAAGTGCTAGGATTACAGGCAAGAGCCACCGCACCCAGCCTGAATAGTAAATTTTTAATAGAACAAACTTAGTCTATATAGATAACAACAATATTAACTTGCAGTGTCTAAGAGCTAGTATTCCCACAGAAAATAGTGTTGTTCAATCTGTTTTAATTATTCTAAAAGCAATGGGACACCATAGAAGAATTTGGGAAAGGGGAGTGATAAAACCTAGTTTGTGAGTTTTTAAAAAGTGATTTCTATCAATGTATCCATGCATTTAAAAAACTGTACAGGAATGCTAATAATAATAAGATGCAACATTCTGCTCTCCAACCTCTTTCCCACCTCCAGAGACAACCACCTTACCTTTTTTCTGTTTGTATTCTCCTGGTGGTTTCCTCCTTCTCTCCAGAAAAAAAATATGCTTTCTTGCTTTTTCACATTTAGACACTGCAGTGCATACATCACAGGTGCTTGCTTAGCTATCATAGGCTCAGCAGTCTCCCAGCCACTCAGCCTGCCCTGACCAGGCCATCCCAGTGGTGACTGACCGAGTGTGTGCATGTGGTTCCACCGCAGCAGCCATCAGGCCACGTGCCCAGATCTGGCTTCCCCAGTGGCTACCAAAGGGGCCAGGTGACACAACCTGGATGTGTGTGGGCATTAACTGCTCCAGCCAGCACATTTTGACCAGCAGAAGATAGAAGGCAAAGTGAGCTTGCAGATTCATTTTCTCTCCCTCCTGCCTTTGAGGGACTGTCCCAGGCACAGTATTTCCATAAAGCCTGCCCAAAGAGGTCCTTTGTGACTGAGCAGCCAGCCACCTGCTGAGAAACCAGCTGTGTTTATTCATGGCTCTTCATGAAGCAATGGCCAGTGCAGTCATTCATCACCTTGTACTTGCTGCCATTCCTTCCCTGCCTCTCTTCCTTTTCCCCTGGCTCTCGCAGAGCTGGGTCTGTACCTCCCGAAAAAGTGTAAGCACTTAAGCTTTGCCTCGGGCTCTGTGTTCTAGGGAAATCAGACAAAGACAGACATTGCCAATATTATTGATGAACTCAGTTATGATTTATACCACCCCTTCCATCTCTCTCCCATGTTAACTCATTGTTTCTAGTTCTATCAGTTATGCTTACAAGCATAAGTTACGACTTTCAATTTTGTGCTTGTAACTTTACTTCATTTTCCAATCATCAGAGCCAGTCTCTTGTTTCTGATACTTTGCAAGATGAAGACATTGGTGTCCTTTCCCTTCTTTTCACCTCTCCTTCCCTGATCACTTCCAAACCTCTGTCATCATACTGTCCCATCCTTAAGGTTGAAAGCATTTACATACTGTTCTATAATCCCTCTTCTGCTATCTTCCTAAGTGCTGATTCTAAATTTGAAAATCAATATGCAGTGTCAATCACTATGATGACTATCCATTGAACAGTGAATGTTTATTAAGAGTTTGCTATGTTTTAGGCACAGTTCTCTAGGCTCTAGGGATAGAACAGGGAAGAAAATGGACAGAAATCCTTGCCTTCACAGAGCTTTCATTTCAGTGAGGAGACAAAAAACAAGACAGATACGTAAACTATAGAGCATGCTGGGTAATGGAAAGTACTAAGAGGAGAATCAGGCAAGGAAGAATAAGAGTCGGTCAAAGGAGCTGAAATTTTAGGTAGGCTGGGCAGGGAAGACTGCTCTGAGAAAGTAACTTAAGGAAGTGAGGGATCGAGCCAAGCAGTTATCTGCTGGAACAGCATTCCAAGCAAAGGGAACAGCAAGTACAATGGTCCTAAGACAGGAGTGTGCTTATTGTATTCAAGCAACAGCAAGCAAGCTCATGTGGCTGAAGAAGATTGACCAAGGGGGAGAGTAGAGGGGAATAAAGACAGAGAAGTCATGGGGAGCAGATCACGGAGGGCCTTAGAAGCCAAAGCAAGGACTTTGGCTTTTACTATAGCAGAGGCAGATAGCCTTTGAAAGGGTTTGAGCAGTGGACAGACAGGATCTAACGTACATGCGAACAAGACCACTCTGGATATCATGATAAGAAGAGACTGAAGGGGGTGAGGAGGAAGCAGGAAAAGTAGTTGGGAGACTCGAAACAATCTAAGCAAAGGATGATGGTGGCCTGAAGTAGGGTGACAGTAGTGAAAGAGATGAGAAGAGGTCAGAATCTCGATCTATTTTGAAGGTAGAGCCAATATGATTGGTGAGTGATTGGATATGGCAGAAAATGCAGTCAAGAATGACTCTAGAGTTTTACCTGAACACCTGGAAGAATGGAGTTGTCACATAAGGAGATGGGGACGACTGTAGAGAGAACAGAACTTAAAAGAAAAGATACAGGCTCTGCTGTAGCCAGTTTGAGTTGCTGTTTTTTGTTTTGTTTTGTTTTGTTTTGAGACAGAGTCTCGTTCTGTCGCCCAGGTTGGAGTGCAATGGTGCGATCTCAGCTCACTGCAACCTCCACGTCTCGGGTTCAAGTGATTCTCCTGCCTCAGCCTCCTGAGTAGCTGGGATTAGAGGCACCTGCCACCGTGCCCAGCTAATTTTTGTATTTTTAGTAGACACGGGGTTTCACCATGCTGGCCACGCTGGTCTTGAACTCCTGACCTCGTGATCTGCCCACGTTGGCCTCCCAAAATGCTGGGATTACAAGCATGAGCCACCGCGCCTGGCCTTGTTGCTGTTTTAATTATCTATATTGCATAACCAATCACCCCAAAAACTCAGCTGCTCAGAACAGCAATTTACTGTCATCACTCATAGTTTCTGTAGGTAAGGAATTTGGATAGGATTCAGCTGAGCAGTTCTTGCTTGAGGTCTCTCACTGAAACTGCCCCAGTTTTAGCTCTGAAAGCCCTGTGTCCTGGCAAATCTCTCCCAAGGATATGAAAAGTTCTGGTTGTCAGTGATGGGGGCAGAAGTTGGAGAGAAAATATAACACTATATAGTGACCCTAAAAACTAGAGACTGAAAGCCGTGCTATTTATAGTGTTAAATGGATACAGCCTTGACTCTCTGCCTTTGGGAGTCACTGTCACTGATTTTTCCTGACCACTGAGGTTGGCCACAGTGGTTTGTGGTTGACATAATGGATCACCCATTCTGGCATCACTTCAAGTAATATGAATTAAGTATGCAACTTGAGTTGCAATCGTGGGTGTTAACAGTCTGTTTGACTTCACCTATAGATTAACCGTTGTGCTTTTTTTTGGAGGCAGGAGCTTGCTCTGTCGCTCAGATTGGAGGGCAGTGGCACAATCATGGCTCACTGCAGCCTTAACTTTGCAGGCTCAAGCGATCGTCCCACCTTAGCCTCCTGAGTAGCTGGGACCACAGGCACGTGTCACCACACCTAGCTTTTTTTTTTTTTTTTTTTTTTTTGTAGAGACAGGGTCTCCCTGTGTTGCCCAGGCTGATCTCAAACTCCTGGGCTCAAGTGATCCTCCCACCTGGGCCTCCCAAAGAGCTGGAATTACAGGTGTGAGCCATTGCACCCCACCAAATGTCTGAGGATTAGTGTGACCACTCTGGAGAACTAGGATAAGCCCCACCCGAAGTTCAGTTCAGATGTTAAGACTCCTAATGCCAAGTACACCTCAAGAGATAATGGAAAGGTTGATTACTTACATAATTGAGGTCTCTGGGGAAAGCAGAGCGGACCTTTCTGTAAGTCCAGAATGGCTTGAGAGAGCAGGGAACAGAGACTGGTTGAGTTTTATTGTGGTTAGGGGTGGGGGCGGGGTGAGGGCTGCCCCCTGTTGGGAGGAGCTTATGTAGTTTGAGTCTCTCCACAGCACAGAGAGAACACCCAGTCTTTCTTATCAGCTTGCCCAGATGTGGGGCAGACGGAGAGACAGAGAGGTGGGGCTCAATGCTGTTGCTAGCCAAACGCCAAAGAGTGGAGCCAGACTCCTTATTCCAGAGAGTGCTAGTTTAATTTTTAACATGGTAAATATTGTGGCAATATTTTCTAAAAGTTCAGATTGTGAAAAAGAGAACAACTACAATATCACCAGCACGACCTAGATCTCGCTGAAAAGGAAGGCTAAATGACTGTGTTCTCTTAAGGACAGAAGGAAGGACACATACAACTGGATTAGGGAGGTAAGTCACCAAAATGGCACACACTGCACAATATGTAGAAAGCAGCTTTGGCCTGGGCATTGCAGAAAAGGTGATTGCGAAAACACACGTGGACGCTGGATTTCACAATTCTGGGATTAGACAAGGAAGAATTTCTAAATCAGAAGAGATTTTTTGTTTTTGTTTTTGTTTTTGTCTCCCAAAGACACCTATGCTCAGTTAAAAACAGTGACCACTGAATTGGTATGGGCATACCACATGAACAAATACACAGTATTTTATCATTCTCTTGATGGCACTAAGGAAATGAGTGAAGTTACATTTCCTGATTCACAAGCTGAAGCTATAATGTCCTGTGGGCAAACAAAAGGGGGAAATTTGAGAACTGACATGTTGGGCCCTGTAATAGGTTGCTAGGGCTGCCAAAACCAAGTACCACAAAACAGGTGGCTTGACACAACAAATTTACCCTCTCATAGTTCTGGAGGCGGAAAGTCTGCAATCAAGGTGTCAGCAGGACTGTGCTCCCTCCGAGGTTCTAGGGAGGAACCTGTTGCACGCCTCCATCCTAGCTTCGGGTGATCCTGGCAGTCCTTGGCATGCCTTCGCCTGAAGCTACAGCACTCCAATTTCTCCTTCCAGCCTCACTTGGAATCACACATCTTCCGTGTGTGTGTGTGTATGTGTGTGTGTCTGTCTGTCTGAATTTCCCTCTTCTTTAAGGACAGCAGTTATATTGGATTTATGACCCACCCTAATCTAGTATGACTTCATCTTAACTTGATTACTTCTACAAAGACGCTTATTTCCAAATAAGGTCACATTCACAGGTTGCAGGTGGACATGAATTTTAATGTTGGGGGTGATACTGTTCAACACAGTACCGCCCTTTGGAACTCTTCTCATCAGATTGTACCTATGATCATGCCTCCTATAATATATCAAGAAATGAATCGAATTATAGCAACAACAAAATGTTCTCCTGCTCTTACTTTAATTTGAAAAATGGAGTTTCAAACAATTGTCTTATTTCTATGAAGATTTTAGTGAAACTACAGAAAGCACAAAACAAAAAATTGTTGATATTTTGTTAAAAAAAAAACTAGACTTTCCTCATCTATCTGCATATTCAGCAGAAAGTGCTGCTAGGAAAATCCTGGGAAATTTTATTGTTTATAAACTTCTATAATATGGACTTGATTATGGCAGAGCTGCAAGTCAAAATGAATTTACATTTGACTGTATTCACTTTTACCACTGCATAAAAGGAAGGAAGGATGTCCTAAAAGCTGCAGGCAGTTCAGAGAAATATTATTGAAAAAGGCGGCTGGGCATGGTGTCTCACGCCTGTAATCCCAGCACTTTGGAAGGCCAAGGCGGGTGGATCACCTGAGGTCAGGAGTTCGAGACCAGCCTGACTAACATGGTGAAATCCCGTCTCTACTAAAAATACAAAATTGGCCAGGCATGGTGGTGCGTGCCTGTAATCCCAGCTACTCAGGAGGCTGAAGCAGGAGAATTGCTTGAACGATCATGCCATTGCACTCCAGCCTGGACAACAAGAGAGAAACTCCATCTCAAAAACTAAATAAATAAAATAAACAAGAAAAAGGCAACCAAAGGTTTAAAAAAACCTACCACATCACAGGGCAGAAGGAAACATGTCATTGCAATTTTTTATTAAATATAGGTAATATTTGGTTAATAATACTATTTATGTTCTTCTTTTAAAATATCTTATGTATATTTTCTTAAGAATATATAATAATAGAACCTGCAAAATTTAAATACCTAATATAGAGTTAAAAAAAGATAAATTGCTATATCAAAGGACAAGAAGAAAGTTATTAAAATATTGTCATATTTCACTCACACATATTATGTGTTTAGTTAGTCCTATTGTTAATTACTTCTAATTGCATTATTTATTAGTCCCATTGTTTATTTACAAATTTTTAAGTAATTTAAATAGTTAAATTTATGTTTGTGTGCATATGAGATCTCTGATAGTCTACTTTTGAGAATAATTTAGTAAAGCTTTTAAATAAAAATCAGAAGTAACTCCATTAATTGCATCATATGTCATAATTACATTTTTCTGTTTATTTAATGAAATAAAACTTTATAGCTGACTAAAAAAAATTCTTTTTTTTTTTTTTTTTTTTTTTGAGACGGAGTCTTGCTCTGTCGCCCGGGCTGGAGTGCAGTGGCCAAAGGGCTGGAGTGCAGTGGCCGAATCTCAGCTCACTGCAAGCTCCGCCTCCCGGGTTTACGCCATTCTCCTGCCTCAGCCTCCTGAGTAGCTGGGACTACAGGCGCCTGCCACCTCGCCCGGCTAGTTTTTTGTATTTTTTTAGTAGAGACGGGGTTTCACCGTGTTAGCCAGGATGGTCTTGATCTCCTGACCTCGTGATCCGCCCGTCTCGGCCTCCCAAAGTGCTGGGATTACAGGCTTGAGCCACCGCGCCCGGCCAAAAAAAAAAAATTCTTTTTTTTTTAGACAGAATCTCGCTCTGTCACCCAGGCTGGAGTGCAGTGGCATGATCTCATCTCACTGCAACCTCTGCCTCCCAGGTTCAAGCTACTCTCATGCCTCAGACTCCTGAGTATCTGGGACTACAGGCATGCGCCACCACATCCAGCTAATTTTTTGTATGTTTAGTAGAGATGGGGTTTCATCATGTTGGCCAGGCTGGTCTTGAATTCCTGAGCTCAAGTGATCCACCTGCCTCGGCCTCCCAAAATTCTGGGATTACAGGCGTGAGCCACTGCACCCGGCCACTAGCAACCTTTTTTGAATAGGAAGTAGATAATATTTAACACTTTATGAGAGTTGATTATAAGTGAAATATTTCATGATATAATTTAATAAAATCGGTACTAACTATATTATTTAATATGGTGCACCCAATCTGAAAGAAATCACATAAAAGTTTTATCTATAGCTTTTATTTAATATATCGTTTTAAAACTAGTAGTCTCAGAAATCATTCCAGTTACAGTGGAAGAATTGTTGTTATTAACTTACACTGATTTGATATTCAAAAAGTTTTTTCTTCCTAGCTAATAACATAGACCTAAGGATGAGAATAGTGAAAAAGGTTTTCTAATGGTTAAATACATTTAAAAAGTCTTTTTTTTTTTTTTTTTGGCCAGGTGTAGTGGCTCATGCCTGTAATCCTAGCACTTTGGGAGACCAACGAGGGAGGATCTCTTGAGCCTAAGAGTTCGAGACCAGACTGGGCAAAATAGTAAGACCCGGTCTCAATTTTTTTTTAATTGACTCTAAAAAAATAATTTTTTTCTCATTAATAGTCAATAATTTACCAATCAATATCCTCACCAATATTTCTCACTAATCATCTCTTTGTTCTCCTGGACTCTCACCTAAGAATGATGTATCTTGATAAAAAAAAGTCTGGGTCTTTCAATGAAAATTGTCAATGATCTACCACCCTACTCTACAATGTATAGGAACTGAAAACGCTTCAATGTAGGTCAAATGCTGACTTTCCTTGAATGGAAATATACACAGAGAAATGTTAAATGTTTCTGTGTCTTGATCAGAGGTGATGGAACTGCCCTGTGGCTTATCCCCGGAGGTATTGACCCCTGAGATTGGAGGAGGTGAGAGATTGCCTTTGTTTTGTACAGTGAGAGAAGAAATTTTGTGATGTGAATTTTAGGAAACTCCATGTAGATGTTGAGGATCTGGTAGCTAATTCCCTTCAACTCTTTTCTCCTTGGAAAGCCATCACAGTTTGAAAACCACTGGTACAGGAGAGAGGGAGAGCAGACAGACTGAGCACATGTGGTATGAGGGAGGGCTGCACTGAGGGCCTCCTGAGATTAACCAGGAAGAATCTGAAGTGAAACTGGTCATGTGTTTCCATCAGCCGCAGTCTGCTGCGCTGATACAGGCATGAAGGAGTTAGAGATCTGGATTTAACCAGGGTTGTAGATTTAACCAAGCGAGTAGTTTTGAGAATTTAAAGATGTGATACAGGCCAACAATGAACAATAGGGAAGGAAAAAAAAAAAAAAAAAGACCATACAAGAAAGGAAACATAATCACAGTACACAACTAGATTGTGCAGCAACACATGTTTGTATAGACTTTAGCTCCTGACTCATCATACTCTCTCAGATCAGCCTGTCATGTTCCTGATAAGTCCATTACCCATGCAGAAGCATAAAGGATTTACAGGTATATGCCAGGGAGTGATTAAAATGATTGTGTCCAGATGTGGTGGCTCACACCTGTAATCCCAGTACTTTGGGAGGCCAAAGCAGGCAGATTGCTTGAGCCTAAGCATTTAAGTCCAGCCAGGGCAACATAATAAGACCCCATCTCAAAAAAAAAAAAAAAAAGAAAAAAGAAAAAAAAGCCAGATGTGGTGGCATGCATCTGTAGTCCCCGCTACTTAGGTGGCTGAGGTGGGAGAATCACCTGAGCCCTGGAGTTTAAGGCTGCATGAGCTGTGATGGCAGCACTGCACTTGAGAGTGGGTGACAGAGTGAGACCTTGTCTCAAAAAAAAAATGTTTTTTAAATGATTGAACATGGCACTTTAGCTAGGTAGGAAAGGCTGTGAGGACCCTAGGGAAGGGAAGAAGGTTCAGTGAAAAGGTGATAGCATCAGTGAATTAAAAGTTTAGTGGGAAGGAAATGTTATTAGAGGTGGAGTCCCATAGCAAGTAAGCCGAGAAAGTAGTGTTCAGTGAACAGGGCGATTAAAACGGAGATTCAGGAGGATTTTCTGTGTTGATAATAAAATCTAGGGCACTGCTAATAGAAGTATAAAGTGAGTAACATATGTAATTTAAAATATTCTACCAGCCACATGTAAAAAGTAAAATGAAACAAGTGAATTTCTTTTGATAACATTTCACTTAACAAATACAGGTGAAGTATTATCATAATATGTAATCAATATAAAAAATATTCATTCGATATTTCATATTCTTTACTTTATGAAACTACATCTTCAAAATTCAGTGTATATTTTACACTTGGGTACATCTCATTTTGACCTAGCCACATTTCAGGTGCTTAAAGCTAAAAGTGGCTAGTGGCTACAGTAATTGGAAAACTCAGATCCAGGGGCTGACCAAGGTCACGGATGGTAGAAGTAGGCAGAGGACACATTCATTGTAAAAGAGATCAAGGGGGCCGGGCGCAGTGGCTCACGCCTGTAATCGCAGCACTTTGGGAGGCTAAGGCAGGAGAATCACTTGAACCTGGGAGGCAGAGGTTGCAGTGAGCTGAGATCGTGCCATTGCACTCCAGCCAGGGCAACATGAGCAAAACTCCATCTCAAAAAAAAAAAAAAAAAATCAAGGAGTCGGAAATATTATCTCCCTGGATATTGAAATCACCAAGAATAATGACGAGATGGTGTCAGAAACCATGGTAAGCCACAAGCTAAAATCTTTGTAAATATTTTTGTGCTGTGGTGGTTATATTTCCTTTCTTGTCCCTTTTTTTTTTTTTTTTTTCATTGCCTGCCAGGTTTGGAGTGTAGTGGTGCTGTCTCGGCTCACTGCAACCTCTACCTCCCGTGTTCAAGTGATTCTCCCGCCTCAGCTTCCCGAGTAGCTGGGCCCAGCCCGTTTCCTTAAGTTCTAAGGGTCCTCTCAGAACTCTTTTCTCAAGTATTCTCAGGAGCCCTCTCTAGGCTTGCTGCAAAGCTGTCATCTTTAGACTTCGTGTATAGTCATATATCCTGCATATCTGAAAAATGTCTTTATCCTATTGTCACACTTAATAATTTGACTTGGTATAGAATTCTCAGGACCTTGAAAGAATTATTGACTACTTTCTAGAATTAAACACTGCTGATGAGAAGTCTGATATCAGTCTGAGTCTAACTCTTTTGTAGGTGACTTTTTAAAAAAAAACTAAAGATGCTTCTTGTTTCTTTAACTTCTTGCCACTCTGAAATTTCACAATAATGTGGCATTAGGATTATCAGGAGACAGAAACCATAATAGTAACATAATCAGAGAAAATGTAATATGAAGAATTATTAGTTAGCAAAAGGGGATTGTCTAGTAAAAAGGATAAAGAATGCAGAAATATCAGATGTAAAGAGCAGCCACCACCTCTAGGACTGAAAAGAATACCCAGGAAGGAATGAACACGGAAGAGGACCTTCAATCAAGGCTGACATTCGAAGTCATTGGAAAAGATACATCATTGAAAGGGTATACTGGAAATTTGCTAAAACGCCATGGGCTCAAGCTGCAGGAAGTTACCCACTGGGATACTAGCAAAATTCCTGGGAAGCTACCCTCCAGGGTGTTGTTCAAATTTGCTGGCAGTTATGCACCATTAGCTACCTTGACAGCACTCTGAAAGAAGCTGCCTGCTGGCACCACAGAAGCAAGAAAAATGATCACTGGAACCAGGAAGGGGAGCCGCTTCCCCTTGCAGTGTCCTTCCAGTATCCTCTACTGACAAGGCCTAATCTTACGTCACCTGGGAAAGGAGAAATATTTACAGGACCCACCTCCAGTAATCCAAAGTAGGGAAAGAAGGGTGGATATGGGGCACAGAGGAAATATATTGATGACTGGGACACATGTGCTTAGTGTAGTATTTTGTATTTTATCTTTTTTCTTTAGGTGCATATCTTGGTATGTTTTGTGTTTTATTGACATTTATGGGCTAAGCACTTCTCGGGCCTTTTAAATCTGAAGATTTCTGATTTAGTTCAGCTCTTGGAAGTTAGCTTTTATGATTTTCTTTATAATACTCCTCCCTCCATTTTCTCCGTTCTCCTTTTCTAGGTTACACCACTTGTAGGTTACACCTTCTGGATTGATCTTGTAAATCTCTCCTCTTTTCTCCCAATTTTCTTTTCTTCTCCAATCCAGGAGATGTCCTCAATTCTATTATCCAATCTTTTTTTAAAAATAGCTTCCCAGCCAGGTGCAGATGGCTCATGCCTATAATCCCAGCACTTCTGGAGGCCAAAGGGGGTGGATCACGAGGTCCAGAGATCGCGATCATCCTGGCTAACACGGTGAAACCCCATCTCTGCTAAAAACACAAAAAATTAGCCGGGCGTGGTGGCGTGTGCCTGTAGTCCCAGCTACTCAGGAGGCTGAGGCAGGGGAATCGGTTGAACCTGGGAGGTGAAGGTTGCAGTGAGCTGAGATGGTGCCACTGCACTCTAGCCTGGCAACACAGCAAGACTCAGTCTCAAAAAAAAAAAAGAAAAGAAAAACAACTTTCCGTTTCCCCTCTCCCCAGCCCCTGGTAATCACCACTCCAGTCTTTGATTTTATGAACTTGACTCCTTTAGATACCTCAAATGAGTGAAATCATGCAGTATTTGTCTTTCTATGTCTGAGTTATTTCAGTTAGCACAATGTTCTGAAGATCCATTTATGTTGTTGAAAATTGCAGATTTCCTTCTTTTTTTTTTTTTTTTTTTTTGAGACGGAGTCTCGCTCTGTCACCCAGGCTGGACTGCAGTGGCCGGATCTCAGCTCACTGCAAGCTCCGCCTCCCGGGTTCACGCCATTCTCCGGCCTCAGCCTCCCGAGTAGCTGGGACTACAGGCGCCCGCCACCTCGCCCGGCTAGTTTTTTTTTTTTGTATTTCTTAATAGAGACGGGGTTTCACCGTGTTAGCCAGGATGGTCTCGATCTCCTGACCTCGTGATCCGCCCGTCTCGGCCTCCCAAAGTGCTGGGATTACAGGCTTGAGCCACCGCGCCCGGCCAGATTTCCTTCTTTTTAAGGCAGAATAGTATTCCGTAATATGTATATGCCACATTTTCTTTATCCATTCATCTGTCAATGGATGATTAGGTTGTTTCCATATCTTGGTGATTGTTTGTGAACGATGTTGCAGTGGTCATGGGAGTGCTCAGCTCACTGCAAGCTCCGCCTCCCGGGTTTGCACCATTCTCCTGCCTCAGCCTCCCGAGTAGCTGGGACTACAGGCGCCCGCCACCTCGCCTGGCTAGTTTTTTGTATTTTTTAGTAGAGACGGGGTTTCACTGTGTTAGCCAGGATGGTCTCGATCTCCTGGCCTCATGATCCGCTCGTCTCGGCCTCCCAAAGTGCTGGGATTACAGGCTTGAGCCACCGCGCCCGGCAAGATCCTGATTTTCAATTTTTTTGGGTACATACCCAGAAGTGGGATTGCTGGATCATATGGTAATTCTATCTTTATTGATTATATATACATGTATACATTTATTTATTATACATATATAATACATGTGTAAATATATAAATATATGCATTTAAATACATTATATATTGAATATTTACATATGCATTTATATTAATATATAATTAATATATGCATATGTATATATTACTGTATATGTATAATATATACATATAATAAAGATAGAATTATTTTATATATTTATCATTATGTATAATAAATCTATACATATAGCATCTACATTTTTTTCTTTCTCTCTTTCTTTTGAGACAGAGTCTCACTCTATGGCCTGAGCTGGAGTGCAGTGGCATGATCACGGTTCACTGCAGCCTGGATCTTCTGGGCTCAGGTGATCCTCGCACCTCAGCCTCCCAAGTAGCTGGGACTACAGACACACACCATCATAGCCAACTAATGTATTTTTTGTAGAGATGAGGGTTTGCCATGTTGCCCAGCCTGGTCTTGAACTCCTGGGCTCAAGCAATCCATCAGCATCAGCCTCCCAAAGTGCTGGACTTACAGGCATGAGCCACTGTGCCCAGTCAATTCTATCTTTAACTCTTTGGGAATCTCCATACTGTTTTTCACAGCAACTGCATCATTTTGCAGTCCCACCAATACTGTGAAAGAGTTCCAGTTTCTCCACGTTCTTACCAACATTTGTTATCTTTTTTTTTCATAGCCATCCTGACTGTGAAGTATAAAGTGTTATCTCATTGTGGTTTTGATTTGCATTTCCCTAATAATTAGTAATGATTAGCATTTTTTTCATACATCTGTTGGCCGTTTGTATGTGTCCAACCTTTTTAATTAAAAATGTTTAATAAATAACCATTTGCAATTTTTTTTTTTTTTTTTTTTTGAGACGGAGTCTCGCTCTGTCGCCTGGGCTGGAGTGCAGTGGCCGGATCTCAGCTCACTGCAAGCTCCGCCTCCCGGGTTCACGCCATTCTCCTGCCTCAGCCTCCCGAGTAGCTGGGACTACAGGCGCCCGCCACCTCGCCCGGCTAGTTTTTGTATTTTTCAGTAGAGAAGGGGTTTCACCCTGTTAGCCAGGATGGTCTCGATCTCTTGACCTCGTGATCCGCCCGTCTCGGCCTCCCAAAGTGCTGGGATTACAGGCTTGAGCCACCGCGCCCGGCCCACCATTTGCAATTTTTAAAGAGCTATTTCTTCTTCTTAGATTGATTTTGTTATGGCATCCTATTTGTCTTTTATGGATGCAATATAGTATTTTCCCAAATTTCTCTGAGGATGGTTTCTAGTATAGTATTTTATGTGTTCTTCTGTTCCCTTAATTACTGATGTCCTCTGGCATCATTTATTTTCTGATAGTTTATCAAGCTGTTTTTATTGCATGTTTTTGGCTTTTCTCTAATGTCTGGTAATCCTTGGTTGCATGATTATATTTAAGAGGAAGGCAATAGGAATTCTGCTTCTGGCCAAGATGGAGTAATGGGAAGGGCCTTACCCTCTAACTTGAAAAAACTCCAAAAAAGTATTTTTTTAGTTAATCAACAGGTTTCAAGACATTAGACATCTGGCAACAAAAGAAGTGATCCCTAAAACCACAAACAGAAAAGGTAAGCCCTATGGTTATATTGGCTTCTGCCTGGAGAGATTTTTCAGGCTATAGCACAGCAAGGGAAACCTAGGCAGACCTGAGCAGTCCACCTACATCGAACAGACACTATAGTTCACAGGAAAAAGTATCAGAGAGGAGAAAGCTGTACAGAGAAAAGACTCCAGAGATCTGCAAGGATCATCTTGAATATTCATCTGAGTAATGAGTAGTGCACACATTTGAGAAAAGTTACCAGAGGCCAAGGAAAGGATCCCATGCCAGGATTACAGCTAACAGTATACAGGACTCCACAAGTCTGTGAAGAGTGCCTATTCCCACCAGCCAAGGTGGAAAACCTTAGAACTTAACAGGGCACAGAGTAGAGTGAGCACTCAGACGGGTTTTGCCTCTGTAGTGGGGAAAAGAAAAATAGCTTCAGGCTTAACGCTGTTCTGGCCTTCCCTATCAAAGCTTAAAAGCAAGACCTAAAAGGATCAAACTGCACCAGAGAACAAAGCTCAAGTATATTTATAGGAAGACAAAAATACCCAGTACCCAAAAAGTAAAATTCGTAATGTTTGACATCTATCCAAAAATTTCCAGAAGAAACAAAAAATTACTATCCACAATAAAAGGTACAATAGGCTGGGCAAGGTGGCTCATGCCCATAGTGCTAGCTACTGGGGAGGCTGAGTGGGGAGGACCACTTCAGCCCAGGAGTTCAAGGCCATAGTGAGCTATGATCACATTGCTGCACTGAAGCGTGGGCAACAGAGCAAGACCCTGTCTCTAAAAAATAAGCAAAAAACAGGGGGAGGGGTGTATGTATGATTAGTCACTTGAAACTAACCTAGATTTGATACAAATGATAGACTTTGTGGACAAGGATATTAATGCAGCCATAATTATAATTATCATCAAGAAGCTAGAGAAAAGGTTGAGTATGTAATTGAAGACATGGAAGTTATAAAAAAGATCCATATCAAACTTTTAGAGATGAAAACTAAAATGTCTAATATAAAAAACACACAGGATGGGATTAACGTCAGATTGGACATTGCAGAAGAAATGATTAGTGAATTTGAAAACATTTTCATAGAAACTATCCAAAATGAAACACATAGAGAAAAAAATATTAAAAAAAGAAATGAACAGAATATCAGCAAGCTGTGGGACAAGGGGCCTAATGCATGTGTAACTAAAGTTCCCACAGAAAAAAAACGAGGTGAGAGAGAATAATATGTCAAGTAGTAATGGATGAAATTTTCCAAATTTGATAAAATTATAAACCAATAAATTCACAATGCTCACTGTATTAGTCCATTCTCAAGCTGCTATAAACTGCCCCAGACTGGGCAATTTAGAAGGAAAGAAGTTTAATTGACTCACAGTTCCACACTGCTGAGGAGGCCTCAGGAAACTTACAATCATGGGGGAAGGCAAAGGCGAAGCAGGTACTTTCTTTACGGGGCAGGAGGACGGAGTGAATACAAGCAGGGGAAATGCTGGATATTTATAAAACCATCAGATCTCGTGAGACTCACTCACTATCATGAGAACATGATGGGGGAAACCACCTCATGATCCAATGACTCCACCTGGTCCCACCCTTGACACGTGGGGATTATGGGGATTACAATTCAAGATGAAATTTTGGGTGGGGACACAGAAACCATATCACTCACCAAACCTCAAGCATAAGAAACTTGGAAGAAACTACATCAAGGCTCATAGTAATAAAATTGCTTAAAAACAGTAATAAAGAGAGAATCATAAAAGCAGACAGAGGCAAAACGATATCACATGCCAAAGAACAAAGAACAGCATGACAGATTTCTTTTTAGAAACAATGCAAGTGTAGCATGGCAAGATAAAGGTGCAAGACAATGGAGCAACATTTTTTAATGTCCTGAAGGGAGGGAAGGAGAGGGAATCACTGGCAACACAAAATCCTTTACCCAGCCAAAATCTGTGTCAAAAAATGGAAGGCAAAGGCCGGGCGCGGTGGCTCAAGCCTGTAATCCCAGCACTTTGGGAGGCCGAGACGGGCGGATCACGAGGTCAGGAGATCGAGACCATCCTGGCTAACACGGTGAAACCCCGTCTCTACTAAAAAAAAAAAATACAAAAAAACTAGCCGGGCGAGGTGGCGGGCGCCTGTAGTCCCAGCTACTCAGGAGGCTGAGGCAGGAGAATGGCATAAACCTGGGAGACAGAGCTTGCAGTGAGCTGAGATCCGGCCACTGTACTCCAGCCCGGGTGACAGAGCGAGACTCCGTCTCAAAAAAAAAAAAAAAAAAAGGAAGGCAAAACAAGGACCCTTTTTAGACGTACAAAAGCCAAAATAATTTATCATCACCAGACCAGCACTACAAGAAATGTTAACAGTAATCCTCCAAGCAGAAGGAAATGGTACCAGATATAAATCTGCATCTACATAAAGGAGTGAAGTATACTGGAGATGGTAACTATGGGGGTAAATATAAAGTTTTTTCTTATTATTTAAATCTCTTTAAAAGATAACCAATTCTTTAAAGCAAAAAATAAGAAAATGTATTATCTATTTGGAAACTAAATGTAAATATAACACATGTAGAAATATAATATATGACAACAAAAGCACAAAGGACAAGAGGGGAGAAAAGGAAGCATGTTTTACATTTCTTATATTCTACGTGCAGTGGTATAATATTACTCAAAGATAGATTGTGATAAGTTAAAGATGTATACTCTATGCCTTAGCGATCACTGAAATAATACAGCGAAGAGTTATACTAATAAACCAACAAAGGAGATACAATTTAATCATAAAAATAATTTAATCCAAGACGATGAAGAAAAATAGGAAAAAGGGAATAAAGAACAGGTAGGATGAATAGAAAACAAATAATATA